>NW_026057576.1:4765301-4805300 GCF_023721935.1 Panthera uncia | reverse complement strand
CGCGCCCCCGCGCCGGACCGCCGACGGGCCCCCGGCCCCGCGGCGCCTCGGGCCGAGGGCGCCCGGGGAGAGGACGCCGCGGGGCACCGGCGCGCCGAGGAGCCCCGGGCACCCCCGGAGCCGGGCGCGGGGGAGGAGGCGCACCCGGCCGAGGAAGCCTGCAGGACAGGTGACGCTCCGGCACCGCCCGTCCCCCTGCTCGACGCGGAGTGCGGCGGCCGGGCGGCGGCCGCCCCCGACCCTTCCTCTGTCGATCCGCCCTCAGACCCGTCGGCCGATCGTATTTGTTTGATGTTTTCTGACGTGACTTCACTGAAAAGCTTTGACTCTCTTACAGGCTGCGGAGATATTATTGCAGACCCGGAGGACGAGGCGGGTCCCAGCTGCGACAAGCATGCCCCCGGGCCTGGCAAGCCAGCCCTGTCTAAAAAGAACCCCGGCGTGGTGGCCTACCAGGGCGGAGGGGAGGAGATGGCGAGCCCGGACGAGCTGGACGACACCTATCTCCAGGAGTTCTGGGACATGCTGTCGCAGACCGAGGACCAGGCCCGAGGGCCCCAGGAGGCAGCGGCCACGGCGGCGGCGGCGGCGGCGGCGGCGGCCCTGGACGCCCAGGTGGGGCCGGAGACCCCCAAAGACGCCAGGTGCGCAGAAGGGGCCAAGGACGTGCCGTTGGGCAAGCACCGGAGGCTCAACCGGGTTCCCATGGAGCTCCATCCCAAGGAGGAGCCCAAACCCCCGGAGAAGGAGCAGCAGGAGGGCGTCCCCAACAGCGACGAGGGCTACTGGGATTCCACCACTCCGGGCCCGGAGGAGGACAGCGCCGGCGGCGGCGGCGGCGGCGGCGGCAGGAAGGCGGCCCTCCCCCGGGATAGCTACAGCGGGGACGCGCTCTACGACCTCTACTCCGATCCGGATGCGGGCCCGGCCGTCGTCCCCGCCAGCGAGGAGACGGCCTGCTTGTCCCGGTTAAAGCCCGTGTCCCCGGTCACCATCACCTGCCCGCTGCGCACACCAGGCAGCCTGCTGAAGGACTCTAAAATCCCCATCAGCATCAAGCACCTCGCGAACCTCCCGTCCAGCCATCCCGTAGCGCACCAGCAACCGGTCAGGAGTGAGATGCCCAGAACAAAAATCCCGGTTTCCAAAGTGCTGGTCCGCAGGGTCAGCAACAGGGGCTTGGCTGGGACCACCATCCGGGCAGCGGCGTGCCACGACACTGCCAAAAAGTTGTGAGGTCTCCGAGGCCGACGTGCGTCGACCACACGTCAAGGAATACAACTTTCCCTGGGAACCACTGAAATAAGTTTTGCTTCCCCCTAAACGGAGGCTCTTGGGACCGTCCCTGCTCCAGAGCCTAGACCCAGGAGGTCCCTGTGCGGCCAGCAGGGGCAGCAGGATACAGCGTGGAGGGGGTGCTACACATGGGATTCTCCTCTCAAGATAAGTTTCCTGAGAATTATTTTCAAGCACTTTTAATTTTTTTACCTTTAAAAAAAAAAATCTTTGGTTTTCCTTTTTTTGCTTTGATGCGCGCAACACTTGGAAGTCACCTTTACTTGCCTTTGCAGAAAACAGGACTTACCCAAACAAACCCAAGTAAGCGTCATGCCGTGATACTTGGCTGTGCCAGGCAGGGTGCAAAGAGGGCCTGGAGGAACCACTGCCAACCCCAGAGGAGCCCCTCCTCTCCCAAGACACCTTCCTTCCTTCCTTCCTTCTTTTCCTTTTTCTTTCCAGGAAAAAAAAAGAGAGAGAGAGAGGGAGGGAGAGATAGAAAGAAAGAAAGAAAGAAAGAAAGAAAGAAAGAAAGAAAAGAAAAGACCCTTTGCTGTACCACTGTGTGGGAAACACCCCCAAAGCTGAAAGAGTCTGGTCTTCACCTGATGAGCAGAGGGGATCAGTGATTGGCAGAAAATTTGCCTACTTTCAGTTGCTGGGTATGCAAATAGGTCACTATCTACCACCAGGACCATAAAGGAGCAGTTTGGTTTGCTTGGTCTAGATCATTTGTTTGGAGAGAAGTAAAAAGCTCAACAGAGCAGGATTTCTTTCTTTCTTTCTTTCTTTCTTTCTCCTTTTTCTTTCCCACCCAGTGAAGAAATTAGGATCAGGGAAAGATTTCTCTAAAATGCCAAGAGACACAGTATTTTAGCATTTATAAACTGTAACCTTTTCATGTGTACATAATGCATATTTTACAGTTTATCCAGCTGTTAACATTTTATAATCTATCAGTAACCTCGAATTTAAAATCTGGTTTTATAACTAGTTATGATAACTGTCCCTGAACTATTGATGTTCTTTTATGTACTGTAACCTAAAGCAATTCTGTTTTTGTTTTATATGGGTTCTCTGGCTCTCAATGCAGGGGTAAAAAAAAAAAAAAAAGAAAAAAGAAAAAAAGAAAAGTCTATTGTGTTGACCTCCCAGAGGAATGGTTCTGTCTTGTCTTGGGTAAGAGACTATTTATCAGAGATTTTTACCTTGGTTATAAAAATTTTGGATTCCACCACCCTACAATATAGGGAGTCCCAAATGAGGAACATATAAAGAAAAAACAAGAGAAAAACACAGTTTTTCATGTTAGTTGACTTTTGCTTTATGGACTTGTGATTGGGACAGGTATGTTGAGAATATGACACTGGCAAGCATATGTATCATAAACATTCTATGCCAAGATTTTTTTTTTTTTTTGAAAAGTGGCTTCCTTATATGTATGTTTCCTATTATTTTAGATGAAACATTTATTTCAGAACAGGTTACCATATGCCTGGATACTTTGAGTGATTAACTGAAGCAGCTCCTAGAACGCTATTAGCCTCTAATGATTATGTAATATCCTCTCTGAAATGCTCTTCAGTGTGTGTAATCAAAAGACCAGAGCTCCTACTAGGAGTTGATTCATGGTGTCGGGACGACTAGATATTCTCAAGCAAAACTACATGCATGTGAATGGCATAATATTCATACACTATATGAGCTACATAGCTCCCATCTTCCAGAGAGATTGCCTAAGTAATGAACTGATGGTACATGTTTTTAAAGCTTGTGTTCTGTGTCATAAAAGAAAGAAAGAGGCAAGCTAAGTATACGGAAACCTATTTCAACAGTACGAAAGGAATGAAATAAACAGACATCAAAGGAAAACAAGTTTGAGCCAGTAGCATAAAGCAGATCGTTCCCATTTTAAATTTGCAGTGATCCAATTAGAAGAGGTGGTAGAGATTTGTTGAATTTCTTTATTAGTCAGATTACTGGCTTTTATTGCATTGTGTCACATCCTTAATGTCATTTCAAAGTACTGTTTTAATATTTAATTTCCTTCTATAGATGAGGTCCTATAATCAGACATAGCCTTAAGCACTCTGAACCCACCACCAGGAATTCATAAAGCCACTCGCACGCACACGTGCTGATGCACTCAACTGTGCACAAACTAACACACAAAGGCATCTACTGCACACTTGGAAATATTTTACACATTCTGTCTTGAGAAACGGATTTAAATTTGATTTCACCCCGATAGTGCTAGTTAGACTCCAGCTGCATTCATTTCCCCCCCCCAGCGAATGTAAAGAACGTAAATTTCATTCCTAGCTGTAAAACAAAGGATCTTGATTTTCTTCTCGTGCATTTGCTTGTGAGGGTTGTAGTCTCCTCTGTGTGAATCCATGACAAAAGTTCTGTTTGCTCATTTGTTCAACTGTACAGGAAAGTTAAGTGTACCTGAAGTACTGATGAGAATATTGTAACAGTAAAGGCAATCTATTGATAAATCTCTTTTATAAGCACTGGGACAAACTATTTTTGCTTTCACAGTTCTGGGACTCCTTTCTCCGATTCCACCGCGAGGCTGTGTCTTCTTTTATAAGTAAAGGAAAGTGTCAGCAAAGTTTACCTTCATTTTCTCTTGCCTGGCAATTAACCAGTTATGCAAGATGTAAAATATTTTCTCTTTTTTCTCTTTTTTTTCCCGTATGTTTTCCATTAAAAAAAACCCCAAAACCTCTATATCTTTAAGAATTCCACCCACGCTAGTCAAAATGAAGGATGCAGGCAATTAATTAAATGGCCTCAGTAGGTTGATGGGAAATCAGGACCAATGCAGGAAGCCTGGATCGTAACCTTGTCCACCCATAGGCAAGGAATCAGAGTTGCTTTTTTTGTACCAAGGGCTACTTTCATTCATGTTCTTGGAGATTGAAGAGTTGGCTTTTTTTTTTTTTAGCATTTTAATAGATTTATATTCCAGTTATTATTATGCATTTCCTAAATTGGCCATATTTGCTGATTTTTTTTTAATGGGGAGGATTAAATGTGGGCTGATGATACCTTTGCTATGTTGTGTATGATTCTGAGATGCTTGGTTGATTAAGTCTGTTTAGTCAGAGAGCTGAACAAATTAGAGAGGAGAAAGTCAAATCAATGGTTGGCCCCGCATTTATCAGTGAGTTTAATGGCTCTGCACAAAGACAGCCTGACTTTAATGTCTACATCACACAATGTTACTTGAACTACTCTGGCATCAGTTCTAATGGCAGTTGGATGCTTTTATTCTCCCATTAGCACTGACCGGGAGAAATTTTACTATAGCATTTTCGATAATTGCAAGAGGAAATAGATTTTTATTATTTCACCTAATAACAACAATGACATAGAGGACATTAAGGGCTTCCTTTAGATACGTTTTCCACAAATTATCTGCCTATGTAAATACAAAACGTTTCACGTTGATGAATGTGACGTTTTACTGAGTTTTAAGGGTTTCTTCATTCATCTCAGAAGTAAGTTTTGAAGTATTTGCACTTGAATGGATAATATTCAAAGTACCCTTTGCTCACACAGTTACCAAGGTAAAAAGGCTGTGTTAGATAATCAAGGTTTCTTATACGGATCTTTCTGAGTTTTCATTCCTTACATCTTTGTCAGATTAGTCTTCAGAGACTTTTTACCATTCACTTTGTATGCAGTGATTAATTAAAGCAGCTTTCTCCCCGCTCTCTCCGTAGCCACCATGTTTACTTGGTGCCCTCAGATGGCAGTAAGGGGACACTTCTCGCGAGGGTGGAGTGTTTTGACACTTGCGTAGTGGAACACATTTCCTGAGGGTAGTCATTCCAGATTTCTCCCCTGAATGATGACAATCTGGCCTTGGTCCCCTGTGCTCCGTTTCTACTGAGGCGTGTTCCAATATATTTGCATATACTTTGTGCTCATTCTTAAGCAACTAATCATTCTTAAGAAACTAATTAAAGAATTTTATACTCTTAAACATAAGGAGAAAGCATCACAGTTGCCTCTTCTCATCAGTGGCAATGGCTGGTTTAAAGTACCCGGATGAAGTAACAGGAGGAACCCAAATACCTGGGCCCTACCCGTTTCCCTCCGTCCTCTCCAGGCAGCCCAAGGGATGAACAACATAGTTCTTATTCGTGGAAACTCGGCCTTAGGGATTTTTGATTCCCCACGCACAAATATGCACGACAGCTTGGGACCACACGCTGGCATGGCCGACTGGTGACATACAGACCTGTGCGGGAAAGCAAGAGGCAAGCGTTTGCTTCATAGAAAGACGTGTCTGTAACATGGTCAGGTGGTAAGTGTGGTTCCCCCTCAAGGGCGGTCAGCGTCTGGCTCTGAGCATCTCCTGACGGCTGGCATAAATTGCTTCTCAAAGCCTTTGCACTGTGCTGATGATATAGAGGAGTCGGCTTCTTGCAAGAATAGTCCACTTATACGGAATGTTTTTCTTTCACTGCAGAGAATGCTTTCAAGGAGCGATTCAGAATGATAGTTTCATGATTACGGAAAGGAGTCCCTTCTCAAACTGAAAAAGGACAGATTAAAATGGCCACGAAGCCTCCGGAACTGAAACTGGGCGCATTTTATGACCGATAAGTACTTAAATTCAAAGCAACCTGTATTCATGGGGCATATACTGTATCTGATACTTCATAGAACCCCCTTCAGCTTGGAGTTCACACATAGCCGTACCGTGATGGGACTTTCTTCACAGTCCCTAAAAACATCTTTCTTTTATCGAGGGCTAGGCAATATTACTCCCCTCGTGTGCCATCTTTCATTCCTGCTTTATGTTTGTTTCCATCCCGTTCCATCTTTACCCCTCCCCCTTCCCTTCTTTCCCTTTCTCTCTTTTCCCCTAGTGTCTGGGACAGGAATATAAAGTCTTCACTAACTTAGGGTGACACAAGAGCTAAAAACTACTTCATGGCATGACCGGCTCACTTCCAATAGAAAAAAAAGCCAACCCAAGCCATAAAGCTGAAAATTGGTTTTGTGTCTGAGACGATGGGGCTCCCATCACTGGCAGAGAGACGGGCACTGTTGTGCAGTTAACAGGCAAACGCTCTGCTTTTTTTTTTTTTTTTTTGACGGTATCCTCTCTTTCTCGGGTTTAACATCAAAAATATAGACAGAAATCTCTTCTGTTGTCATGGCAATATTTCTTCCCTGTAGGATTTCAGTCATTCCGGGCACGTTGCACGTGGTTTTCTATCATCAACCCAGCCCAGGCTTGCTCTGGGTGTTCCGTGTGGCTTGTTTAAGTAGGAACTAGCTGAGCGATCCCTCGCATCGATACAGTTCTGGACTTCGGAGACAAGGTCCTGGCTCTTTCAAAAGTAGCGCATCCTACCTTCTGTCTGTGGCCATTGAATTCTGGCGCCTATTTTCTGATTCATTAATTCATTCAACTAATATTTACTGAAGACCTAGAAAGTCAGCCACCGGGAATTTGAGGGTTGTATATTGAAGTAAAACAACTAACATATACCAGGTGTCGACTCTGTGCCGGGACGATCCTCTGTGCATTGTTATCGCCACGGTCCACAAGAACCGTGCAGGGTGGGTATTAGCTCCATCCTGCAGAGGAAGGAAATAATGCACGCAAAGGTGAGATACCTTGTCCAGAGTCGCCCATTTCATACGTAATGGACAGAATTTGAATGAGAAACCTAACTCTATAGCTCCTGCTTTAATTACACATCTTCTTTTTAGCCATGTGATTCCATTTTTGTATAAGTCGTTTTAAGTAAGAAACTGATCAAAGTTCTGAACTGTGAGAGCCAAACCAGATTTTTATAATTGTGGAGACCATTCAACCGATGACAATTCTGACTATTTGAGTTAAAAGTGAACTTGTTTTGGTTTTTTGGTTTTTTGGTTTTTAATTCTTTGATGGCTTTTATACATGCAAGTCTAAAAGATCTCAGAGTCTAGCAGGTTTTTTCCCCACCTGGGCCAGTCAAAATTGTGGACTATATTCCCCGGTTATTCTCGAGTTACACACAAGCAGGTCTGCCTACAGATTTTGTAATCTGCTGTCTGTTTTGTTAGTAACAAAACCAAAAACAATTTCAGTAGTGAACCCAGCGGGTTGCAAGCTGAGTTTTCTTCCACCCCGCTTCTGTTCATACTCCTGTATTTAGGGACAATCCATTTGAAATTGTAACATGGTCACAATTAACAAGGTTATTTTACTAATCGATGACCTGCCTACGCTTGGCGAGATGCTTTTAAAATGGATTTTAGACCTCGTATTAATAAGATGTAATGAAGAGTTCGGTGACAGGTGGTCATTCTATTGAATCGTCAACTGGGGTCCTTTTTGGTAACTACTCAATAATTGGTAGAGTAACTTTCTGCTTTGTGTGGGAAGATAATATTTTTAATAAAATACAGCCTAGGTGACTGGCTATCAGAGACATATTAAACTTTCTCAGATACCTACCTGGGTCATCTAATAAGCTAAAGCAGAGATACTAAAAATACCTGGTCAAACCGCATAGGGGCACAGAGCACAAACACAGCAAATCCTTGTGACATGCCATGAGATGGCCCTAGGCAGCCTAAAGGAATTAGTAAACCTTGTCAGATATCTACACTGCAACCATTTATCCCCCACTGCACAGTTATTTCTAAAGAAAGGAAGAGAAATGCTAACAAAGTAATAGATGACATTGTTACTGCTTCTAGGATGAAGTTAACTGAATGCGAAGGATCCGAGAATGGTCGTTCTATCAAGAACGTCAGGGAAAATGGTTTTGACGCTATAGGCAAAGTAAATTTTTGTCATTTTTACTTGACTCCAGCTCTCTGCCGGGCTCATTGCTAACTTCAGGTTTTGACCAAGTTATTTATATGAAATATCTCAGTGTACTATAGGGAATTGCAGGTTATTTGAAAATAATGACAAAGAAGACCCAAATGAGAAACTCCATCTCTATAATTAGTTTTCCTGAAAGTCAGGCATGTCTTTGAGGACAAGCTTTTGGCTGTATTATTTTTGTGCACAGGAGGAAAATGGTTAGTAGGTTTATAGATATTATTTTTATAATAGAATGTTAAGTCCCCCCCAAAACATCAAAAATTGTCTTCTAGAACTACTCTATGTTTTTAAAACTTGTTTTACAAGAGGATTCCAGATAGCAATAGGATCTTTTCTCCTTCCTCCAATGATTTAATGGGATAAATGAACCAATGTTTATATTTTTAAGCCTGTAAATATTTTATTTTGGGTATTTTGTATATTTGTTGATATAATTCCATTTTGTGCATATGTATCATTGTGCATGTTGCTGTTTTTGATAGCCACTCTTTTAATGAATGTAAGAAGCTTGAACTAATAGCACTTTTCTTGTTTCATTCAAACATCTTAAAATGAAAATACAACACTGCCATTTTAACTGTTGTGTTCAATTCAGCCAATAAATTTTGTTGCTCCTTTACATTTAAAGTGAATTCTGTAGGTTATTTTTTCGGGATCAATCTTATTTCCACCCTTTTCAGTTTTTAGAACTGATTCGAATGATTGTGGTAAGGGCAGTGTGATGTGTGTGTGTGTGTGTGTGTGTGTGTGTGTGTGCGTGTGCGTGAAATTGGTGGAAAAAACCGACAGTGGGCCCGTATTTCTTTTCACACTTTGTAAACAAGTGAAAAACTGTTGTTTGCCTTCCGAAAGCCTTGTTATTCTGATGTGGATCTGATCTCTGAGCCTTTTGCTCAGAAAATCTCCATTTCTCATAAGCACACATGAGGCCGGCTAATCTGCTGTGTTAGGACCAACCAACTGGAGTTTTTTTTTTTTTTAACGTTTTTTTTAAATGTTTTTATTTATTTTTGAGACAGAGACAGAGCATGAGCAGGGGAGGGGCAGAGAGAGAGAGGAAGACACAGAATCGGAAGTGGGCTCTAGGCTCCGAGCTGTCAGCACAGAGCCCGACGCGGGGCTCGAACTCACAAACTTCGAGATCATGACCTGAGCTGAAGTCGGACGCTTAACCGACTGAGCCACACAGGCGCCCCGACTGGAGTCTTTTAAAGAGTTGTTTTCTGGTTTTTATTTTGTTCTGTTTTTTGGAGGGGGGGGGGTGTTAAAAAACAAAATTCAACTGAGTGAATTTGAAGATCGAATTGACTTCATTAAGCAATTCGTGAATTAGGCAGCACTCCCTCCCAGCAAGTAGACGCTCTGAGCAGTTGTACAAAATAGAGGGTTTTTATAGGAAGGATCGTGAGGCAAAGAGTTATTAGTAAAAGAAATAAAAAAGGATTATTTCAGGGGCGCCTGGGTGGCTCAGTCGGTTAAGCATCCGACTTCGGCTCAGGTCATGATCTCACAGTTCGTGAGTTCAAGCCCCACGTCGGGCTCTGCACTGACAGCTCGGAGCCTGGAGCCTGCTTCAGATTCTGTGTCTCGTTCTCTCTCTCTGCCCCTCCCCTGCTTGTGCTTTCTCTCTCTCTCTCTTTCAAAAATAAATAAACATTAAAAAAAGCATTTATAAAAATTAAAATTTCATGAGCTGGAGTTGAACAGAGAACTTGCTTTTATGTACATAGAGATAAATACGGATTTCTTGGATTGGGAATGAGGTATGGAGTGGTGCAGGATGCTTATATACAAACAAGCAAACAGAAGGGAGTAGTAGAGGTGGTCTGAAGCGTGATCTTCTGAGACAGGTTATTCTGAAATGAAAAGCCTACATATAATTAGGAGAGACTAAGGGGAAAAGCCTAGTCTTTGTGGAAGAAATCAAGGACAGTAGCTGAGCTGGTTGGAGTGTTGGCATCTAAACCAGCAGTGAACAGACACGATGGCACTGAAATCAGAAAGGCGCTTCCCCCCGCCCCTCCCCAAATACCAAACAAGGGGCTAGAAGAGAGAGAGAGAGCAACCATGATTGAAGGCAAGTGGCTGGGTGGTTGAGTACACACCCGCTTAGCGGAGAGAAATCATTGATGTGTTTAACACAGAAAAAAAAAATGTAACTCTATGGGCTCGAGAGAAAATAATTTAAGTCAGAGAGCAATTGCCTCTACCATTTCAAGCCACGGACATGCAAGGCCCATGTACTGAATCAGCCTCAGTTGCTGAATACTTCTCATAGAGTGAATATTGCTCTGCCCTGAGTGGGATGTGGGATTCTGGGATTTAATGATAGCACCATTTTCATGTGACAGAGCAGCCAAGCGCAGAGAAACCCATCTGTTCTGACGCAGAGGGAGTAGTTGGCCACACTAGACTCACTGATAGATGTCAGTCTCCAATGTGGGCCTTCACAGGAGAGTTCTAAGAGCATACATGATTTCAGCCTTTCATGCTGTTTTCAACGCATGGAGAACTTTTTTTTTTTTTTTTTTTTAATTTTTTTTTTCAACGTTTTTTATTTATTTTTGGGACAGAGAGAGACAGAGCATGAACGGGGGAGGGGCAGAGAGAGAGGGAGACACAGAATCGGAAACAGGCTCCAGGCTCCGAGCCATCAGCCCAGAGCCTGACGCGGGGCTCGAACTCACGGACCGCGAGATCGTGACCTGGCTGAAGTCGGAAGCTTAACCGACTGTGCCACCCAGGCGCCCCAACGCATGGAGAACTTTAACCTGAAGGTTTAGAATCCCAAAGAAGCAACTGAACCAAAGGGGAGTGAAAACCTGTGTCTCAGAAGGAAGAGGTCAATGTCATAAAGAGAACAAAGCAATGGAAAACGGCCCTTGAATTTTTCTATCCCGCCATGCTTTGTGCTCACAGACTCCTGCACCCTCCAGGACATGGCAGGTGCTCGTGAGCCAGCAGCCACATGGGGAAAGGGATATTCCCGAGAAAGGATAGAAGCCTGGGCAAAGACCAGGACCCAAAGCTACAGACACATTCCGTTTTCTTAGTTATCCCCCAGGTGGGAGGGGGTTCTCATTTTAGATCATTTAAGATTTTATGCTTTTCTGGCTTTTAGGTCTAAGATTTGAGAGCTTAATTTCCTTCTTAGCTCCTGAGATTTCTAGATTCCCTATACCCTGTATAAAAGTGGCCTTTTAGAAATAATTGAGAGTCCTTGATGGTTGTTCTTGGTGTCGGAAGCTGCCTCCATGTTGGCTTTGTTGCCCAGGGGGCATAGGAACTTACTAGGGGATTCTGGTTCTCTTGGGAAGCTCAAGGACAACTCTTGGCCAGGTCCTCCAGTGGTCCCAGGTCTGATGCCACAGTCTGCAGCTTTCCTCTGATGAAAAAGTTATATCCATTATATGTATCAGAAAAGAGATTCGTGTCATTTGGTTAAGTTAACAACCATCGACTACTTGCTGTGTTAGGTCCGTGCTCAGCTTGGTGGGTATACACGAGTGAGACATAACACTCTCTGCTAAGGCCACTTAAAGCTTCCCGACAAACTCCCTGAGTACAAATCTCTGTCTTGGTGTCATTTCCTGGGGAATCTCAACCTCAGATGTTATTATTTCCATTTTTCAATGAAAAAGTGAGGCTTAGAGATCTTACATGTTTCTGGCAATACAGAAATTTAGAGTTTTAAAATTTTCTTGTACAGAACACTTAAAAATGCCAATGTTTATTTTTATTTCTCTATATGCATATTGAGCTATCGAAGGAGGGAGGCCAGAAATCCCTGGATGTTACTACTGATTCCTGGAGGCCTAGAACTTTCAACTTTTGGTTCCAGGGCCTAAGAATGGACTGGGGACCATACAATAGGCAGTTGAATCCACAATCAGAGTGGATGAGCTGTTTTGTAGAACGTTTTGGTAATTGGAAGATCAAGCAGTCACAAAATCAGTAAGGATAAAGACTTGAGAAAGACTTTTGGACACATGTAATCCTGGAACAAACAATTGGAAAATCCACATTCTTTTCAAGTACAAATAAAACATTTATTAAAATTGGCTACATCCTAAGCAATGAAGTAAGTCTTAAAGCTTCTCCCAAAAAAAAAAAAAAATCAGTTACATGCAGAATATGTTCTTTTACTACAAGTATGCTAGAAATTAGTAGAGATAAGATAACTAAAACCACTCCATACATTTGGGACAAATTTTAAATGTGCCTTTCAATACCTTGTGGATCAAAGAATAAATGAGAATGGATACTAGAAAACAATTAGAAGTGCACAATCATGAAGACATTATATATTAAAACATGAAATATAGCCAAAGATTACTTAGAAGGAATTTTATTTTTTATTTTTATTTTTTTTAAATGGTTTTTGACTTTTTTTAAAAATTTTTTTTTTTAAATGTTTATTTACTTTTGAGACAGAGAGAGACAGAGCATGAACGGGGAAGGGTCAGAGAGAGGGAGACACAGAATCTGAAACAGGCTCCAGGCTCGGAGCGATCAGCACAGAGCCCGATGCGGGGCTCGAACTCACAGACCGCGGGATCGTGACCTGAGCCGAAGTCGGCCGCTTAACCGACGGAGCCACCCAGGCGCCCCCTTAGAAAGAATTTTACAGCCCAACATGCTTACATTAGAAAAGATAAAAGGCTGAGAATTAATGAGTTAAGGATCCATTTTAATCTAATGTAAGAAGTTGGAAAAAGAATAACAGAATAAACCCATAGAAAGTCTAAGTGAGAAGTAATATAACTTAGCAGAAAGTAACGAGACTGGAAACAAAGATACTCTAAAGTGGATCGACAAATACAAAAATTCATTTTTTTTTTGTAAAACATTTATAGTATTTATCAGGAAAAAAGAGAAAGATTCAGAATGGGAAGATGGGCATAATTTCAGTTGTGGCATCGATAAAAAGAGAAAAAGTGCTATAAAGCTATGGCAATAACTTCAACATTTAGACAATACATACAAATTCCAAAAAATATATAAATTGCCGAAAGTGGCTTGGGAAGAAATAGATAACATGAAAAGTCCCAAAACTGTTATAAAGACAAGGGAATCGGCAGTGAAAACTCTCGCGCCCCCTCCAGACAAAACAGTAAAACCAGATAGCAGAACCAATGTCCTACCAAACATCTAATGATCAGGTAACTCTAATCTGACACAATCTCTCTCTCTCTATTTTATTTTATTTTATTTTATTTTATTTTATTTTATTTTTAAACATTTATCCATTTTAGAGAGTGAGAGAGACAGAGCATGAGCAGGGAAGGGGCAGAGAGAGAGGGAGACATAGAATCCAAAGCAGGCTTCAGGCTCCGAGCTGTCAGCATAGGGCCCGACACAGGGCTTGAACTCACGAACCTTGAGATCATGACCTGAGCCCAAGTCAGACGCTTAACTGACTGAGCCACCCAGGCACCCCTCTCTCTCTTTTTTAAAAAAGTTATTTATTTATTTATTTATTTATTTATTTATGTAGAGAGGGTGTGCGTGAGCGGGGAAGGGGGCAGAGAGAGAGAATCTTTAGCAAGCTGCACGCTCAGTGCTCAGCATGGAGTCTGACGTGGGGCTCAATCCCACAACCCTGGGGTCGTGACCTGAGCTGAAACAAGGGTCGGATGTTCAACTGACTGAGCCACCCAGGTGTCCCTAACACAATCTCTTTAAGAGAAGGAAGAACCATTCATTGTTGCATATATCTGAGGAAAAGTAAAAATGTATCTCTATCATGGAATTCGACATTTCCATATTAGATCAGAAAACTGCATCCAGGGGTGCCTGGGTGGCCCAATTGGTTGAATATCTGACTCTTGATTTCAGCTCAGGCATGATCCCAGGGTGGTGGGATAGAGCCCCCTGTTGGGCTCCACACTGAGTGTGGACTCTGCTTAAGATTCTCTCTCTCTCTCTCTCTCTCTCTCTCTCTCTCTCTGCCCCTCTCCCCCACTTTTGTGTGTGTGCGCTTTCTTTCTCTTTAATGAAATTTAGAAAAAGAAAACTGAATCTGGTAGTCTGTAAAACCAACACTCATCATATCAAGTTGGGTTTACTCCAGGAATGTAAATATGGTTCAACATTTTAAAAAAGTCTATTACTATAACTTGTCACATTAAAAGATTAAAGGAGAAGCATATGATATCTGAAAGCCGTAGATTCCCATGCCTGAAGGCACTTTTTAAAGTTCTTTAACAGTTCTAGAATTTGGACACTTAATTCCTGTCATGTTCTGAAAGGATTCAAGCTACTCAGGACAATTGGGGTTCTTTAAACTTTCAACGTTTTGTCTAGTAACATTTTAAGCAATTGTCCATATTTCATCGAATCTAAGGTTCTACAGATGTACATTCTCTTATGTATCATAAAAGAAAAAACAATGCTGGCGATTATAATTGTAAGACACCACTGATTCAAAGATGTACCCAGCTTTAGAGATGGAAAATTGTGTGAAAATATGCATCCTAGAATGGATCAAATATTGATGTATATATTAAAAGTTTTAAGAATAATATTCTTCACTTATCAGTGAAGGTTTATGTGAAAAAAGGCAGTTATCCAAATGTTGAGTCTACAGATACTAATATTTGGTGAAGAATGTATCAAACAGATCCAAGCAAGGTCTCAGTGTTTAGGAAAATTGCATATTCCTTTTTGTACAGAATTATACACTTTTCATGAAATGCATATGAAAAAAACCCTCACATGCACTCAGGGTTATTTTTCAAGGCTCCCACTTTGAGGAAAACGAAGGCCTGTACATTTGACATCTTTGGCCCTTCCTTCATTTACCCGACCCTCCAAGGGGGCAGGCGAGAAGACGGGGATAATCTAAAAAGACCTTTCTCTGCTAGCACCTCAGTGTTTCCCAGAAGACACCAATGTCTCCTAGATCTATGTCTTGTACTTACTTCCAGATGGCAATGTGTTTTTCTTAACAAGCTTCTAAATCTTTCTTTTGCCCATGGGACTGCATTGCAGAAGATTCTTGTCACATCTTGTTTTCTCAGTCTGGCACATATGCACCAGGTCTGATGCATGACCATACCCATCAATTTGTGCCTGCCTGGTGGGTGTGAGGGAGATTTCTTCTAAGTGGAGAGCCCCATTAAAGTCCAAATCCAACACTGTGTTCAAGAGAATATTGGTCTTCTGACAGTGACATCTCTCAGCCTTAAATAGGAATAAAAGGTGAAACCCTGGGTGCCTGGGTGGCTCAGTCGGTCAAGCAACTGACTTTTGATCTCAGCTCGGGTCTTGATTTCAGGGTTGTGAGTTCAGGCCCCACATTGGGCTCTGCACTGGGCACCGAGTCTACCTAAAAAAATAATAAAGAGGCGAAACCCTACTTGGGCTCCATTTTTTCTGATGGTCTAGAGTTTCCCCACCCCCAAGGACTTGCGTCTTTTTAATCCTTTATGACTGTACATCTTGGTTTTACTCTTTCCTTCTTCCTGCCACCTTTGTTCTTTGTTCTCCTAATAACTTTCTCTCATATTGACTTTTAGCTCAGAATTATATCTCCAACAATTCGTTTGTCCTCCTTTAGTGGAAAATCCATATAATACCTGATTTGTCCGGGAGGCCTATCCTGAGAGTCTTGTATCCATAAACCAGCATTGTTAGGGGTTATAATAGGGTTTGTCTGATGTATGTTCTTGCTTCCTGAAAGATAACCTCGAAATCTTTGGAATTTCCTGGATGATAGGAGTGTCTTTGTTACTCGTGGTGGGCCCCTTATCCACACCTAAGCTTATGCTAAGGAAGTGACTCAGGATGGGACCTGTTATGCCAGAGAGACCAACCATGTGATTAGAAGCCTGGGCCCTGAACCTTGTGACATCAGCCTGACCCCCCCCACCCCCACTTCCAGGGAGGGGAAGGAGACTGGAGATTTACTCAGTTCAACTTTGAAACCAATGATTTAATCAGTCGTGCCTATGTAATAAAACCCCAATAAAATCTCTGGACACGGAGGCTTCTCAGGGTAGCTTCCTGGTGGTAAACACATCATTGTTCCGGAAGGGATGACAACCCCAATTCCATGAGACAGGACACAGAGCTCTGTGTCTAGGACCCTCCAGACCTTGCCCTATGTGACTCTTCACTTGGCTGGTCCTGATTTGTATCCTTTTTTAATAACTGTAATTATAAGTACAGCACTTTCCTGGGTTCTGGGAGTCATTCTAATGAATTATCCAACCTGAGGGGGTCTTGGGAATCCCCCAAACTGGTAGCCAATTGGTCAGAAGTGCAGGTGACCACACTTGCAGCGGGCATCTGAAATGAGGACAGTTGGGGACCATGCCCTTCACTTGTGGAATCTCTGCTGACTCCAAGTGACTAGCATCAGAATTAGACTGCAGTATTGCAGGGATGCAAGGGGGGGGGGTGGCTTAATTTTTATCAGGCCCAAATAACACTTTTAAAAAGTTGTTTTTGGGGGTGCCTGGGTGGTTCAGTCGGTTAAGCGTCCAACTTCAGCCCAGGTCATGATCTCATGGTTCGTGGTTTCGAGCCCCATATCGGGCTTGGAGCCTGGAGCCTGGAGCCTGCTTCGGGTCTCCCTCTCTCTGCTCCTTGCCCCTCTTGCTCTCTCTGTCTTTCTCTCTGTCTCTGTCTCTCTCTCAAAAATAAACATTATTTCAAGAGTTATTTTTTGGGTGCACCTGGGTGGCTCACTCGGTTAAGTGACCGACTTCGGCTCAGGTCGTGATCTCATGGTTTGTGGGTTCCAGCCCCGTTGGGCTCTGTGCTGACAGCTCAGAGTCTGGAGCCTGCTTCGGATTCCGTGTCTCCTCTCTCTGCCCCCCACTCCCACTCCACTCGTGCTCTGTCTCCGTCTCTCAAAAATAAATAAACGTTAAAATTTTTTTTAACAATATTTTTTGTTATAGTAGCTATAAATAAATTGATACGAGTTATGAGTTAAAGTCTCACAGCTTACACACACGCCCAATTGATCTACCAGCTACACTCGTTTCTGTTATTTTATGAGGCTATTTCTCTGAACCTTCAGAGTTACTTTTCCACCCCTGCTTGTGGCTTTAACTGGATATTCTCAGAGGTATGCTTGGTGGCGCTGATCTCCTGTAGGGCCCAGAGTGGCTGGCCATACCCTGGTTGGGGGATCCACAGAGTGGCTCGGGCAGGGGGTAGAGAGCCTAACATCATCCCGAGGTATTCACGAACGGATGAAAAGCCTGGGACCCCCTGCAGGGCCGGAAAATGCAAGCAGGGGGATCCAGCGCCTGGAACCCCGTCTCTGCCGCTGCTGCCCACTCCATGGACGAAGGGTGGAGAGCAGGGGTGGGGGGAGTCTGTGTTGGAAAAGGGCAAGAAGCAGGGCTCCGCAGCCGAGGGGCAGCCCGGTGTGAGGCGAGGCAGGGCTCGGCGGGGCCCCGATCTCTGTCCCCCCAGTTAGCAGGCTTCTGGCCAAGGGCACTTTCAGCGGACCCAGTGTCCTCCGAGGGACTGCTCGCGTACGTGAGATCCGTCAGGGACAGCTCCCGCTTGAGGGGCCATCGGCGGGTCCAAGTCCCGGTGGGTCTGAGGTCCATGTGCCCTGATCACAAAAACTTCGGAGCTGGTAGACCCTTTCAACTTAATTCCAACTGTTATAAATGTTTGAAAGGTTTGCAAAAACGGTTTTCAATTTTTTATCACCCATTTGGATGAACATGTTTCCTCCTGGATGGAGGCGATCAAGGGTTAGAAAAGGAGGGTGGGACCCTCTAAGGCTTAAAACCTTGAGAGGAAAGCCGCGTGCATGGGGAGGGAGCTCTGATTTCTCCGTGAAGTCCTTTAACAGAAGAGTTTTACAGAAAGGCAGTCGTAAATATTTTCTCTGATACTTCCTAGCTCATTTTTCTTGACGTAACTGTGTGATGTGATATGAACGAAATGTAATGTTTTTACCAAGCCCCATATAGTGCGTTGTCCCTGGCTCCCCTCGGGTTAGCCCCCCCAGTGCTGCATAAATATCATTGTTTTCTATGAAGGCTGTGATAGGAAAAGCTTGGGGGCCCTTGCCCTTCACACGGTCATGAAGTCCCCAGACTCATGTGAGATTTACTGGTATTTTACGGAAACTCAGGACCATGACCGGTAATTTCAACTATCCTCCCTACTTGACATCAGGATAAATCTATTTATATTGTTTCCTTTCCCAAGAGCTGCTAGATAATCACAGCAAGAGCACTGACATAATAAATCTCAGTGGATTCTAGTGTGATATGTAGTAGCAAACACAGGCTTAATACAAGGTTAATACATTTTTAATTTAAATTTAAGAAATGTGTAATGTTTGTTTTTGAGAGAGAGAGAGACAGAGACAGAAACAGAGCATGAGCAGGGGAGAGGCAGAGAGAGGAAGACACAGGATCCGAAGCAGGCTCCAGGCTCTGAGCCGTCAGCTTGAGCTCAGGGGGCTTGAACTCACAGACTGCGAGATCAAGACCTGAGCCGAAGTCGGATGCTTGTCCAACCGAGCCACGCAGGCTCCCGTCTACATTTTTAATTTAAAAAACTCAGAAGGTAATAAGTACAGTTGTGTTATGTTACTAACGTAAGGTAAGTGATCGCTGGGGTTACCTGGTCCTCTGGGTTTAAATAACATCCTTCAAATGGCGGGAGATCCAGTTAAGCAAGGATGTAGTTTGGGGGAAAGCTCCTTCCGCCTGGTTCCACAGGGAGAATATACTTCACTGCAAAGTCTATCCCACCTGGAGGCGTACAGGGTTTTTGTGCTCCTCACCAGGCAGCCACTAGCTGGGAGACCTGGCAGCTGTTTCCATACTCATTGGCCATTTGGGTTTCTTTTTCTATCCCCTGCCAGCTCCCATTTTCCTCTTCTCTCCCAGTCTCCTAGATGAACACGCTCTCCCACTATCCCCCATAGGCCGATAGGCTGGTTCAGGGGTTTTCCTAAACAGGTGTCTCCCTGATAGAAATCTGGTGCCAGCTATTAAAACAATTTCCCCACCCTTGCTGCCTAAGTAATTGAGAGAAAACAACAAAGGAGTGAAAGGGGGCATTGGGGGGAGTCTTTCATAGACTGCTCAGGTGATCCTGCTAATAATGACTCAGGCCCGTGACCTTCTCTGAAGGTCTTGCCTATGTGATTGCAGCCACCTCTCCAGGCCTGCATGGAAGCTGTCCCCCAGCCCACCCCAGTGACGGGACAGGGGTCCAGTAGCTCTGCTCCCTGGGCTGAATACGTGTGACTCTCCTGGAAGCCCCTGGCTTCTTAGGTTTTAAATCCCTAGGCATAGGATTAATTAGTGTGAATTCATCAGCATTCCCTCCAACAGGCACTGAAAGTACAGTAATTTTAACTTGCACACTAACCCCGTGAGATAAATGGGGTAGGGACAGGGTTGTCGGAACTAGAATTCCAGAACTGTTGAGCTGGAAGGGCTTGGAGGTTATGTAGTCTAACCTCTTCCTTTCACAAATGAGGAAACTGAGGTCCGAAGAGGAAAAGTGATTTCCCTCTGGTGAGTGAGATGACGTGGTAAGGGAGGGGGCAGGTTTAAAGCCAGAGCTGAATGAAGTCAGCTCCTTGTCTGGTTCTCCTTTCCAGTGATAGATGGAATGCAGAAGAGCATTTCAGGCTTTTGCCATATGTCCAAATAGGTCGCCCACAATTCCTGAAAAGGGCGTTCTTAATTAAGGCTTGTGCAGGGGCTCCTGGGTGGCTCAGTGGGTTAAGTGTCCGACTTTGGCTCAGGTCATGATCTTGCGGTTTGTGAGTTTGAGCCCCACGTCAGGCTCTGTGCTGATGCCTCAGAGCCTGGAGCCTGCTTTGGATTCTGTGTCTCCCTCTCTCTCTCCCCCTCCCCTGCGCATGCTCTGTCTCTCTCTGTCTCTAAAAAATAAATAAATGTTTAAAAAAATCTTTAAAAAATTAAGGCTCGTGCAAAGGAGGATGGAAAGATACAGGTTCAAGACAGATTCAGGAGGAACTAGCAATACTTGATGACCCATTGGATATGAAAGCAGAGAGAGATGACAGACAATTCAGAAATTTCTAATTTGTTGAAAGATAGCTAGTAATTACTTGAAATAGGGAATATTGAACAAAAAGCAAATGTTAAAGATGAGTTCATTCGAGGTGTGTTGAGTTGTGATGTTTTCAGGACCTTGAGATAAAAATGCCCTTTAAAGATAGGAAACTGGAGGGGCGCCTGGGTGGCTCAGTCAGTTGAGCATCCGACTTCGGCTCAGGTCATGATCTCACGGTTTGTGAGCTCAATTCCTGCATCAAGTTTGCTGCTATCAGTGTGGAGCCTGCTCCGGATCCTCTGTCTCCCTCTCTCCTGCCCCTCCCCTGCTCACACACTCTCTCTCTCAAAAATAAAACATTAAAACGAAATAAAGAACCTGGATCTGGGTGGAGATCCTGCTTTGGATACTGACAGATAACACCAGGTCATAATGCATTTTTTCCTCTATCCCTGGAACACATTTAAAGAAACTGGTATTAAGGTAGTCATCTACTCAGATCTGTGTGTCTCCTTCCCAGAAGATAAGCTACACTAAGGGAAGAGAAAATACAACCCTGGCAATTGCTCAAAATCATGCTTGCTGGGAATTAAGACAACTGAGATTAGATATGACCATTGAACCTTCCTTAAATGAGATAAATGAATAATTAAATATCTCAATTGAAGATCCCAAGGATCAAGAGGCCTATTCCTGAAGAAGAAGAATATATTTTAAAAAATATTCGCTTTGTGGGGGCCCCTGGGTGGCTCAGTTGGTTAAGTGACTGACTTTTGATTTCAGCTCAGGTCGTGATCTCATGGTTCGTGAGTTCAAGTCTGGAGCCCACTTGGAATTCTCTCTCCCTCTCTCTCTGCCCCTCCCCCCCTCAAAAAAATAAACAAACTTAAAAAAATTAAAAAATAATATTCCCTTTGTGGACAAAAATGTCTGTGTCCACCATTTGGGCAAAATAAACTGGATTATCTGACAGCGAACAGTTCCATTTTTAGTAGAGGACCAGAAGCAGTGCGAGTCATTTCAGAATGTCGTTTAACATGTTTTTAAATAGGGGAAAAAAAGACTGTGCCCTTCCACCTTCTAAAAAATCCCTTTTAAAAAATTCCTTTCAAAGGCACTGTTTTTGTTTTGTTTTGTTTTATTTTGAGAGAGAGAGAGAGGGCACAAGTGCGTGAGGGGCAGAGAGGGAGAGAGAGAGAGAGAGAGAATCCCACAAGGGGCAGACGGATGGGGGGAGAGAGAAGGAGAGAGAGAGAGAGAGAGAAGCAGGGCTCACCCAAAGCAGGGCTCAAACTCACAAACCGTGAGATCAAGACCTGATCTGAAGTCAGATGCTTAACAACTGAGTCACCCAGGTGCCCCTCAAATGCACTATGTCTTTTGTTGAATTTTCTATTTCACTGGATGAAAAAAAAAATCTAAGTAAGGTTTATTCCAGACAAGAGCGTCCTAAATCAGACAGTAGTTGAAACCACAGAAGTAGTTGAGATTATCCCAAGGAAATCTGGAACAGAAGGCGGGATGCAGAATTCTGGTGGAAGGGACAGCTCTTAAATTCGCCTTTCCAGGATCCATTCTCCCTCCTCTGGGTAACAACACACTATTTCCTCTGGAAAGCACCTCCATTCCTATCCCTCAGTTCGATGTGTTCATATAGGGATGGCCCCACATTCTGGACCTAAGATGGGACACATCACTCAAACATGGTGCATCGGAGTGCTGCGAACCTGGTCACGATGGCTGATTCACGAGGTTGAGAGATTCACTGACTCACTAGTCCAAGGAGACGTCACTCTGGGTCTTCTGCTAAAACTACTTGGGAAAGGAGGCTCTTTGTCTGCTGGGGTTGCTGTACAAGTAGGATATGAACAGGGAATTGCTGTTGGCCAGCTAGTCACTGCAGGAGCATCTTGCCTGAGAGAGAAGCAGTGGGGAACAGAGCGAAGACAATAACAGAGACCCTGAGTGGACATGTTCTGACAAAGCTAGTTCTGTTCTTGAACTTCTTGTCTGAGCCAATAAATTCCTTCTCCTATGAAAGGCAATTTCAGGGGCGCCTGGGTGGCTCAGTCGGTTAAGCATCCAACTTCAGCTAAGGTCATGATCTCAGGGTTGATGAGTTCAAGCCCCGCGTAGGGCTCTGTGCCGACAGCTCGGAGCCTGGAGCCTGCTTCGGATTCTGTGTCTCCCTCTCTCTCTGTTCCTCCCCCGCTTGCACTCTGTCTCTCTCTCTCAAAAATAAAGATTAAAAAAATAATAACAAAGGCAATTTCGATTGTGATCTGACACTTGTAACCAAAAAAAAAAAAAAAAGAAAGAAAGAAAGAAAGAAAGAAAGAAAGAAATCATGACTAAAGCACTCGGGAACATCAACATTTAAAATGTGTTTCTTCAGTGTTTGAAGTTTGCCCTTACACATACATGGTGATAACAGCTGATTGATTAGCCCAACGCTGTCTGCTTAGCCTCTTTCTACAGTGCCCCCAGCAGGAAAGGTGGAAGCCACATCTCTCACTCCCTTTGAAGCCAGGATTCCGCATGAGACTGAGGCTCTGCCAGAAGGATGAGCTTGGGAGAGACCCTGATTGGAAACCGGGTCGTCTGAAGACACTTGCCCTCATGAGGGACTTGATCCGCACAGAGTTGCATGCGGAGAGAGGCACAGGGTGCGGGGCGCCGCTTTGCCGGCACAGTTCCCGCTAGAGCTGCTTGGTGCCAGCAGCTTGGCGGTGGCTTTGATTTAGGAGCCTTCTCACTGGGCAGAGGCAGAGCAGTTCCGTTGCGTGTGCGGGGTTCCTGGAAGTTTCGCACTCCCGACCTTTATGTGAACTGTCTGTGCTCTTAGGCAAGCCCCCTTTGATTCCACCAGCTGGACTATATTTTTCAGTTTGTTACTAACAACCTTGATCAATACCCTGCAAAGTACATGCTTCTAGGGAAACAAACAATAGGCCCCGTCAATTTTCCAACAGGTTTTGTAATCCAGAAAAGGCAACACATTTGTTGGCTTAAGCGATAGGAAATGGAGGAAGAAGCCCTGAAAAAAAGCGGTAACATCTATGAGGGAAGTGCTCAACGGGCCATTTAGAAGAGGACACGGCAGCAGAATCAACTGTTACAGAGGAGTGAAGTGTTGAAATTAGGCCACTGCACTTGGCAGGTTCAGGGAAGTAGAGGGGCAGAATTCTAACTGCAGCAGTGAAGTGAGAAGTGAATGAACGATAAGAAAGTACAGGGAGTAGCGAGTATTTTTTGAAGCGAACACGTTGTGAAGTAAAGGAAGGAAAAAGGACGATAGGCCGATTTTCAGGAAGAAGGAAAGTTCTTTCAATTTCCTTCTTTTCTTTCTTTTTTAGTCCATAGACACAAGAGAAAGAGCCACTGGGGCAGGAGAGATTGAAGATAAAAGGAAGAAGGAGTACTTGATAAGGCTAAGTCCCAGAGGAGGGCAGCAGGGACAGGATCCAGAGCAGAGAGGGACAGGATCCAGAGCAGAGGGGTCCAGCTCACTCTGCACAGGAGGAGGTACTCCTCCGAGGACAGTTCAACAAAGATGGTGGTCAAGATGCACGAGAACTCAGAGAGAAGTGTGGACTTTGTGCAGGATGGTTTCCCTTTCTCTGCGGAGGAGGAGCAGGCCACCTGCTGATGGCGAGAAGGACGGTGACAGGGTCTGTGTGGTGAACTGCAGAGGCCGCTTTGGGGCGTGTGAAAGGACACTGGAGCTGTCACGCTTGGCCAACAGCAGGTGACAGAAAACCTTGCTCAAACTGCCTGGGACGAAAAAGGAACTCCTGGTTCATGTAGTGAAAAGTCCAAGGCCTGAGCGGCACCTGGGAGTTCAAACAATGCCATCGGAACTTGGTTTCTTTCCCTCCCTCTGCTAATGTTGGCTCCAATTCTCGGACACCACTGCCCAGTCCCTGACAAGGGAAAAAGGAGTCGTTTCCCTCCCGGAAGAGGGCGTGCCCGAGCGCTGACAAGGAGCTGGACCAGACCAATTTGGGTCTTAAACTCATCCTCCGACCAATCACCAAGGCCCAGATTTGGAGTACTCTGATTGGCTGGCCCCAGGACATGTGATCGCCTCTGACCCAATCACTGCAGCAGGGGGATTTCCGCGCGCTGAAGAGCCCGCCCTGCAGACCGTGCGGGGACGGGTTCTAACCCGATTTCCTTGAAGGCGGAGGGAAGGACGTGGAGTGCCAACCCCAGGCATTGGTTTCGGACGAGGAGGGCTCGTTATGTTCTTCGTCAGGTGGAAAGGGGAGCCTTCTGCCGCCCGAGCCAGGGAGGAACTTCGGATGACTGGCCGTCTGAAACAGCCCGCTGGCACCGAGAAGAGGAGACAGCAAAATACGAATAAAAGGATTGTGAGGAGGGCCCCAAGGTTAGCACAAATACCTGGTTGAGTCCCGTCAGCACCGTTATGAAACTTTTGTTGTTGTTGCTGTTGTTGTTGTTGTTGTTAAGCAGCACTTCCTGGCCCGCGCTGGAGGATAAGGAAATGTTGATAGAAATACACGCGCAGGGGCACCTGGGTGGCTCAGTGGGTTAAGCCTCCCACTCTTGATTTGGGCTGAGGTCATGATCTCGTTGGTCACGGGTTCCATACCCACGTCGGGCTCTGTGCTGACAGCTCAGAGCCTGGAGCCTGCTTTGGATTCTGTGTCCCTACCTCTCTCTCTCTGTCCCTCCCCTGCTCCTCTCTCTCTCTCAAAAATAAATAAACTGAAAGGAAGGAAGGAAGGAAGGAAAGGAGGAAAGAAAGAAAAAAGGGAAGGAGGGAAGGAAGGAAAGAGAAGGAAGGAAGGAAGGAGAAGGAAGGAAGGGATACACCCACAGCAGAGTTATAGCCAGGGTGCAGAGTGGGAAATTCCCCTGACTTACCCTTGAAGGCACTCGTTTCTGACATAGGCAGTCCCCAGTCGAGCAGCTGACGTGGCCCACAGCCTCCTGCGCAGGCAAATTTACTCCTGGGAAGAATGTAATGACATACTTTGGAATGATCCCCAATGAGGAACGAGTGAGGGTCTGTGACATGTGTGCCTCTTTGGATTTGATGTGCTCCCCTTAATCACATGTAGCTAAGCCAGGACTTGAAAAAGCTGGGCCACCAGGGAATTGGCATGGGATTTGCACAGAATCTGCTTTGAGTTTTAATTTTACGTCGCTCCCCTTAGGGTGTTCTTAATAGGAGCGATGTTTCTTGATTCCCGAACTCATCCCCGCCCTCGGTCTCAATTTTTCCCATTCACTCCTTACAATAGCCAAAATCTTCCACACCACACATCTGCAGCTGAGACAAGAAACACTGAGCCTGGTGGCGGGACAACTTTGAGACTAGGCAGGGAAGACATCAGAGGATACGGATGGACTTAAGTACGTATCATGGGAAGAACAAGAGAGTGAAGTTCTATGTGCCTGGTAGAGTAATCTTTCTAGAGCACAGCTCTGACCAGTCTGTCCTCTGCTCGCTTTTTCTTTTTTTTAATTAAGTTTGCACAAACATTCTCAATGCCTAAAGAATAAAGTTCAGAACCCTAGGCATGGCATTCTAGATCCTTCAAGCTCTGTCCCCAAACTTTCCTTTCATGATTTAAAATTTTTATGTTTAAATATTAAAGATTTCAATACACAGAGAAGTTCAGAGAAAAGGATGATACACCCAAGTGCCCACAAGAAAAATTAGACTGTTCGTTGGTTTACCGTATCTGTTTCATATCTTTGTGTAAAGAAAGTCTTAGACAAGGCCTCGGGGGCACCTGGGACCTTGGGCACCTGCATTGGCCCCACAGGTTGGGGGGGCGGGGCACTGCCTGGTTCCTTGACGGCCCGTGGGTGGGCCAGGCATCTAGGGTGGGACTGGGTGCCTGCCATCAGCCAGGGGGTCGGCCCCATGGAGGGGTACCGCTCTGAGGTGAGGACAGAGGACCAGCAGCCTGTTCGGTACCTGGAAGAGGAGAACCGAGGAACTGCGGTGCTTGGGATAAACGGTGCTTGGGATAAACAGAGCTTATGCCAAAAACCCATTCAGTAAAAGCTGATAAAAATGCTCTCAAAAGCTGTGGATGCTTTCAAATCTGATTCAAAAGCGCGGATGGTAATAGGAATGAAGTCCCAGGAATATTCTGTGCTGCTGCTGACCTTAAGAAGAGAGTCCAAGTGAATCCCAGTGAAGTTGGTCCTTTTGTCTCCAAAATGAGAGCAGTGATGAATGAAATAGAGGCAGGGGGGTCACAGCCACTGCCAGGCGCTATCGGGATGGTCCTCATCAAAGACTTCATCTTCTCGTGTGCTCGATGGCCAAGAAGCCAAAGCAGTGGGCTTGATCAGCCACGTTCTAGAACAGAACCAGGACAGGAATGCTGCCCAGCCCACGCAAGGCCTTGGACCTGGCAGGAAAGTTTTTACCTCAGGGACCTGTTGCAATAAAAATGGCAAAATTAGCAATTAATCAAGGGATGGAGATTGATTTAGTAACAGGATTCGCCATAGAAGAAGCTTGTTATGCTCAGACTCTTTCAACAAAAGACAAGCTTGAAGGTCTTCTTGCTTGTAAAGAGAAAAGGTCTCCTCGCTCTAAAGGAGAATAGAAGAAACAGAAATCTTTACAAGGCCAGTGTAATAAATGTACTTCCGGAAGTGTCTTTCAAATCCACATGTGCCTCAGACCCTGGAGTGCCAATGACCAAGGTGAAGAGTGAGTTATCTGTAGAGTGAATTAGCATCTGGAGTGGACCCATATGAATACTTTGTCCAAATGTGTCTCGTGTCGTATGCATTCAGATTTATAAAGCTGGTCGTGGGTGCTGTCAGAGACAGATTCAAAATTAGACACACATTTTTAATATCCCCTGCATACAAGGCTTTCTGTCCTTAATTTTATAATGTGAATAACTAATATATCGCACACTCGAGGAAGTAATATGGATTGTATGCCTGCTGTGCCTCAATACAAAATAAAATTATTTCTATCTACCAAAAAAATGAAAAGTCTTACAGATAGAGTGGAAGCTCCCAGCTACCCTGCATGCCCGTGTAGAGTTCAAAGTGTCATGACCGTCCCGGAAGGAATCACTATCCTGAAGTTGCTCTGCATCATTGTTATCCATGTTTATGTGTTTTCGTTAATTATAGGTTTCTGTAGACACCATATAGTATTATTCAAGGAGATTTAAACTCCTGTATTAATTAAATCACACTATACATATCACCTTCTAACTTGCTTTTTAAATTCAATGTTTTTGATATTTATCCATGTTAGTAATGTCGATCTAATTCATCTATTTATTTCAACTGTTATACTGTATTCCCATGTATGGCTATATCAAAATTTATCCATTCTTTTAAAAAAAATTTTTTTTAATGTTTATTTATGTTTGAGAGAGAGAGAGCACAAGCAGGGGAGGGGCAGAGAGAGAGAGGGAGACACAGAATCTGAAACTGGCTCCAGGCTCTGAGCTGTCAGCACAGAGCCCAACGGGGATGGAAGCCAGGAACTGTGAGATCATGATTTGAGCCAAAGTCAGATGCTTAACCAACTGAGCTACCTAGGTGCCCCCAAAATAACTCTTTAAAAAATGTTTATTTTTGAGACAGAGAGAAAGAGAGCAAGAAGGGAGACGAGCAGTGAGAAAGGGAGACAGAGGATCTGAAGCGGGCTCTGTGCTGACAGCAGGGAGCCCAACTCAGGGCTCTAAGTCACAAACTGTGAGATCATGACCTGAACCAAAGTCAGACGTTTAACTGACTGAGCCACCCAGGCGCCCCACAGAAATAACTTAAAAAATTTTTTTTAAATGTTTATTATTGAGAGAGAGAGACAGACATAGTGCAAGAGGGGAAAGGCAGAGAGAGGGAGACACAGAATCCAAAGCAGGCTCCAGGCTCCGAGCTGTCAGCACAGAGCCGAGCACAGAGCCCGATGTGGGGTTTGAACCCATGAACCATGAGATCATGACCTGGGCCACAGTTGGACGCTCAACCGACTGAGCCACCCAGGCGCCCCAGGCAGTGATTTTTCAAAATTGTGTTCTATTACCTATTTTGAAAACAATACAGGTAAGTGCAGAAAGTAATGAAACAGAAAACACGACTGTTAGATTACTTAACAAATCCCTCAAGAAACTGCCATCACAAGGCACAATAGAGAATTTTCTCTCAGGTTTCATAGTTGAGAAACACTGAACAACTGAACCATTCCTTTTTCTGTGAACCTTGTAATAATGGGAATGTGCTTTTTGCTTTGGCTACTAAGAAGCCTGGCACCAAATTTGTTACCCACCATAGGAACTCACAACACTTCATGGTGTATATTCTATATTCTAATCTCTCCCTGGCTTCATTCTTTTTCCTCAGCTTTATCACCTCAAGTATTCTGTGTGTGTGTGTGTGTGTGTGTGTGTGTGTGTGTGTGTGTGCGCGCGCGCGCGCACACACACGCACACTTCCTGGAAGCATTTGTGGAGTGTGGCATAAATGAATCAATGAATAAATAAACAGATTATGACAGCAAGACAGCAAGACTAGACAGGATAGAATGGGCAGATCAAATAATCTGTACCCATTACAGAATTCTGCCTTAAAGCTAATTTTTGTCAAGACATACTCCTCTTCCATAAATAATGTAGTTTATAATTTCGTAACTTTGGCATTTTCTCGTGGAGAGCTAAGCTCGTTCCATTTCAACCATCTCAAGATTAAAGGTTAGGTTTTCACGTTTCCTTGCATTGATCAGAGTGTTAAAACATAAATCAAAAGGACCATTTGGGAGCTTGCAAACATCCAGCGGTTAGGGGCAGAAATAACAACAGCTGTCCATACTGCTGGTCAATGGATCCTTCTCTTTGAAAAAAAATAAAATGAAAAGTTCAGACTTGTGAATGCCATAATCTGCCTGCAAAAAGATTGTATGGAAATCACATGCAAATTACCCCCCCTGTGCTGACAGTGACTAAGAGCAGTTATTGTGTCTCCCACGCTCAGCTAAGGAGAAATGTGGGGTGTGAGTGGTTCTTTAATAGTATGTTGGGAGCTAAGCCGTTCTTTGGCCTTCAGTGAATAGGACTTTTATACGTCTTGCCCTGATTGGCCTTTTGTCTTATGTGTTGGAGTCTTTTTCCACCTCAGTTTAAGAATGTCTTCTGATGTTCAGCCACTTCATTTCATTATAAATGTCCTATTTTCTTTTTTCTTTTGTTATTATGGAAACCATCCGTCGTATAATGTAGAAGGTGTTTTCAGTGCATCCTTTTTTTCCCTCTGACCTGTTCTGCTTCGGTTGTGTTTTATGCACAGATTGGTTCGGCAGTTTTTAATGACTTGGCAGTTGAGAACAGTTTCTGGGAAGAAAAAAGGAAAAAAGAAAAATTTGAAAAGGAAAAGCCAGGCAAACCAGAAATTTTTTTGGCCCAAGTGACCTGACCAGTCACGGCGATTGCTGTCGTTTTCTGGTTTAGTGAACAATGAAGTAAAGATTAAATGAATATTAAAAACCCTACTGAAATTATTTTCGCATGGATGGATTTTCTTGCGCCTCTAAATGTTGATTTCTCTTGGTGTGATTCTATCTCGTGCATTTGCAAAGTGAGTTGGGTGGGGACAAATTGGCCCACTGGGTGAATGGAGGGAGTTTGAGGGTCAGTGAATTTCCAAGTGCTGGTTATCTTGTTTAAATTAGTAGCCGAATCCTGTGCCACCGTCTGGGACGATTCGTTTCTTTCCTTTACTTATGGCCCAAACCACACGATAGGAAGATTTAAAACGCAAGAGAACCATCTGAGATCATCTGATATCATCCCCTCCCGGTGGTAATTCTTGTTTTTCTTTTCAGAGAATTTGTCCATGAGCATACTTTGTACATAGTTGCCTCCAACAGCTTCCCCCCCGCCCCCCACACTTCATAAAGAGTGGCATTTTATCTGTGAGCGCATACATTCTGGACACGGGGTCTGTTTCCAGGGTTTTCCACCTCGGCGGGATCAACATTTTGGGTTGGCTAATTCTTTGTTGTGGGGGCTGTCCTGTTGTTCGTTGTGTGATATTTAGCGTCATCCCTGGTCTCACCCGCCACCAGGTGCAGGGGGTAACCCCACCCCCTCCCAGCTGAGACAGCCAAAAACGCCTCCAGAGGGTGAGGGGTGCGGGACTTAATATGGTTGCCCCAGTTGAGAACCACTGGCCCGTTTTTCCTTATCTGAGGAGAGCAAAGGGTGTGAAGGATGAAGTCCCACGTCCAGCCAGGCAGAAAGGAATGTGCCCCAGTGCTGGCGGAGCCAGCCTCTGGGGCAGGCATGCCGACCTCCCCACCTGACCCTCATCGTGAAGCCAGCCGGATGGGCACAGGATCCCCAAATCCAGCTCTGCCCAGATCAGGAGCCAATAGCCACTCTGTGGGGAATGTGTGCTGTTCCAGGCATTGGATCTTACCCATAAACCTCTGAGGAAGGTAACACGATCCGTGTTCTACAGGTAGGGAGACTGAGACTCACAGAGGTTAAGTTAACGTGCCCGTGGCAAGTTGGGGAACTCAAGATTCAAACTCTGAGCAGTAAGGAGGGTAAAGCTTACAGCGTACCTCCTACCACCACACAGAAGGGTATCGGGTGTGATCCAGTCCCGCAGGGTGTGGCCGGAGAGGTAAGCCAGGGAGGAGGCTGAAAGGGAGAGAGGGTCTGGTCTGCCGAGAAACCATCCCTTTTGTTCAGTTACTCTCAGGAAGTCAAGGGCCTCGAACTCTGGTTCACTTCACGTCATGACTGATGGAGGGAGTCGATTTGGATTCTCTTTAAATATTCTCCTTAAAATGCACCAGTGCAGGATGGGACAGAAAAACCAGTTGTCTGCTCGAAGCCCAAGGGAAACACAGAGAGCGGAAAGTTAAGGCTTTAGAATCAGGGGCCGGCGTGGGCAGCCCTGAACCCCTTGGCCATGCAAACTTGAGCAGCCCCAGAAACACTGCGAACGAATGTCATTTCTCATACTAGGTTTGCCTTGTGTTTCTTCCTTCCTGGAGGACAGGAGAGAGGAGGACAGAGAGACATGATTAGGCCATGGTTGTGGGGCTTCGGAACCACACCAGCCGTTGGGCCAGGCAGGGATTTGCCGACCGCAGCCCCGTGTTGGGAGATGTGGGGCATAAAGCCGAGGGTGGGGTTGGCTCGGTCCCGGCATCAGGCAAAGTCTTTAGAGTCTGTGTTTCAAGAGAAGAGGTGAGGTTGATTACAGTCCAGGGAAGCTTTCGAAGAAAGAACTAGGGTGTTTAATGGGGAAATTCTACTGTTTCTGCTGTGCGTTGGGTGCTGAGACATCTGCACTGAATCCTCATAAAAATCTCTAATGAAATATGTATGTTTCACATTATTGCATCGTGGAGTCGGGTCAGCCACCGGAGATGGGTCAGAGTGCCAAGGTCTAGACCGCTCAGGGTGGGTAAGAGGAGTGAACGGAGGCAGCCCACGCAGGGCCGGTCTGTCCAGTCGCTGTTATGACGGTAACATCTTATAGGAGAGCATGTTAGAACACATCAGGAGAATAGTTGAGACAGAATCGCCAGGGGCTTCCGGTGGACCCCACGCACTATATCACTGGCAGCCCATCCTTGTCACAACCTTATGAGGTAGGCGATTACTTTTGTCACTTAACAGTTACGGAAACTCAAGCTCAGAGAAGTTACGCAACTTTCCTGAAATGACGCAGTGGTAAGTATCGAGCAGAGATGTTAATCCATCTGGGATGGGCTGCAAGCCGGCGCCCTTGTCTACGCCATCATGCTGAGGAAGAAGAGTAGGACTGGAAATTTCCTTTGTTCTTCGATTTCTTCCCTAGACAGAGGTGTCCTGGATACTGAGGCAGCGACACGAGGGTCCCTACAGGAGCTCCACACCTGCCAAGCCCCAGCCTCACTTTGTGGGAAACGGGGCAGGCCCCCATCAGCCTGTATCGGTGAAGTTTCTTGTTGTAATTCTTACACCTGTCCTTAACGCCTCTGCCCTGAAGTCCCGGCAGACACATGACTGAACTCAGGCCCCGTGAATCTCAGGAACCTACATAATTCTTCTAAAGTGAAGAAAATCAGGGGTAGGGACGGCTAGATCAGTCCCCTCAGGTGAAATCGGTTTGGGGAGCTACATAAGGATAAGCCCACCGATTTCGCCAGTTCCCAGCCTTTTGGCCAGTTTGCTTTCATTGACCGTGCCTTGGCGTACAACGGATTTTTCCTAACAGCTGACCTTGTTCCCTGTCAGCTGTTAGTTGCATATAATTGCACATCAACCACTGGCACTGTGGAAAAGCTAGTTATATCACCTTTAGTTACTCTTTGGAGGTTAAAAGAAGCACATCGAAGAGAAGCAAAGAAGAAGCCAGGGCCCTTTCCAACTGGGTTTGGAGACACAAGATCCGGGGCGAAGCAGAAGGAGCCCACAGGGCCAGGCCAGGACCCAGTGGACCAGAAAGAAATTGGCGAAGCTGAGAGCAAGAATCTGATGAGACTAAAAATACACAGAACTATGAGACCCTGTTCCAGCCTTCATGGAGCCTTACAGAGCTCATGCACTCAGAAAAAGAAAACTCAGAAAAATCTGTCAACAACTCTTTGAATTCAAAAGAGGAGAGAGAGCCTTCACATTCATTCATTCATGTGTGCCAATGTGCGTGTGTATTTGAAGGCAATGTAGATAATAGAAGACCATATACAAATATGTATAAACATTTGTATATGGTCTTCTATGTGCTACAACTTTTCCAGGTGCTTGGGATAAAACAATGGACAATATGGGATAAAACAATGGACAATATAAACCAAAAAAAAAAAAAAGCAAAAAACAAAAAAACCTTGCTCATGTGGCGATCACATTATATCTCTATCCGTATTTCTGCATATGTATATACAGAATGCATATATGCATGTATTTATCAAATCTCATCCACTTGAGACCATACTAGTGGCTAATAAAGCACTGATGAATGACTGTTCTTTAAAGAATAGATGATAAACATCAATGGTTTTTATTTTAATTTTTTTAATGTTTACTTCGAGAGAGAGAGAGAGAGCGCGCACAAGAGAGGGGAGGGACAGAGAGAGAGGGAGACACAGAATCGGAAGCAGGCTCCCGGCTCTGAGCTGTCAGCACAGAGCCCGACACGGGGCTCGAACTCATGGATTGCGGGATCATGACCTGAGCTGAAGTCAGACGCCCAACCGACTGAACCACCCAGGTGCCCCAAACATCAACGTTTTAACTGACTTTGCAAATTACATTGCAAAATGCAAAAGTGCCTGCTCCTTATAGGTTATTATCTTGTTTATACTACCAATTGATTTAGCCACCTCTTGGTGAAGAAATTACGCGGTGGAAGGTACGTTTCAGTAAATCAGAGATTTGAATGACCGAGTTTTTACTGCCGCCATTTTCAGCAGAGCAGGGTGGGGCTTTGGGATTTGCTGAGTTTGGACCAGATTTTGGGAAAGCACAGATTGCCTCAAGGTGTTGACGTTCTTTAAATAGAATAAGATATGTATGGGAATGACTCATCCACTCAGTGAAAGCTTTTTTTATGGAAGTTAATCTAGTTTCCTATTTAAAGACTTGGAAGAGAGTCCACTGCAGTTTGAAAGGCAAACTTCTGCCATTTAACAACCACGCTTCCTTTCCTCCCACTTTCGCATCCCTATCTTATTACTAAGAAGCAACAGCACTGGACTGTAATATTAGTGTTAGGACACAGAGCATTTTCCAAGATGCTTTGCAAACGCCGACCTTGGGGGCCTCTCACTCATTGCTGATGGGAGTACAGATGGTGCAGCCACTTTGGAAGACAGTTTGGAAGTTTCTTACAAAACTAAACATACTCTTACCGTACGATCCAGTAGTCACACTCCTTGGTTTTTACCTAAAGGAGTCAAAAACTTCTGTCCACACAAAAACCTTGCACACGGTTGTTTATGGCAGCCTTATGCAGAGTTGCCAAAACTCGGAAGCCACCAAAACGTCCTTCAGTAGGTGAATGGACTATCGAGCCGTGAAAAGACACGGAGGAACCTTAAATGCCTATCACTAAGTGAAAGAAGCCGATCTGAAAAGGCTACATGCTGTATGATTACAACTATATGAGATGCTGAAAGAGACAAAAGTCTGGAGACAGTGAAAAGATCAGTGATTGCCAGGGGTGGGAGAGTGGGGGTGGGGTGGGATGAACAGGCAGAGCACAGACAATTTTAGGGAAGTGAAAATACTCACAGGGTGCTATCATGGTGCATACGTGTCATTATACATTTGCCCCAAACCGTAGAACGTGCAACACCGAGAGTGAACACTAATGTGAACCATGGACTTTGGGTGATAATGATGTGTGAGTGTAAGTTCATCAGTTTTTATAGGTGCATCAATTACAACACATGTAGCACTCTGGCAGGGGAGGTTGATAGTTGTACAAATGTGGGGGGAGGAAATCTCTGTGCTTTCTGCTCACTTTTGTTGAGAACTTAAAACTGGCGTTAAAAATGAGGTTTATTGGGGCGCTGTCTCTCAAAAATTGACTCTGTCTCAAAAATAAACATTTAAAAAAATTTTAAAAAAATTTTAAATAAGGTTTATTAATTTTTTTTTTTTTTTAAAAGCTTTAAAAAGCTGTGCGTTTAGGGGCACCTGAGTGGCTCAGTCGGCTGAGACTCCGACTTCCACTCCGGTCATGATCTCGTGGTTTGTGGGTTCGAGCCCCACGTCGGGCTCTGGGCTGACAGCTCAGAGCCGGGAGCCTGCTTCGGATTCTGTGTCTCCCTCTCTCTCTGCCCCTCCCCTGCTCGTGCTCTGTCTCTCAAAAGTGAATAAATGTTAAAAAAAATTTTTTTAAATGAAATTATGTGTCTAATGAACTAGAATCTGATGGTACAAATATTACCAACTAGATAGGTCTGTTCCTAACCCGTCCTGGTGACTGATAACAGATTTGTACAGAAATGTTTGTGGGCGAGGCCTGCAGCTGGCTCCCTGAACAGGAGTGTCTTTTTTTTTTTTGCCTTGAGCAAGATTTGCTGGTGCCGCAGTGGTCCCCTCTGGTTTTCGGCCCTGAAAGCAGCATTGTGCAAGTTCAGCCTCCGTGCCCGCCGGCAATTTTCACTAATTGTTTACAGTGCTCTAATTTTTACACTCTCTTTAAAGGATCTTTGTGTGTGCTGATTGCAGAAGGTAATATTTCGGGCATCAGTAACCATGGTAATGAATCATTCTCCTCTCAGAATTGGTGCCAGCTGCACTGGCGTCTGGATGGTAGCACCCCGGTGTTTTGCTAATGAGCGACTTTTCATTTGCTGTAGGAGGACGGTCCCACTTCTTCGCATGCTTTGCTTGTGTTTTGTTAAAGGCTCTTCCTTGAGAACAACGTTAGAAGAAGTAAATCCCATTTGGTAAAACCTGGGTCTCAAAAGGAAGACATTCCCAGTCCCAGAAAGCAAGAGCTCGCAGAATGAAAGCCTTTGAAGGTTCTATGGGGAGGCCATTCCCGCTCCAGGCTGCGGTGCCACTCCCCCTGCCCCCTCCCCCATCCGCAAGCATCGATCTGTCCCTTTTGGGCATGCACAGAGAGCTTTCCATCAGCATTCTCCTTTGACTACTGGAGAAAGGAGTTTAAATATTTCAAAGATTTATGTTATGAATAATTTAAGAGAAATAAAGAAAACTCCTAAACTCTCTTTGAATTGTGTAATGGGAGCTTTGAAAGATGTTAGCATTTTGCCTTATCAGATTAAACTGGTTTTTTGTGTTTTTTTTTTTTTTTTTTTTTTGTGCAAGAAGATTGAAGTGGAAATGTAAGCTATTGTCACCGTTTATTTCACTGACTAATGATTCTAGAAGAGACAGCTTCTTAACCTTGCCAGAGATAAGAGCCTGCAGTAATGGACCCTCTTTCCATCTACTATATGTGCTGTTTAAACAAGCAGTTCACAGGACACCCTCACCAGCTTTTAAAACATTTGAATCCCAGGCCTCTGCTAATTCTAGCCTGGACTGCATTTTGACGAGAGCTAAGGAAAACTGATATCCAGAAAACCTGCTGAGTTTTCTTCCTTCCTGGTCATTTAGCTATGGACACCCGATCATACGATTCTGGTGCGGATACTGCCTTTTATGCTGAACCTTCACCAGCAGTGTTAGGTTGGTGACAGGCAAGTGCGGGGTCCTGTCCACGCTTTCATACGTGCTTTCCGTGTGTTAGCTTATTTTACCCTCATGGTGATTCTATGATGTAGACATTATTACTTCCATTTTACAGATGAAGAGGGAGGCACAAAGAGGCTGTGTAACGGGCCCAAAGCTCCCCGGATGGTAAATGGCAGGGCCAGGATTCACCTCCAGGAAGTCTGCGTGTAGAGCTCTTGATATTTATATATCCGTAAGTCCTTATATCCATCGAAACACTCTAACATGCAAGGAAGCACACAGGAAATCTCATTTTTAGTTTTAGTTTTTATTTTATTTTTTAAAGCTTACTTGGAGAGAAAGAGAGAGTGTGTGAGAGTGGGGAAGGGGCAGAGAGAGAGGGAGAGAGAGATGGAATCCCAAGCAGGCTCCGAGTTGTCAGTACAGAGCCTGATATGGGGCTTGAACTCACAAACCGTGAGATCACGACCTGAGTTGAAGTTGGATGCTTTTTTTTTTTTAATTTTTTAACATGTATTCATTTTTGAGAGACAGAGTACAAGTGGGGGAGGGGCAGACAGAGAGGGAGACACAGAATCCGAAGCCGGCTCCAGGCTCTGAGCTGCCAGCACAGAGCCTGACACGGGGCTCGAACCCATGAACTGTGAGATCATGACCTGAGCTGAAGTCAGATGAAGTCGGATGCTTAACCAACTGAGTCACCCAGGTGCCTCAAGAGGGCTCAGTTTTAAATCTCAGCTGTGCCACTGGCCATTTGTCCCATATAAGTTTCTTTCTCTTGCTGCATCTCAGGTTCCCCATGAAATGGAAATAGTAGCTCCTGGTTCACAGGGTTCTGAGACGATCACATGAGATTAAGCATCTGTCCGAAAGCTTTTTAGATACTCTGGAGGTGCTATGCAAGTGAGCGTATGAAGATGAAGATTTGGGGCGCCTGGGGGGCTCAGTCGGTTAAGCATCCGACTTCAGCTCAGGTCATGATCTCACGGTTCGTGGGTTCGAGCCCCATGTTGGGCTCTGTGCCGACAGCTGGGAGCCTGGAGCCTGCTTTGGATTCTGTGTCTCCTCCTCTCTCTGCCCCTCCCCCACTTGCGCTCTGTTTCTCTCTCTCAAAAATGAATAAACATTAAAAAAAAATTTTTTTTAAAGGATACAACTAAGTGGCATAAATGGTACCAAATACACAGTTCAAAGAAATGCTTAAGAGAGAGAGGGAAGCGCAAAAGGCAGAGAGAGAGGGAGAATCTGAGACCAAGAGAAATGATAGCATTTCAAGTTTAAGGCCCAATTAAAGTCTAAGTGTCCAAATACAGGAGGTTCGGTTTTCTTCCTTCCAGAAATGATACCCTGACTCTGACTTCTTCCCTTTGGATATTTTCCCAGTAGAAAAAGCAAGGTGCAGGCACATTTAATATCCTTACAGAATTCCCTCCAGCAGACCGAAATAATCACTTGTGTTAACGTGGGGATTTGTTTTTTGAACTTAGGCAACAACTCAGCGAACTGAGTCACCAGTCTTGTTAAATCTTGTCTTATTGCAACTGTATTCCAGAACCCAACCGACAGGTGGGAAATACGGAGGCTTTGGTCCGGCCAACGGCGAGTCACAGTGCAATCAGCTTCCCTGGTACCGCAGACAGAGCACGACCATATTCCCTTAAAACGTCGACTGTGGTATTGCACCCACGTGTCATGAGTACTCGTGCTTCTGAGAAGCACAGGACAGGTAAGGACACGTTCGCTGGCACACTGGTGAGGGTGGGGAACAGAACAGCCCTCCTGGCAGTGAAGCGTTTTCTCGCGCATTCATCCCACTTCTAAACCTGCGAACCTCTTGGAAGGGATCCACCAACACACGTTCGAAGGGACAGATGGTGAATGAAGGGGAGCATGTTACGGGAGAAAATGAATTCACTTATTAAGAAATCAGCTCCTTGATAGAACATGGCACGTTTCCACAGACGACCGCATGGGCTTTGACTCAAAGACGACAGGGCTTTCCCAACAGCTTGCTCCTAAGTAAGGATTTGTGTTTGAATCACCCTGATTTACAGTCATTTCGCAAAAGCCTCCCCTGAGAAGTCTAGGATTCCCCGCGTTGATTCCTCTGCTCTCCCCTCCTCGGCCATTCCTCTGGCGCCCTGCTCTCCTCCCCTCTCTTCTCCATTGGGCTCCTGCCCAAGGTGCCCAGGCCGAGAAGCATCGACGACAGCTCCTCCATCCCAATGCGTGGCACTAGGCTCAAGGAACAACCCAGATGCCTGATGGAGACACACATTCTCACGGCGCTCACATTTGGAGGTGGGGACAAAGGGGAGACTGAGTGTGTACAAATGAAGCAGGCCAGGGAGCCGTGGGTACCGCGGCCATCTGGAGCGAGCAGTGTGAATATGCAGATTTTTGTATGAAAATGTCTGAGTTTTAAAACACTTATGGTGAAGCAAAACACACTGAATTCAGCCTGGAGCCTGCCAATTTGTACATGACAGTGACAGGTGGGAGGGCACGAAGCCGGAGGATGAAATGGCCCAGGACACACCAGCGTCTTCCCCTTATTCCTCCTTGGAACAGCAGAGTTAGGATGTGATCCTTTTTTTCTTTTCTTTTCTTTCTTTTTTTTTTTTTTTTTTTTTTTTTTTTTTTTTTACATTTTATTTATTTTTGAGAGAGACAGAGACAGAGCACAAGTGGGGGAGGGGCAGAGAGAGAGGGAGACACAGAATCTGAAGCAGGCTCCAGGCTCCAGGCTCCAAGCTGTCAGCACAGAACCTGACGCGGGGCTTGAACCCACGAACCGTGAGATCATAACCTGAGCCGAAGTTGGATGCTCAACCGACTGAGCCACCCAGGCAACCCCCCTCCCCCCCACAAAAAAAAACCATTAATGAATGTTAGCAAAGCTTATCTCTAGGTAGTGAGCTTTAAAAATTTATTTTTATTTTTTTACATGTATTTATTTTTGAGAGACAGAGTGTGAATGGGGGAGGAGCAGAGAGAGAGAGAGGGAGACACAGAATCCAAAGCAGGCTTCAGGCTCCAAGCTGTCAGCACAGAGCCCGACCTGAGGCTCGAACTCACAAACCCTCGGATCGTGATCTGAACCGAAGTTGGACACTTAACTGACTTAGCCACCCAGGCGCCTCCTTTTTTTCTTTTTCAAAAAGTTTATGTATTTATTGAGAGAGAGAGAGAGAGTACATGCATGCAGGGGAGGGGCAGAGAGAAAGGGAGAGTCCCAAGCAGGCTCTGCACTGTCAGCACAGAGCCCGAGGCTGAGCTGGATCTCACAAGGGTGAGATCATAACCTGAGTCATATCGAGGGTTGGTCCTAGACCGACTGAGCCACCCAGGCACCCCAGGATGGTTATCTTAAACAAACAGACAAAACCCTCCAAGGGAAACAGTAAGAACAAAGCTGATAGAAGCAGCTTAAGATCCTACGAGGCATAAGAGCAAGGCCATAAAAAGCTACAGAGGCAGGGGTGGTACCGCCTGGGTTTACAGCCTGGTTCTGGGGCTCCCGGGGGGCTCAGTGGTTAAGCCTCCCACTCCTGATTTCGGCCCAGGTCATGATCTTGCAGTTGGTGAGTTCAACCCCACCTCGGGCTCCGTGAAGGCAGTGCAGAGCCTGCTTGGGATTCTCTCTCTCTCTCTCTCTCTCTCTCTCTCTCTCTCTCTCCCTCTCTC
>NW_026057576.1:4627345-4765201 GCF_023721935.1 Panthera uncia | reverse complement strand
CTCTCCCTCCCTCTCCCTCCCTCTCCCTCCCTCTCCCTCCCTCTCTTTCTCAAAGAAATAAACTTTAAAAAATAATAAAGCCTATTTCTGGGGCTTGCTAGATGTATGGGCTTGGGAGAGGCACTTCCTCTCAACGCCTCAGTTTTCTCACCTGTGCAATGGGAGAATATTAGTCACCACTCTGGGTTGTGGGGATGAAGTTAGTTGCTGCACGTAAACTGCTTGGAAGTGTGTCTGGTACTATGTAAGTGTTAGCTATTATTATAGTTTAGGCAGATGATTTCAGACTGTCAGGGTCTCAGAAAATGCAGTGAAGAGGTTTCCTAGACAAGAGATGGCTTCACCCTCCAGACTGTCCTTTATAGCAATCTTTACATGTTCTGTCTCCTCCAACCCTTGTCTCTACCCTCTATCTTCTTTCCAGCTGTGTCCTAGATTATAGCTTCTTTCCAGACCTAGACTTTCCAAATCTATCTTGGGCTCTATCTTTTCGGATCTAGACCAGCACTGCGGAAGCTGTTACGAGCACGTGAATCATCTGGAGATGTTGCTACAAAAGTACATTCTGGGGCGCCTGGGTGGCTCAGTGGGTTAAGCTTCCGACTTCTGCTCGGGTCAGGATCTCGCAGTTTGTGGGTCCGAGCCCCGCATTGGGCTCCGTGCTGACAGCTCGGGGCCTGGAGCCTACTTCGGACTCTGTGTCTCCCTCTCTCTCTGCCCCTCCTCAATTCGTGCTCTGTCTCTCTCTCTCTCTCTCTCTCAAAAATAAATAAACATTTAAAAACTGCATATTCTTATTCTGTGCATCTAGAATAGGACCTGAGATTCTGCACGTCCATTTTTTTTTAGTTTATTTATTTTTGAGACAGAGAGAAAGAGAGAGAGGAGCAGAGAGAGAAAGAGAATCCCAAGCAGGCTCTGCACTATCAGCACAGAGCCCAACTCAGGGCTCCATCCCATGACCGTGAGATCATGACCTGAGCTGAAATCAAGAGTTGGACGCTTGGGGCGCCTGGGTGGCGCAGTCGGTTAAGCGTCCGACTTCAGCCAGGTCGCGATCTCGCGGTCCGTGAGTTCGAGCCCCGCGTCGGGCTCTGGGCTGATGGCTCAGAGCCTGGAGCCTGCTTCTGATTCTGTGCCTCCCTCTCTCTCTGACCCTCCCCCGTTCATGCTCTGTCTCTCTCTGTCCCAAAAATAAATAAAAAACGTTGAAAAAAAAAAATTTAAGAGTTGGACGCTTCACCGACTGAGCCACCCAGGCGCCCCAGGCATCACTTTGAGAAGTGACGGAGCTAAACGATATGTTGCTTCAACATCGTCTTCCAAACCAACTTTATATCAAATCTTGCTTTTTAAACTCGAAGTCTCCTTTAGCCCTGAGGTCTAGCCCATGTGAAGATACCCTGCCTTCCCACGTCACAGCTGTCTTGCATGGCAGCTGTGGAAGACGGACCCTGCACCCAGAGAATCTTCCAGCTTTTGTTATTAGTTCCATCTGCCTCTTCGTGTTTTCTGTGACTCAGGAAGGAACCTCCTCCCGTGGGAGTGTTCTAGTAGGTGTCGAGTATGAATAGAGTTTTCAAAATCATCCTCGAGTCTCACGACACTGGGAGGAGAATCATTTTTCCCCCCGGATTAAACACAACAAAACAGAACCTGGTGTTACAGGGTATTCTATGTGCCTGTGGATCCGTCTGCCTTTCTTTCGAGACAATGATCTCATGAAGGCAAGGACGTCTTGTTCGCTGGAGCTCCTACCACCCTCGCTCTGTTAGGTCCCCCGTGCAGAGTCAATCCTCGACAAACATGTGAGGAGGATGTGAGCGCCTTTCCACCTTGCATGAGCAATTTGGCCACCTCCCACACCACACTTCTGTTCCAAGACACCCAAGCCACAGATATCTTATGTATTTATGAGGATGTCACAATTCTTTTGGCTCAAACGTCCCCCAAACGCAGGAAAATGGAACTGCCAGGTTTCTCTGTTAAGTTGGCTTGAATACATCCCAGCCACAAAGTAACAGAAAAGGGTGTTATTAACAGAAAAAGGAATCTGTGAATATGTATTTTTAAAATGGGAAAATGACAATAACTTAAAGCGTGGTAATATTACACAGTCTCCAAGGCTCAGATGTAATTAGCCCCCGGTGGCATTTACTTTTGCACTAGGATCGAGGCCACTCTCAGGGGACTTTTATGGTGGCCTCTATCCCCACCCTGACCCCACACAGCTCGGGGATTAGATATCACATCAGTGGCTCTCTCCTGTCAGTTCCGTTCATTTATTCACCGATTTGTCCATTCGGCAAACATTTATTTCAGTCTGTTAGCTGGCTGACACGTGGGAGGAGGCAATATAGTAGATTCACGGCAGAACAAGAGGAAGAGATGAGAATTCTATTAAACACGGACGATGTGTGTGTCTTCCCTTGAGGAGTTTGGGAAGCGCAGAATTGAGGTCCGGTATGTTCTGCCTGCCAGCCCGTTCCTCTGGGGACCGGCAAAGACTGAAGGTGTGACCCCATGCCCCGTGTTGAGAGGCTGGCACTGGACCGTGTCAGCTCAACCCAGGGCCAGAGACAGTCCAAGGGCAGTGAGTGCAGAGGCCCTGGGGGCCAGGAGCAAAAGCACCACCGACCGAGGTAGGACAAGTCCTGTGGCCCGGGAGAAGTCCCAGTGGGGACTCCGTATGGCTGGGGTGGCCCGAATCCATTGCAAACCTCTCTACTGCCCGCTCCGTCTCTGAGTGACGGGTTTCTCCAGGAGGCCGACAGAGCGGGAGCTCAAAAAGAATCTGAAGAGAAACGCAAGTGAATCGAGATGTGGCTGACAAATAGCACATCAGACCCAACATGCAAAGGCAGCGTCTGACTTTGGGGAAAATAGAGGGAGAAAAACACATCAAGAAGGTAACGGACATTAGAATACAGAGTGCGACTTAGAAATCACAAAAGACTCTGTGGCCACATACTCTGTACGCCTAGGGAAGAATCTAGACCATGTTAGTGGGGGCCACAAAAGGTTTTCTGGGGAATAACAGAGGCTTTATTCACAGAATGATGCTGCAGTTGTGCAGGACTTTAAATTGACTACATGGGCTGACGTCAGTGGTGTCTCTTCATCCCCACTGAGGCCCTGGCAGGGACACAGGAAGGCGTCACCCTGAGCTACCCCACACGAGGCCAAATGCAGCTTCTGCAACGCTGGTCCACGGGTCACCCGCGTCAGACTCACACGGGGAGCACTTGGTTAAAAATTGGGTCCCTGATCTTTGTCAGAATCCCTGTGGTAGAACTCCGCACTTGGCATTTTTAACAAATTCTCCAGGTGACAAGTGCCCTCAAGTTTGAGAAACAGTGGCTCCAGAGGTTAAGGGACTTCACACGTACACACGCACACACATGCACACACACAGCCAGCGTCAGAACCCAGCTCCTCTGGTCCAGCGGCTTTCCCTCTCAGCCCCTCTGTCTCCCACTAAGTCCCGGGGCCCATCGTCACCCATCCCATGCTGGCGTTTCTGGGATGCTCACCACCACTCAAATCCTGTCTTTCTCTTTAGGGAGCGGGATGCAGACGATTTGGGGGAAGGCATATGAGTACAAGCTGCGTATCTCTTAAAAGCAACCCACTGTTCGTTCAGAACAGCCCTGCAGTCTTGGTCATTTGGTGTCTTAGAACCTGACCCTCCGTGCCTCTTTTACCCCAAAGCAAAAGGGGCTGGTGGAACACAGAAGGGAAGCTGTGTGCCGGTAGGTGAAACTCTTGTCTCATTTAGCAAACCTGCACATTCCATATTCTCAGTCTCCACGTGCAGGAGGGTACCTTCGTCCAAGCTTCGACAGCCCTTGTGTCCTGATGGGGGGTGTGGGAAGGCACAGCCCAGTCCTCTCCTCCTCCCCTCGACGCCCCGGCTCCTTGGTGGGAGAACACATTCCACACGGTTCCTTGTGCCGCAGGTTTACCAGCGTCCGCCCGGGGCGTGGACCCGGTGGGCCAGCTGCCCCATTGGGGGTCAGGCGTAAGGAAGCCCACTCTCCCACAGACAGAAGCCACATTCTCCAGGAGTGGCTTTGTCTATAATAAAGGTAGTGTCCTGATGTGCCATCAGCCTGATTCTCTCTGTCTGAATTGAATTACCTGTATTTAATTGAATTTCTGATCCGTTCCACTGAAAATTTTGCAGAGCTAAGAGGAAACACCAGTTTGCCTCCCTGGGCTATTTGCAAGAACCCTAAACGTGTATATGCTTTAACGGAGATAGTTAAACAAGGAATTTAGCTGGGCAAGACTTGTGCCCCTACACTGTGAGCTGTTACCAAGGCAGCAGAATTGTGGCAGCACCGAGCCCCCTTCCTGTGTGCAGAACGCACACCGCAGCAACCCTTGTAAAAATGTATATATAACTTACATATATACAAGTGCGAGGATTCAGGCCAAGATGACAACCACGGTTTGGACCACTGTCGTAGAGTGTGGCGTGTGTGGTGGTCTGAGAACGGTCTTCGTGGCCGGTCCTCCCTCTTCCCTTTCTGTCTGTGCCTTCTTTTACTGGGAATCAAACTAAAAAGTGACGTGGTCTCCCAATTTTGCTGCCACGCTCAGGACGTTTGAGTACTAATAAGATCGTAATACGTGAAGAATGGCGAATGGCTGAGTCAGTCACGCCCTCATAGTCGAGGCAAGTGCTCTATTCTAATTTCCGAGCCCCGGATATCCTCATACTGCTCTGGGCTTCTGTCACTCTTGGCCTGAGGCCCCCCTGAGAGGGAAGAGGCTTCAGAAATAGGCTGGGAGTGAGTGACCTGATTCTCAAAGGCCGCCGGCCCCCTCTTCAGTCTGGAAACTTCTAGAGGCTCCTGGATGTCCAAATGCCCGGGAAAGTCATCGATTTAGACACACGACTGAGTTTATACGTGTGCATGTGGCAGATATAATGTGGGAGGGGCATATACTCTAGTTGGAGGATTACAGTAGTACGTAAAGTATTAGTAATAATAGAGGGGGACAGAGCCTGATCAGCAAGCACTGAGAGTCAGAGGAAAATTAGGACAACAAATATTTGAGGGGATTGGGGATTTGGGGGGAAAGATCCCATCGAGCTGGAGGGGTCAGAGAAAGATTTTAAGAACGGGCCTTGCAGAGTGGATAAAATGAAGATCTGCATGTAGGGAAAGGAAGGCTGTGCTACCCAGGGGAACGAAGACCCCTGCCGTCCGCCTCCCTGTTGTCAACACCGGCCTGGCAGGTGTCTTCCAACCTTTCCAACGTGTGGGGCACCAGCTCCGTGCAGAGTACTTTGGTTTTAGGTCGTGAAGGGCCACAATCCGCTGCTGTGATAAACTGGGCCGGGTGGGATGGAACCTCTCCCCCGGAGTGTCCAGGGAGGCCTTGCCGTGTGGCTGGATGCTGTGTGTGTCTCTGTCTATGTGTGTGTCTGTTTGGGGGTGTGTGTGTGTGTGAGTCTGTGCCTGCACCCTGCAGCCCGCCCTCCCGTGCTTTGAGGAGCTGGCCCTGGGGCCCTGCGGTCCCCCTCTAAGGCTGCACAGCTCTCCCGCCCTGTGTTATTATTATCTGTTGGGTTGAGAGTTCCATGGCCCCTTTTTTCTTGATTCTCTTCCTCAACCTGGGGACTGTCATCCCCTTACTGACCTCTCTCTTCTCATTTATTACCTGGGAAAGTGTCCTTTTCTCTCCTTACTTTATATGCTCCTTCTGAGCGGTCTGACCTACTTCAAAAAGTTACGACTGTCACCGTATACCCCGGCAACTCCAAAATCAATACCTCAAGCTTTATTTTTATTCTAAATTGAGCTGCAGTCACATTCCCGTATTTCCTCTTCCTGAGGGACATCGTTAGGTGTTTCAAATCGAACATGTTAAAAATGGAGCTCATTTCCTTCTTCCTAAAAACACCCCTCGTCTCCTTCGCCCTTCACCTTCCTTATTCAACTTGTTCTGAGCTGTGTCAACAAGCTCAGACATTTGTTCCCCAAACTGACCCGACTTCTTATCCTGTGTCATTACCAGACCACCTCTCAGCAGGTCAGAAGCCGAGAACTCAATTGGCTGCCTCCAGAATCTCTCCTCTTGGATTCATTTGAACATTGATTTTCCTAAAAATAAATTCTGGCTTCTCACTGAAAACTTAGACCCTTCCATATCACCTTCCTCCTGTCCCCATCCCATATCTTATGCTCTTTTATATCTAACTTCTGATGAGCTCCTATTCATCCTTCAACACCTGTGGGATTTTGTTTTGTTTTAATTTTTAAATGTGTATTTATTTTTGAGAGAGACACAGAGCACGAGTGGGGGAGGGATAGAGAGAGAGGGAGACACAGGATCCGAAGCAGGATCCCAATGCGGGGCTCAAACTCCCGAACTGCAAGATCACGACCTGAGCCGAAGTCGGACGCTCAACCGACTGAGCCACCCGGGCACCCCGACACCTGTGTTTTGATCAGAGTCCCTTCCATGAAGATGAAACAGGCATCGCTTGAACTTCAGGAAGGCAGAGAGCTCGGCAGCCCCCCATCACGGTGTGGAACCATCCAGGTAAGGCTCTCTGGCCCTGCTGCTCTCGCTGCCCCTTCGTTTTCTTGCCCGCCCTCTCCCAACCGTCACCTCCATGTCTTCAGCTCATGGAATGGAGAAGAGGAGACCTAGGACCCAGGGAGCACACGTCCCCTTCCCCCTCCTGCTTGTCTTCTTGATATTCTCTGAGGGATCTTCCCCGAGATGATATTCTTGGTTTGCACCGGGTGTTGTGACGACGATGCGTTCAGATGGCCGGGACCTCCGGGGGCCTCCCTCTCGCCAGCCCCCTTCCAATCACGTCCTTCGAGTGTTAGCTTGATGGTGACGATGCCCAGTTCAAGGGACTGTCTCCTTCATCTGCCAGGAATGCTGGGACCAAGGCTTGGAGAGACATAGGGCATCGCGGAGTGGAGTGCCGTCGTCAGAGGACTCTGGTCCCCAACAGGTGCCCTGGAAGGACTTGGTGAGTGGAGCAGGCTCTTGCCTTCGGGCTCAGAACAAGAGTGTGGGCTGGCCAAGCTTCCTCAGTCTCCTCGCTGCACTGAGAGACGGTCTGTGTTGGCTTCCAGCTGCTGGTGGACAAGTTTATCAATCTCTGTATTCCCAAGGCCCGTGTTCAATGAATGAGTGTTCACGGAATGAAAGTCTGGGTGAATTTATTAGAAGAGCTTCAGGGGTTTTCCTTGGTTTTACTTTTTGAATAATGTAAGAAAGGGGCAGATTCTCTGAGCAACCCATTGCCCAAGGGGTGTTACCGGTGCAGGTGCAGGAGCCACGGCACCCTGAGTTCCAGCCCCCATACACGGTGTTCCTCTGTCTTCTCTGACCCTTCGACCGGGGAAAGGGATCCAGCAGGCTTGCGGTCTTCAGCAGTGTTAAATAACTAACAAAAACCCAACTGAGGACGTTTTAAAGATCTAATTGTCTTTATTAATGAATTCGAGAATCAGGCAGCATCCCACCTGGCAAGGAGAGGGGAACTCAGGAATTGTAAAATCTGGAGGGTTTTTAGAAGGAGGGTGTGGCAAGAAAGTGATTAGCAAAAGAAAGGGATTGTTCCAGGCCAAGCCCCTTTCCCTTAGGGGGAAAGGTGGGGGTTTTACCAAGTCGTTCACCTCACCTTCCTTCAGGGGATGGGGAAGGCCCCAGAACCAGGCTCACCACCCTCGACTAAACAATTCCTGACGGCGGGGTTAAAAGCGCATCTCTGCGGGAGGTTAAAACTGCAATCAGCTGAGCTGGTAAGCCCTAGTCTGGGATCTTGGTCTCAGTAACACCCATTTTCGAAAAAGAAAAGCCTGTGGATTTCTTTTTAACAGGAGCATGCCACGATCAGGGCAAACTTCCGCATCTCAGAGAGGAGACGTCAGTGTTAGATGTGGACCAAAGGACAAAGCTAATGTTACTGATGTGGGAACAGAGGCAAAAAGAGATATAGATAGAATTAAATTTCCTTATAACCCACAGCCCACTGACAAAGACTCGAGGCGGGCAGAGTGTGACCTTCCCCCGGGAACTCCCCACTGTCTTAAAGTCAATGCTTTGCTGGAGGGAAAAACAACCTTAGCCTGACAATAGCTAGGCCTCCAGGATCCTGGGAGTCTTTAGCATATGAAAGTCCGTTTGGAAACTTCGCGTCTTTACTTCCCCCAGTTCCCAAGTATATAATCAGTCACCCCTCACAAACCCAGTGCAGCACTTTCTGCCCAAGGGTCCTGTCCCCGTGCTTTAATAAAACTACCTTTTTGCACGGAAGACATCTCAAGAGTAGGCTGCGAACCCTAACATTTCCACATCATTACCACTTCTACCTGGAAGGCAGGAATTGAGTGACCCTTTTGAGCCTCTGCTCTCTCCCCTGTAAAGCAGAACCACAACTCCTTGAGAATTACAGAATGCGGGAGCCAGGGAGGGGGGACCTGGATCCAGTCCCCAGGGACCATTGCTGTAACTTCTGCCCAGTAACAGTCGTGGTGTACTGTATTTATGTCTGTCTCTCCCACCATAACCAACTCTTCTCTGTCTTTGAAACCTCAGTGCCTTATACCCAGGAAGGCCTCAGGTAAATGTCTGTTGAGTAAATAATGAATACAAGAAGAAAGAGAAAGGAATCGGTGAAGTACAATACAGCCTTCCACAGGACCTGTGAGGTACTTTGTTGCGTTTTGCTGATGGGTTTTTCAAATCCTACGCATGCGTTGAATTATTGGTGCCAAAACTCCAAGTATTTAGAAATTATTTGTGAAAGGTGGAAATTGTGAGAAGTGAGAGGATTCATTTTCAAATACCAAATAAAAGCTGTGCTGTCTAGTTAACAAAAGGTTTACAACCTATTTACAATAGATTTACAACCTATTACAACCTTACAACCTATGCATCAACCAGAGTCGCAAAGGCTTGGACACTTCACTTCCTGGTTCTAATCCCTGCCCCTTCATTTCGAGGGCTTAGTTTTCGCGGGCTTTGCAATGAGCATGCGCCAAAGAACTGAAGTGTCTGCCACACCTCAAGGAATGTACATTTGTTCCAGTCAGCCTACTTTTTGCCTTACATGGGCACAGGTGACTTCCGGGTAAGGCTGTAACCCCTGTAGTGCTCAGCCAATGAGGAACCAGGGGAGGGATTTACCTGTGTAGTGCTCAGCCAATGAGGAATCAGGGGAGGGATTTGCCTCTGTAGTGCTCAGCCAATGAGGCTGAGCATACTAGGGGGAGGGACTTGCATACTAGGAGATAAATTGTCTGCTGCAAGTGCCCGGAGCAGGCCTGTTCATCAGACACCCGGTCTTGCAAGAATGTTGATTAAAGCCTTGCTTCACTGTGCTCTGAGTCTCGGTGTCCCTCCTTTGATTGGGGCAGTGGGCTTATTTCTCACAAAATCAAGCCTGTGGATTTTATTTCTTGACCTAGAGAAGGAGGTGCCTTCAGAAGGTCCTGGGGGTGGATGAATGTCTCCATTGCACAGGGAGGGGGGGTGGTTCTGACAGGAGAACCTGCCCCAAATAGGGGAACGCGTGGGAAATAGAGGGAGAGGATGATTGAGGCCTGAGCCCATCTGGAGCAAGCTCTCGGGTGTCAGAGTTTGGCCCGGGAAACAGAGAACCCTTCCTGGGAACTGGAACTGCTGCTGGGGAAGCATGTGCCCAAGCTGTTGGCAACACCTGGTCTAGAAGTTGCGGCTCATCATGGCACAGACCCACCCGCAGGCCAGTTGCTGCTCTTGAGCCAGGCTCACCCCCACTGCAGCGCTGGGGACCCTGAACTGTGGGAGTCAGTGCAGACACCCCCTTCCCTGGGTCTGGGATTCACTTGGAGGACTGCCTTTTAAATTTCCTTTTTTTTCTTTTTTTTTTTTTTTAGTGCATTTATTTATTTATTTTGAGAGAGACAGAGCAGGGAGGGGCAGAGAGAGGAAGAGAGAGAGTCCCAAGCAGGCCCTGTGCTACCAGAGCAGAGCCTGATTAGGGGCTTGAGCTCACAAACAGTGAGATTATAACCTGGGCTGAAACCAAGAATTGGATGCTCAACCGAGCCACTGAAGCACCCCTGCTTTGTATTCTTCTTAAAAGTGCTTTTTCAAACTCTGCCTGGAGAATTTGCCCAGGAAACAGGATGCACAGATTTGAAAAAAAATGCTAACTCAGAAGTGAGGATAAGCCACTGTGGAATTTACCACATCACCTTTGGCTAATAAATAAAAATAAGATTCTTACCGAGTGAAATAAGAGGCCACAGGAGCACCTAGAACATCATGACCTTGCAGAAAGACGAAGCTTTCTGCAGACGTTCTGGCACAGCGCTTCCTTCTTTGACATCTCCATAAAACACAAGATTATCTGCAAAGCTGATCTGAGGGGAATCAGTGTTTCCATTATTAACAGCTCAAACACCGATGTCAAATAGGAGCTTGGGAGTTCCTAATTGCTAAACCACATCACATAAGAAGGTAACAATTAAAAGAAAAATCCCAGCATGGTAAAACGTAAAGGAACATTAGCAAGAAATCAGGTCCGACCCCTGTATTTTCAGATGAAGAAGCAGAGGCATGGAAAGTTCCCGTAGCCTTGATTGGCAGAATGGGGATTAGAATCCCCAATAATCCCTAATTTGGGCCTCTTTCTGCTATAGTAATTCATCCCTGAATAACTTGGATAGCAAAATATCTATTTTGTGATTTCTAAATATATATCTAGACATTCCCATTATCCTGTGGCCTTCTTAGTTTGGCATACAAGTTGCACCTAATAAATGTTGCTGAAATGAGATCATCAGCATTTATAGGAACAGAGTCTTTCCTGAAAGGGATTAACCCAGACCTAAAACTTGTTTTGGGTTTGGGGGAGTTCCTCTGGCGCATTTAATCAAGAATGGAAAACTTGCCTGAGAAGTAATTGAGACCAAGAAGCGTCATCAGGTGGTTTAAGGACAAATGCCCACTGGGGTGCAGGGGGCCGTGCACAGCCTTGCTTTGGAGATGGCAGGAAGTGGGGTGAGCTTCGTGCAGCTACACTGATCACGGAGAACGAGCAGCTCCCAGAAATCCGCTCTACAGTGCGTGGGGAGGTGGAGGCAAAGCGGGGCCACGCGGGCTGACAGCTCCTCTATGACAGAGAACGCAGGCGACGATGGAGACGACGGGTTTTGCTGATGGAGATGGCGATAGAACGCAGGCCCGGTGTCACAGCCCCCATGCTGAGCTGGCTCAGACGTTCGGCTCGCTCCGATTGCACTGGATTGAAATCCAGACACTGCAAAGCCTGAGCCAGTAACAAGGGCACGAAGGTCAGCCTGCGGCGATGGGGAAGAGCGGAGCCGGAGCAGAGAGCTGCGGACTCTTCAGGAAAATGAGAGAAACGGTGTCATGTGTGAATGGAGGTGCTGGGTTTTCCAGAAGGCAGCTGGGGCTGTCAGTTGGGGCATCGGCAAGACAAAGGGCACGGAAATGAACTTCATCCGCCAAAGTCCTGATTTGGCAATACAAGCACAGCAAAAGGCTATTTTGATTTCAGCTAGTGTGCACCTCGTGTCTTGTGTGGTTGAGTTCTTTGTCCATTTGATGGAGTTTTGGAGCAGTGGGGGTCCAGAGCCGACAGCCAAGAAAGAATGCTTGAGACGTTTTTGGTGCAATAAGGCGATTTTATTAAAGCATGGAGGCAGGACCCGTGGGCAGAAAGAGCTGCACGGGGGTTGTGAAGAGCGACTGATTATACACTGTGCAGTTAGGGGAGGTTGAGGCAAAAGGACTTTCATATGCTAAAGGATCCTTGCTATTGTCAGGCTAAGGTTGTTTTCCCACCAGTCAGGCATTACTATTAAGGCGGTAGGGGGTTCCTGGAGAAATGTTAGACCTTTTTGCCTCAAGTATTTGTCAATGGGCTGTAGGTTATAAAGAAATTTAATTTGACCCGCCATTTCCTTCTTGTCCTTGTTCCCTACAGCGCTCCGGAGGAGAGGGTGATGTTGGGGCTCCAGGAAAGTGAGTCTCTAGGTTTCTGGAGATTAGGCTATTGATAAGATTGCCTTTTTCTTGTAGTTTTACGAAGACATTTGTTAACTGATGGAGACCCGTGTCCTGCATGACTGGAATCTCTGTCAGTTAACCATTGATTTTGCCCTTTCCTTTGCCCTTGGGCAGCCGGGAGTGCCTGAGGAATGTCACCTACATCCCACCCGGGTGGGGGTGAGGGGTTGCGAGCTGTGCTTTGCCCTCAGCTTGCTTTACGCTCCCTCATCACATTGATGGTGTGTTCGGTGATCTCGGAGCCTTGAACACCTCAGGACCCGGGACTGAGGCTCCGTGGGGGCCGCCCCAACACAAGGCAGCAAAACCGCGTCAGGCTATGGAGGCACTCAGGAGAGCATGCCCCTCCCGAGCTGTGTGAAGCTGTAGTGACCCCCCAGTTAAGGCCAGAACTCCCACTCCCTGCCTTTTCACACCATGCCCCTCTTCTCCCCCTTCATTGCTCGGAAGGAAGGATTGGGCCCAGAGTTTTGCCTCAGGACGGCCTTCCCATGGCTTATTCGATGTGGACCAATGGTGTTTGGAGGAAATGACCTTTTCTCCTTAATTAAATCGTGGTGCCTCTTTTATCTCACGCCCCGCCGATTTAATTCCCCTTCCTACAGATTGTACCCAAATACCGTCTCTAGTCTGCCCATCCACTCTCGACCCAAGCCCCACCCCTCGCATCTGAAGGTCTGCCAGTCAATGACCCTGTCACTTCACGTCATTCCGTCTCAAAGTGCACATGTCACCTCGCCCCTCACACTAGCCCTGCTGACTTCTCTATTTCCATTACGGGCCCCCTGCCCATCTCCTCGTCCTCTGGGTTTATGAGAATAGATCATTTTTATTCCATCCTTTCTCTGTTTCGTGTTTGTGCACTGTAAAGCTTTCTTTCCTTTGTCTTTTCGCATCTGTATTTTCCTTTCTAGAAACAAAATCGCCTGGAGAATTCAGGCTCGTGCATTCAGAATTAGTTCACATTTGGCAATTAACAGTGTCAGCCAGTCAATGTTTGCCGGGAGAAAGGACGTGAGAAAGAATCCAGAGTCTGCAAGCCTTCGTGACACGTGAGTCGCTGGAGAGGTGGGAGAAGTGTCTGAATCATCCCCAGCGCCCAGTTGAGTAGCTGGCACAGTTAACTGAATGCTGGCTAGAAGGAAGATGCAGACAGACATTTACTCGGTCCAGTCTCCGTTCTGGCTGATCCAGCTTATTAAACTTCCACAAATACTTTGTATTATTAGGTTTCTCCCTTCTTCAAAGATTGCAGTTTCCCGTTAAAAACTTCTTTTGTGTGTCATTCAAGGACTCCTGCATTTGGCTTCAAGGCAGAGGAGAGAGAGGAGTGTCTGTGTGTGCGTGCGTGCATGTGTGCATTTGTGTGTTTGTATGTGCGCATTTGGTGTGTTTGTATGTGTTATGCGTATGTGTATTTGCGTGTGTTTCTGCGTCTGTGTGTGTTGGCATGTGCATTTGTGTGTTTGTGTTTGCATTTGTGTGTGTGTTTCTGTAGTTGGGGGATAGAGAAAGGGTGAGACGAGGCTGTATGAGGAGGTGCAGTGAGGATAAAAAATAAACCACCAATCCCACACACGTCTCTCCTTGGAATGCAGGTCACTGAGTTTCTGAACCTTGAGGACGGTGCCTGGATTGACCGACAAGCACTTCCTCTCCTTATTTCCATGGCAAGTCCTTTCTTGAGCAGCCTCCTATGATGGGACGTTTACCCAGTATTTATATTTGGTGGAGGATCCGCGGTTGGTGACAGCTGAGGCTTTACAAGGTGAGCTGGTGACTGCGAGCGGGGCCTCTGAGGACGTCTCCCGCATTGCCACTGAGTTACGACAGGCCGAACGGGAGGACGCGGTCAGAGCCGGCCCCTGGAGCAGACCACAGTGTGCCCTCCCCAGTGAGCTCCCCTGAAATGGCCTGGAACCTGTACAGAGGGGGGAGGGAAGTACCACCGATGGTGAGCGTGCCCATGACCTCGACCACAGAACCGCATCAGGCAAGCTGACATCCCAAGAGCCTCTCTCCGAACCTTCACCTGGCCCACTCGCTGGGGCCAGGCTGGCAGGCAGCATCCGGGAGTCGAGGAAAGGGGACAGTGGTGGCTTCAGAGGCTAGACGCAGAGAGAGAAGCAGAGGCAGGTGGGAGGGCTGAGACAGGATTTCATGGGCTCTGATCCTGTTTCAGAGTAAAACGGCCGAAGGGAAGGAGAAGCCAGGATAGCGTGTTTACATCAGGAGAGGCTCTTTCCATTAGCTGTTGTGCAAGACAGCAGGAATGATGCCTTCCACTCCACGATTGATCCCTCGTGATTTTCCTTTCATATATCAGAAAGCCAGGCTTTCTCCGCTGCAAACACACCGGGAGCAACCAAAGTAGCAACACCGGCTTTTTGGAGAAGTGAGGTTAATTATTCAGAGGCCATCTGAGTTTTAAAACCATCTGGTCAACATTGCAGAGACAGGAGTCTCCAGTAGATGGCAGCACTAAGACAGTAGCACCACATAGTCTCAGACTCCAGAACATTCACATCGTGCGTGAGCAGCACTCCTCGTGTTGGAACCTGTGTTATGACTCATTACCAGTGAAAATATTCACTAAATGTGCTATAGTCATAACAGGATGAGTCATTCATTCAACCTTATTCACTCGTAAAATAAGAGAAATAAGAAAGTCCACTTTTCCTGCAACCTCTAATCCGAGGGCTGTGTGTTTGTGTCCCAATTTCCAGAAAATAAACATGGTGAATACTGTTGAAATTCATTGCTTCGACCAGGAACAATATCTTTTGCTTGGAGACTTGCTTTTGCTCTAAGATCTGAAAAACTGAAATTTTGGATTTCTCCTATGTAATACAGACTTTTGGTAAAAGGGACGTGCAGTATTTTGGGTGTCTCAGAAAGTAAACTGGTCTTTTTTCTGGACAACAGAAGATTGAACTCAGTTGCTTTAGTGACAGGTTATGAGTTAAGTATATTCCTAGAAAGGCATATGCTCTTTTTGTTAAAATAAGTAGGCTGAAGTATAAACCTAATTATTATTCCAAAAGAAATGCAGAGCTTCCTAAATAAGTGTCTGTATATGCATGTACTTTGTAAGCGTATATATTTATAGCTTAGCATATTTTTCTTATTTAAGAGTTATATATCTGCCATGAATCTCTGGTATGTAGAAATAGATCACAATTCACATCGTAGGAAAAGTTCTTTAAAGTGTAATTTCATTTTATACTAAGACTGTAGATGGATGTTGCCTTAGAGGTCTGTCCTTGGGCCAAGTGGTATTTTTTTAAGTTTATTTATTTGAGGAGGGAGAGGGGCAGAGAGAGACAGAGAAGGAGGCAGATAGAATCCCAAGCAGACTCCACACCCTCAGCACAGAGACTGCCACAGGGCTTGAACCCACGAACCGTGAGATCATTACCTGAGCCAAAACCAAGAGTCGGACGCTTAACTGACTGAGCCACCCAAGTGCCCCAAGCCAAGTGTTATTCTTAAAAGCAAGCCAGCCTATGGCTAGCTGTTTGTAGCTGGCAAATCCCAGAGCTAACTGTGAGGCACAGGGCACCTTACCTTAGTAGATTGCCCCGAGTGGTGGAAATTGCATTTGGGATAAAAGACAGTTCATCTGAATGTACCTGAAATTCCTTAGAGGGCCATGGTGGAGACAGATAGTTGTTCTCTGAAAATGGAATATGCTGACTCTTGCTGTCCACAGTCCTGTGTGCACTCTGTGATATTTTGTTATCATACATCTAAGAAAAATCATTTTTACAATTGTTTCAACTCTATCGCAGAGGACCTGAATCCCAGTCCCACCAGCGAAACTTCTCGATGTATTCTGTAAGTGGCACACAGGCAGAAGGGACGATAAAGGGTCTAAAAGCTTTAAAAAAAAGTCGCATTCAACCTTTGCCTCCGTTTCTTTGTCTATAAAATAAGGGCTGTGGCTGGTGTGGCTTCTAAGGGCTCTTTCAGCTTTCACATTTCAATATTTCCTCTTCTGGAGGTTCTGGGAGAGGATTGAGGATTTAGCTCCTCCCCTTCCTTCTGTGCAACTCTGCCAGAAGTAAGAGAGAACGTTCTTTTTGTTTCGGCAGATTCAAATAAGCTGGCCAAAAGGATAGTATCGAAGAAACATAGTGGGCCTTCCGTGATTCCCCAAAACCTAAGTCCTTATTTTTAACATACAGCTTTTCGTACTAGCTCCCTAAGTCTCAGATCCTTACAAAGGTAAATATTGTGCTCTCTGTAACTACATTCAGAAAACCAATTCTCTGTATCTGTCTGGATTGCCTCCTGGCAGGAAGCAAATGTCAGCTCATTCCTGTGTAATCGATCCGCGGCATCTTAGTTTCGAGGCTTAGCCAAAGTAGTTACTAATAGATTTTAGATGACAGATATGGAATTTTCTTCTCTTGTCCTTCAGTGGGAAAATCAGAAGGACAGAACTGCGATAGTAGGGTTTTGATGTCTTCGTGGTAACGTGGGGGAAGCTGAAAACAATGTTAAGAAAGAAAATATTGGAATATGTATATATCAATGATGTTTCACTTGTCTTCTTAATGAACACAAATTTATTGAATAAGTCTGGCGGGTAAACTAAATTTGTTTGCATTATTGTCAAATTTCATTAAACTTGGGACCAGGTTTAAAAGCACCAGAACAATGCATGGAACACAGTCACTCAACAAATGTTAATACCATTTTTTATAGAGTGTACTTGAAGGGTGATTATTTGTAATTATCTCAGGAATATCTAGATTATTTACGTGACAGCAGCTCACATTAGGAGACTGAAGAGAAATAGATAGTCTTCAATGAACGTTGGCTAGTTTCACACAGTATTTTCTTAGACCTTAGTGTAAGACCTAAGTCTGATGAGGCCTAAGAACCTTGAAGATGAATTATCCTGAAATATCTACAATGAAATATTCAAAACACATGTGGCCCCTGAGGCCTAGTTTACCCCCTGTGGTCCTCATTCCTCTAATTTCAAATATAAGGGCTCGAAGATCAATGTCTCCAGGAGGTTTTGGTCTTGAAGTTTTCCTTGTAAACTCTAGAAACATGGGCAACATGGCCTAGGTACCAAGCGTTCGCTAGGGTTTCTCAGGGCACGAACTCTGGAGAAGAAATAAAATTTACTACTACACAAGACGGATCTGCCCGCCCCAGTAGTTAAGCACACTTGCTAATAGGTATTATATTTTCACAAGATCTGCACCAAAAGAGCCTTATTTCTTGACTGATAGCTGAAACTTCTCTCGGTGATTACCAAACAGCTGAGTCTCAGTGTTCACGATGTGGTTAAAGAGACAGTGGAGATGTTCTGTTCATTCTCAAGGTGCCTCAAGATGCAAAAAGACAGCAGAGAACATGGGGCCCGGAGATTCTGGGACTTGGGTGCTCATCAATTATGACCAGAGAAAACAAAAGCCTTTTTCGTTTGCGAGATTGCTCTGACAAGGAACGTGCCAGGGTAATGCGAGTCACAGCCTACGCTTTCTTCTATCACCATAGTTACTGATTTACGGAGTTGTCTTAACTCTCTGAAGTATCAATATGGAATGACTTTATTTTTCCATTAACAGCCATTAGCTGTGCTCTATAGAATACCACAACCTCCTTCTCTCCATTGGACGAGCCCTCCTTAATCAGTCCAATTATATAAACCTTCAGTATTTCCAGTTACTAGAACAATCTCATGCTAAAAATAACCAGTCCTGTTTATTTTCTTTAAAACCTTATAATTTTTTTTACTGAGGTAAGCTTTATGCAGGAAAATGCATTGTATCTTACACGTAAGATTCAATGACTCAACAAGTGTATATACCTGTATGGGTTGCAAAATGAATACACAGAAATCAGTTGTATTTCAGTATACTAACAGTTAAAAATCTGCAAATAAAATTAAGAAAACAATTTCAGGGGCATCTGGGTGGCTCAAGCATCTGACTCTTGATTTCAGCTCAGGTCATGATCTCACAGTTCATGAGATCGAGCCCCACGTCAGGCTTTGTGCTGACAGTGCAGAGCCTGCTTGGGATTTCCCCTGCCCCTTCCCTGCTTGTGTGCGCTCGCTCTCTCTCTCTCTCTCTCAAAATAAAAATATAAACATTTAAAAAGCCTAATTCCATTACAGTCGCATAAGACAAGAATAAAATATATAAGATCACTTTACAAAATAGTGTGAGACTTGTGCCCTAAAAAAATGATGATACATTGTTGAAAAAATTTGAAGAAGACTAAGAGGGAAGACATCCCATGTTAATAGATCAAATGGCTTCATATTGTCAAAATGGCAATATACCACAAAGGGATCCATAGATTTAACATTTAACAGTTTTATCAAAATCCCAGCTACCTTTTTTTTTTTTTTTTGGCCAGAAATTAACACACTGGTGCTAACATTCATGTGGAAATGCAAGGAACTCAGAATAGCCAAAACAATCTTGAAAAAGAATAAAGTTGGAGAACTCACACCTCCCAATTTCAAAACTTACTTTAAAGTTCCAGTAATCAAGATAGTATGAGACTGACATAAGATAGACATAGAGGTTAATGGAATTAAATTCAGAGCCCAGAGACACGCCCTTCCATTTACGGTCAATTAATTCTTGAAAATAGTGCCAAGACCATTTAACAGGGAAAGAACAGTCTTTTCAACAAATGGTGTCAGGACAACTGAATATTTGCATTAAAATAAAATAGTTTGACTTCTACTCACTCCACATGCAAACTTAACTCAAAATGTATCATCATCCTAAATGTAAGAAAGAAAACTCCAGAGTAAGCTTCATTAACTTGAATTAGGTCATGGTTTCTTAGCCATGACACCAGGAGCACAAGCAACAAAAACAAAAACAAAAACAAAAACAAAATAGAAAATTGAACTTCATCAAAAGAAAAACCTTTTGTACTTCAAAGGATGCCACCAAAAAAGAAGGGGAAAAAAAGGTAACCCATAGAATGGGAGAAAATATACGTATCTTAAAAGGGACTTGTTACATAAAAGACACAAGTCAAAATGAAGATTTGAATAGACATTTTTCCAAAGAAGGTGTGCAAATGGCCAGTAAGCACATGAAAAGATGTTCAACATCACCGATGATGAAGGAAATGTAATCAAAATCATAATGAAGTTCATAGCCAAGGAAGCCATCAACAAAATGAAAAGGCAACCTAAGGAATGGGAAAAAATAGATATTCTTCCAAAGAAGACATACGTGTGGCCGACAGGTACATAGGAAGATGCTCAACATCACTAATCATCAGGAAACTGCAAATCAAAACCATAATGAGATCCCATCATAACTGTTAGAATGGTTATTGTCAAAAAAACAAAACATAACCAGGGTTGGCAAGGCTGTGGAGAAAAGGGAGCCCTTGGGCACTGTTGGTGGGAATGGAGACTGGTACGGCCACTATGGAAAAGAGTATGGAGGTTCTTCAAAAGATTAAAACTGGAACTACCATACGATCCAGCAATTCCACTTCTGGGACTTAATCCAGATACAACAAAACACTAACTCGAAAAGATCTCTGCACCCTCAGGTTCACTACAGCATTATTTAGGATAGACAAGATATGCAAACAACCTAAGTGTCCAACAATAGATGAATACATAAAGAAAATGCGGTACATATATACAGTGGAAAATTACTCAGCCATAAAAAAGAAGGAAATACTGCTATTCACGACAGGCAACATGAATGGACCTGAGGACATTATGTTACGTGAAATAAGTCAGGAAGAAAAAACAAATACCATATGATCTCTCTTATATGTGGAATAATCAATCAATCAATCAATCAGTCAGCCAATCAACCAAACCAAACCCACAGATACAGAGAACAGATTAGTTGTTACCAGAGGCAGGGGACTGAGGGTGAGAGAAATGGGTGAACTGTTTTTGTTTTTGCTTTTATTTTTTAAAAATTTTCTTACTGCTTATTTATTTTTGAGAGAGAGACAGACCGCAAGCAGGGGAGGGTCAGAGAGAGAGGGAGACGCAGAATCCGAAGCAGGCTCCAGGCTCCGAGCTGTCAGCACAGAGCCCGATGTGGGATTCGAACCCACAAACCGTGAGATCATGACCTGAGCCGAAGTCAGATGCTCAACCGACTGAGCCACCCAGGCACCCCTGTTTTTGTTTTAGTTTAAATAAGTTGAATTAAAAAATAATTTCTCCCCAAATATTATTTCCTCCTCTGCCTCCATCATGTCTGTGGCATTCGATCATTTCTCCTGCTATCACCCTAGCTCAAAAACATACACTGCATGACTGCAATAATCTCAGTGATTCTCAGCTCTGATACCACATTGGAATCACCTAGAAGAGCTTTAAAAACATTCTATGTCTGGTCCCAACCTCATAGATTCTGGACCTGGCTGAGGCCCCAGTATTGGCATTAAAAAAGAAAAAAAAAAACTGCTTAGGTGTTTCTAATATGCAGCTAGGACTAAGGACCAGCAGCTAACCAGTTTCTCCCCATCTTTAATCCATTTTGCATATTGGATTATGACTGTAAAGGAGTCTTGCTTCATATATACCCACTGAAAAGCTTCAATTCATTAGCACCTTCGTGATAATTTCCAAACTCGTGCTTTAACTTCTGCTACCCCATAACCTGACCCTGTCCCACCCTCTTAGCATGAATCCATGATTTGCTGATACTCTATCTCCTGAACCAGCCTTGGAATTTTCTGCCTTCATGCATTGTTGATATTCTTTCTCCATGTACTTATTTCTGCCTTCTGAGAATACGTTCAACATTGCTGGGTTTCCAGCCCAAAGCCTTTCTTTATTGGGCCACCTGATCACGTTTTCCCCTAAAATCCAAATCATTTCCAACTGATGCCAGACTCCTGGCTCTTTTTTCACCACGGCCTACTTGCTGGTTGAAAGGTCAGGCTTTTGCAATACACAGAACACCTCCCGTCCTGGTTTCTCTGGCAGAGTGACTTTAGGGGTGCAGTGGGGTCTCCTTGAGTTTTGTTTCTACGTCTGTTAAACAAGAGCACCCACCTCTTAGAGTTGTCTGAGGACTAGGTTAAGTGAAATAACATATAGAAAATGTCCCTCATATAAGAAGTGCTAGAGAAATGCCAGCTACTTATTATTTTCATTACTGTTATCGCTGTCTACCTGTGTGTGCCATCACCCCAAATAGATTATAAGACATTGGAGTAGAAGACAAAGGCTTACAAAACCTCTTACACTCACAGTGTCTGTTGTTGTTCCTTGAACATGGTAAGTGTTCAACATGCTTATTGAATAAATAATTTTATAGCTAGTTCTAAATATATCAAATGCAATTTAAGTGACTGTGACCTCTAGCCTGGCTGTAGAACTCTTTGGTCGTGGATAGATTATATATGATATTCTGCTTTAAAAGCTTATCTTTTGGGGCACCCGGCTGGCTCAGCCAGTGGAGCATGTGACTCTTGATCTCGGGGTTGTGAGTTTGAGCCCCACTTTGTGTGTGGAATTACTTAAAAATAAAATCTTTAAAGAAAAGCTTATGTTTTTAGAATATTGTTTAGAAAGAGATATAAAAATACCTTGAAGTACTTAAAAATGTTTACAATTCCCTGGGTATAGTTCAAATGTCACTCTTTCTAGATCCCTAAGTATCCTGAGATTCCACTAAATATATTTGGTCTATCCTCCCCCCAGTGAATGTTCCTATAATCCTAATAGGTGGAACATGGGGTGGAATTCTTTTGAGGCCAATTTCCTGATTTTTATTAAGAAAAGTGACTTATTAGTATTGGGCATTTTTTTGTTTTAGTATTTTATTTTTAAGTAATCTCTACACCCAATGTGGGGTACCAATGTGAATAAAAATGGATATCTTTTTCTTGTTTAATTGATAAGGAAAGCATTTAATATTTCATCATTAAGTGTGATATCCTGGTTTTTTGTTAAATATATTTTATTTCTAGTTTCCTGAGTGTTTTGGGGGCGAGGGGGGAGGGAGAGAGAGAGAGCCTGCTCACGCACCAATGGGGGAGGGGCAGAGGAAGAGGGAGAGGAGGACAGAGGGATAGAGAGGGAGCGAGAATTTTTTAATTTTTTTAAAAGATGTTTTTATTTATATTTCAGAGAAAGAGAGACAGAGCACAAGCAGGGGACGGGGAGAGAGAGGGAGACGCAGCAGCTGAAGCAGGCTCCAGGCTCTGAGCTGTCAGCACAGAGCCTGACGCGGGGCTCAAACTCACGAACTGTGAGATCATGACTTGAGCTGAAGTTGGAGGCTTAACTGACTGAGCCACCTAGGCTCTGAGAGAGAGAGACAGAGAGACAGAGAGTCAGAGAGAGAATATCTTAAGCAGCTCAGCTTCAAGCGTGGAGCCCTGACGAGAGGCTTAATCTCACAACGACCGTGAGATCATGACCCGAGTTGAAACCAAGAGTCAGATATTTAACCAACTGAACCACCCAGGAGACCCCCCTGAGTGTTTTTTATGACTGGGTCTCAAATTTTATGAAATGCTTTTTTAGCATATATGGATATATGACTTTTCTCATTTATTTCTGTTAATATAATGAATTACATTGATTTTCAAATGTTAAACCAACTTCTTATTTCTAGAATAAGCCCCAATAATCTTTCGTGTTAACAACAGTCCTAGAAAAAAGAGGTTTCCATATAAATAAGGTTTATTATCACCCTAAGAACAAAACTTTCCTCTAATCCTTTTTTTGGGTGCAGTGAGAATATTTTTAAATTGTTTTGCTGGCTTTTATGCCCCTATAATCATAATATAATGAACACAACTACATTTTTTCCTAATGGCGGAGACATATTGTCACAGACATTTATTCCACAAATATTTGCTATGTGCCTTTTATTCTCTGTTCTGGTTAATGAATTAATGACCGTTAGTTAGAATGTGCTGTAATATTTAAAGGATATGAAGTGCATTTAATAACGACATCACACACTAGTTTTGGTATTTATTTATTTACTTATTTATTTATTTATTTTAACGTTTTATTTATTTTTGAGACAGGGAGAGACAGAGCATGAACGGGAGGGTCAGAGAGAGGGAGACACAGAATCTGAAACAGGCTCCAGGCTCTGAGCAGTCAGCACAGAGCGCGACGCGGGGCTTGAACTCACGGATGGTGAGATCGTGACCTGAGCCGAAGTCGGACGCTCAACCGACTGAGCCACCCAGGCGCCCCTAGGTTTGGTTTTTATTGTTGCTGCTGGTGTTATTTCTGTCGAGTGTTTATGTTGCTTTTTACCTCTTTCTTGACTACCAAGTATTTGACTACCAAGTATTACTTCTTGCTTCTTTTAGTGTATTCGTTTCCGGCATTCTCCGCCCGGCTCCCTGCCTTAACTTGGTTTTTAATGAGAAAGAAATAGCTCACCAACCTTGTTAGAACGATATGCAAAGTAAGAGTAACTCAGTTCTGAGTGAGGGTATATCCATTGTTCCTGGAGAAATGAATTCAGGGTCTTTGTATTACTTATATGGACTGCTTGAGGCCTTGTTCTTATAACACTCTGTTATTCAATTCTGTTTTAAATAATTGAGATCGCTGAAGAAGTGACTATTATGATATTTGAATATATCACAGACCAAGCAGAATTGACTTAATTCAAATTTGAATAACTGAGAGCAATAATAGTGAAGTCAAATACCAGTCATGCACACATTTTATAGAAAATATAAAAATTTCATATAAGATATAAAATCAACTTCTTGTATACAACATAATTTCAAAATTGTAGCTTATAAATTCAGTTAATAAGTTCTACTTACTTATAATAACAAACCAGATCAGTTAGAAAGATTTTTTTTTAATATTTTTTTTTAACATTTATTTATTGTTGAGAGACAGAGTATGAGCAGGGGAGGGGCAGAGAGAGGGGGAGACACAGATTGGGAAGCAGGTTCCAGGCTCTGAGCTGTCAGCACAGAGCCCGGCGCGGGGCTCGAACCCCCAAACCGCGAGATCATGACCTGAGCCGAAGTCGGTTGCTGAGCCACCCAGGCGCCCCTAGAAAGATCTTTGTAAAAGCCCTACTCTCAAGAATAGCTTATATGCCCTTGTCACCACTTGACCATCACCCAGCACTGCCTTCTGTACGTTTGTTTTCTTTTTTACTTTGCTTTACCCACAGCTCCTGGTACGGTCTCCAGGCGAATGGCTGGAGCGTTTATCAGATACTATGTACCAGTTTTGCTGGAGTCACCAGGAACCCGAAGTCGAAAACGCTCCTCAAATTGTTCACGGTCTAACGCGATGGTGCACATCTGGGGTGGGTTTGCACGTTCCCGCTCCCCCCGGGGACTTTTGGCAATGTCTGCAGCTGTTTTGATCTTGGTTGTCACAGGACTGGGGGGAGAGGTGGGAGATGCTCCCTCGCTAGCTACTGGCATCTGCTGGAGAGAGGGCAGGGCTGCTGCTAATGTCCCAGCTCGAGCAGGACAGGCCCCACAGCAATTATCCAGGCCCGAAAGTGGCGAGGCCGAGGAATCCTGTCCTAAAGTGACAATGATCACACAAACAGGTAGAAAACCAAGGGGTACCATTTACCATTTCTAATGGTAAACCAGTGAAGGGCTGTTTTTGAGGATATCTTTTCTTCTTTGATCGGTTTGTTGAAACTTTTTTATCATGAGGGCGCCTGGGTGGCTCAGTCGGTTACACACCACACCGACTTTGGCTCAGGTCGTGATCTCGTGGTTCGTGGGTTTGAGCCCCGAATTGGGCTCTGTGCTGACAGCTCGGAGCCTGGAGCCTGCTTCGGATCCTGCGTCTCCCTCTCTCTCTGCCCCTCCCTCATTCACGCTCTGTCTCTCTCTCTCACAAAAATGAAAAAACATTAAAAAAATTTAAAAAACACTTTTTTATCATGGAAAAATTTTAAACATATACAAAATACAGAGAAGAATATAATATACCCCATGTACCAGCTTCAACCATTGTCAACGTGTTGTCAGTCTTGTCTCAGATATATGTGGCCCCCTCACTTAGACAGATTATTCTAAAGCAAACCCAGACATCATATACTTTCATTTGTAACGACTTCAGCATGTACCTCTAAGAGATAGAGGGCTCTTTTCAAAATCATAATTCTTTATTTTTAATCACAGCAGAAAAAATCATTAATCCGTAAATGCTTTCTTTACACAAAAGAAACCTGACCCTATGGATTTTTTTTAATTTTTTTTTTTAACGTTTATTTATTTTTGAGACAGAGAGAGACAGAGCATGAACGGGGGAGGGACAGAGAGAGAGGGAGACACAGAATCGGAAGCAGGCTCCAGGCTCTGAGCCGTCAGCCCAGAGCCGGACGCGGAGCTCGAACTCACGGACCGCGAGATCGTGACCTGAGCTGAAGTCGGACGCTTAACCTACTGAGCCACCCAGGCGCCCCTGGATTTTTTTTTATTCGATGCTATTAATAGATATCTGCATTCCCTGTGTCTTCTAGTCTCCAGGTGAGCAGGAGAGTTGAAATCTTTCTTTTTTGTGTACCTTATCGATCTGCACAATCTATCAAGAGTCCACATTGGTGGGTGCTATTAGAACAATGATCTAACCTGCAAAGTTTGCCCATTTTTTTTTTTTTTTTTTACATTGGCATGATCCACAGATCTGATGAAACTTCTGCTGCATATCCAAATTGTCTGGTTACGACAAGACTAACAAGTAACTGTGTCCTTATTCCAAGTTCATTATTCATGCATCAGAACAGGATGTAATTTCTCAACATGCCTGGCTGCCTTCACTAGGAATAAATTAATCCTCATGCAGAATTTCAGCTGGCTCTTGCACTGGGGGGTGGGAGGGGCAGAGGGGTGGAGGGACATTTGTATTTGGTGGAAGAGCCAACGAGGGGAAATCCACAATGGAGGGCGCATCTTAATGCCACGAAGGTTTGGGGGGTGCCGTGGCTGACTTTGGGGATGGGGATGGCTCCAGATCCCGGGGAGAATCGGGGGCGGTGGGAGAAGGGAGAGGAAGCATTCTGATAAAAGGCAAATTCACTAACGCGTCGAAGGTTCCCTCTCAGCACACTGCAGTCAGTTTTGGGTAATGAACCATCATTTTCCAGCAGTGCGGCTCACCCACTGTCCTTCTCTCGGCAGCAGCTCTGAATGTGCTCACGAGTTGCTCAGACGCACGCAGGAAGGAGCACAGCGACCGTGGCAGACAGATTTACCTTCCCAGCCGGCACACCCTCTCCCCCCCATCCACCCTGCCCCCCTTAGCACGGAGCCTGCTTGGGGTTCTCTCTGTCCCTCTCTCTCTGCCCCTCCCCCATTCACAGTCTCTCATTCTTTCCCTCTCTCTCAAAAAAAACTAATACTTTAATTTTTTCATTTACTCTACACTTTAATAATATATTGAAAGTTTTCACACTTTTAATACTTTTAATACTTTTAAATTTTATTTTTGATCCCTTAGATTATTATTGCCAAACAATAGAAATTATGTTAATGTCTTTTTTTAAAGTAATCTCTACACTCAAGTTGGGGCTCGAACTCACAACCCTGAGGTCAAGAATCCCATGTTCTTCCTTCTGAGCCAATCAGGCACTCCTGTGTTAATGTCTTAATGCTAAAAACCTAAATAGTGATTTTCGGACTTGACTCATATATAAATCATAGCTCTGAGACACTTATTTTCCTATTCCTCTGTTATGAAGCTATATTTTAAGGTAATACATTTTATTTGACTGTTTCTTAAGTTGATTTATAACTTTTAGTACTTAGACATAGGTAGGCCTCTGTTCTCTTGACGGCAAATCCATAAATATCAGATGGGCCAGTGTCACTTTGGCGGGCTGGGTGGACATCTGGTGGCCTGCTGATTTCTGAAGTTTGTTACATGAACTATTTTATAAAATGCATCAGAAGAAAATAGCTCTTTTTAAAATGCCGCGATAGACATATCCTTGGGCAATTGATGTTTCTCTCCCCAGCTGCTTGCTTAGATCCATCCGCCTGATGATTGCAGTCAGACTCCTGGTTCTAGTTCACGTGCGTATCCTGGCATTGTGTTAGAAACATCAAAGCATATTTCAAAGTATGTGCCGTGCCCAATCTTGGTACTTGTCTTCTCTTTCTCATAAGTCCCCCTCGAGGCTGCTTCATGGTTTCCCTGCCCACTGACTTCCCGCCCCTTAACGGCACAGTTGTGTCCCTTCCCCGAATACTGTTGACAGCAGTCTGACGTAGAAAGCCCACGATGCCTGTATCGATGCTGTTAAAGTACCTCATTTCACTGTGGTCTAAATGCGTTAATGTAAACATGCTCTGCCTATTTGGGCTTAGGAAGTCACAATTGCCCTTGATCCAGGCCCCAGATTTCCAGCTACCGCGAAAGCTCATCACTCAACAGATACACAAACCTCATCCGGATACACACAGTTCCTTGTCCTTTATTAGAGAATGCTAGTCTCAAAATCTTTGCAGCCTTTTCCTTAAAATGACAGGTATTTTTAAAAGGGTAAAGCCAGCGATTCATGAAAATACTCCATCTCATGGCAAGTCGTGGTTTGGACAGAAACGTGCCCTTGGCAAAGTAGATCCTGGGTTTATTTCTCCGTGCCTGTCTCCTCTAGGCTGACCGTTGGCTAGTATGGTTCAACGTTTTCCTCAGAAGGGAAGTAAAAGCCGAGGGATGGGACAGATAGTCGGTTACTCTTCTTTCCAAAGTGCTTACCAATGTGGCTCTCCATAAATCATTACAATAAACGCTATCTATTTACTCTAGTGGTTCTCAAACCCAGGTGGTAGATCCCAATTGTGTCTGGATGCTCGTACAGCCCTGGGTGCTTTGTGTCAACATACATTATTGGTGTAGGCTTCAGGATCGTGGGTAATTATGTAGATTTGTGTGCAGTTGTATGTACAAGTCTTAACAGACATTTGATTTGAGAGTGGAATAGTCACTATTTATTTAAAAGCTTCTTCTCGACTTATCCTAAAGGCCAATGGTTAAATGTTAACTGGCCAGTGTCAACTTACGTCCAGTGATATGATCAGAGTTGACATTTATTTTCTGATTGAATTTCGGGCCAATCTTCCAGAAGGTGGGCCTGTCACCTACATGGACTTTGGTCTCCTTGAGGGAGTCCAATTACTTCCCATCGCCCATCAATCGAATTGCCCAGAAAGCCCCAGTGGCTGTTACTTACACTGTTAGTACTGTCTGTTAAGAGTGACACTCTGGGTAGGGGTTTCCCAGTGAGCTCTTAGAAATGAGGAGAGTTTTACGCAGCATTTAATTATCCAGTCTTTCTCAGTGTTACGGGCAGCCATTGATTGCCCCAGGGAAACTAAGAACTAAGGGTTCTCAGCTGCAGACCGGGGCCTTGGGTGGAGGCTCATCCTTTTAGGGGCACATTTTTCTCCTCTTGCTCTCAACCTCTAGGCCATGGCTGTTTTGCCTCCCCTACCCCAGTGGATAATATCCTTTCAGGGAAATGTGTAGCGAAGGAGATAAGTATATTTTTTTTCTTTCAACATTTCAGTTGATTAGAAACTAACTGTCTTAAGGGTCTCTTGATGTGTCCCCCCCTTTGTGTCACAAATGTTGTGTGTTGTAATGATGGGACTGCAGCCTGTTTATCTCACTTCGTGCTTTCTTCTCCCTCCAGGTCCTGGGTGCAAGATTCAGCTCCAGCTTTATTCCAGGGAATATGACTCCATCCACCTTTAGACCGACCTACTATGTGGAAATGTCCAAATGTAGAGGTCGAGTGTATAATTTGTTCATTGGGACAGTTCAAGGCAAGTGTTTCTAGTTGGTCAGCAGCTTTGTTCCTGGGGTGACTTGGGGGCCCAGGATTCATCCATCTCTGGTTCCTTTTTCTCCAGGAGATGGAGAAAGGGAGGATGGAAAATACATCTGTTTCTTAAGCCTTGCTTCAATTGACACATATCCCTTCCACTAACACTCTCTGGGTGAGAACTAATGACATGCCATATCCATGTTTTTTTAAGTTTATTCATTTATTTTGAGAGAGAGAGAGAGAGCGAGCGAGCAAGTGCATATGTGAGCAAGAGAGGGAGGGGCAGAGAGAGAGGGAGACAGAGAATCCCAAGCGGGCTTTGCACTGTCAGCACAGAGCTCAGCTCGGGGCTCGATCCCATGAACTGTGAGATCATGACCCGAGCTGAAATCTAGAGTTGGGCACTTAACCAACTGAGCCACCCGGCAGCGGTGCCCCCAATGACCTGCCATATCTAGATGCAACAAGGAACTGGGAAATACAGACTTTGGAAGGGTAGCCCCTTTCCAGAGACAACTGCATTCCATGGAAGGAAAGGGATTGTAAAAGCTGGTGAGCAGTCATCTGCCTTTGGTTGAATTCCCTGGACTTTATAACACCTATTCTCTTCCTGACTGTCTATCAAAATCCTACTCATCTTTAAAAGCTCAGCTTAAATGCCATCTCATTCACAAAGTCCTCCAAGATCTCATTGTTGGAATTAATTGTCCTTCTCCCACATACTTGGCTCATGCCTCTATTATGATACAAGACATGATTTGTTTCCCTGGCCGCCTCTCCAACCATACAGGGTGAACCTCAGGACTGTGGACTAGAAGTTCTTTCTTTCTATACCTCCCACATCACCTAGAATATCTCTGTACACAGTGTTCCCTCAGCTATTCTGAGAAATGTTATCGGAATTTAATCGCTTGAATGTTAAGTATATAAAATCCCTCAGGAAGTATGATATTGGCCTACCAATAAGCATTTCTTAATTACCTGCTATACGAAACCCACTTCCTGAATTTAAGATGCTTATAATCTAATAAGGATGTCAGACATAAGCCCTTTTAAAAAGACAGAAGAAAATACTTAAATTCTTGAGGTACTGCTAACAAGCCCATCAGTAAACTGGTATTTAACAACTCGGAAACCAGTGACATCTGAGGGTTGCAGTGCTGTTATATATACAATATATACATCAAACATTATCCGTCAGTGAATAAATAATAAAATTCAAATCTTTTGTTATATTTTTTCAAATATAAACATTCTGATTTTATGGGCTTTAAAAATCATTTAGGTATAATTATACCATATATACAGAATTTATACAACCATGATGAGGTTCTCTGTAATTTACCTCTAGATTGAATCCAAAAGTTAAAATCAATAAATAGCATTTATGCTATTTTGGTTACATACATATACACTATGTGCAAATGTTTGTATGTATATGCACACCCATTATATATATAGTGACTCTGTCTATATAGCATATTGCTAAGTCATATGATTACACTTCTCTCTCTGTGGTGCAATGTCATGGCCTCTGCTAATCTCAAAGGAAAAGGCTTAAGTGGGCTATCCTTTTATACATTTCACCAGATGTAACATTACTGAGTATAATTACAGTATAATATGAATGTTTATATTAACTTCTATTACCAGTTAAAGAATGAAAAATAGTGATACTTATAACTGGAAGAAAGGGGAGGAATAGGTGAGGAGGGGATAGATAGATAGATAGATAAATAATATGCTCATCTATCATAGCAAAAAAGTCAATAGTTACACTGCAAGATTCATAAACCAAGAAATAACTGTATGATTATGATTAATGAAAACCAACTACTAGAACACTAAAAACAAACGGCTAAATATCTGATAAAAAGTTAATAGCCAACATATACAAAGAACTCCTACGAATCAATGCAAAAAACCAAATAACCCTATTTAAAAAATGGGTAAAAGACCGGAATAGACATTTCACCAAAAAAGACATACATGGCCAACATGTATATGAAAAGATGCTCTAATTATCAGGGAAATGCAAATCAAAACCACAAGATGTCACCTCACAACTGTTAGAATGGCTCTTCTCACACAAAACAAAACAAGTGTTGGTGACAATGAGAAGAAAAGGGAACCCTTGTGCACTGTTGGTGGGAATGCAAATTGGTGCAGCCACTGTGGAAGACAGTAGGGAGGTTCCTCAACAAAATTACAAATAAAGTTACTATTTGATCCATCAATCCGACTAATGTGTATATATCCAAAGAAATTGAAGTCAGGATCTCAAAGAGATATCTGTACTCTTGTATTCATCACAACATTATTTATAATATCCAAGAGATGGAAACAAATTAAACGTCCGTTGAAGGATGAATGGATAAAGAAAATATGGCATATATATAGAATTGGATATTATTGCACCTTAAAAAATCAGGAAATCCTGCTACTTGAGACAACATGGCTGGACCTGGAGGAACGCTAAGTGAAACAAACCGAGCAGGAAAGGACAAAGACTGCGTGATCCCACGTTTATGAGGAATCCAAAATAGCCAAACTCACGAAACCAGAAAGTAGAGTGGAGTTTGCCAGGGGCTGGGGGGAGGAGGAAATGGGGAGGTGTTGGTGAAAGGGTACAAAGTTTCAGTTATGCGAGATGAATAGACTGGAGATTTTTTGTACAACAGGGAGCCTGTAGTTAACAATACTGTCCTATATTCTTAAATATTTGGTAAGGAGTAGATTTTATGTTAAGTAGCCTTTACCACAAAAGGAAAAAATAAAATAAAACAAAATAAAGAAGCAGAAGGAAACTTTTGGAGGTGATGAATCAATTATGGCCTCCATTGTGGATAGTTTTAGGGGTATATAGTTAGCCCTAAACTCATCACATTGTATACATTAAATATATGCAGGTTTTGCCTGGCCATCATACCTCAATTAAGTGGTTTTTAAAAAGCAAATGGGGGGCGCCTGGGTGGCTCAGTCGGTTAAGCGTCCGAATTCAGCTCAGGTCACGATCTCGCGGTCCGCGAGTTCGAGCCCGGCATCGGGCTCTGGGCTGATGGCTCAGAGCCTGGAGCCTGCTTCCGATTCTGTGTCTCCCTTTCTCTCTGCCCCTCCCCCGTTCGTGCTGTGTCTCTCTCTGTCTCAAAAATAAATAAACGTTAAAAAAAAAAGAAAAAAAGCAAATGGTTGAAAGTGAATATTGTGATCAGGAGCAGACATAGCCACCTATTCAATTAAACTTTTTAAATTACATGTGTTTGTATCTTTGATTAGTTATCTTTAAAAAAACAGAATTTTTTCTGTTTCTGCTCATGCTCTGTCTCTCTCTCTCTGTCTCTCAAAAGAAAATGAAAAAAAATTTTTTTAAACATAGAATTTAAAATTAATTATGTTATAATTTTTAAAGTGTTGCTGAATTTATAATAGCTATTTTATTATTATATAATGTACATAATGATATCTGTTTTTATATATTATATAAATATATAACTATAAAATAACTATGTGAAATATATAATCAATACATAATGTTAATAATACATCTTTATATTCTCTTGAGGTCAGCTGGAAATTCACGTTAAGTATGAAGTTTATACTCAAAGGTACACAGCCTTAATCTTAGGACCTAATGTCGTTACATATGTAAGTAATTGACAATCTGAAATCATTCTGTTTAAGAAAACCCTTCTAAAAAGGTCCAGCCCTACAAGGAAGATCAATTGGGAAGGTCTGTTCATATTACAAAGAATTCAGAACAGATCTTCAAATCCTCGTCTTCACTAACACAAGATTCATCGGAGGTTTAAAAATTAAATCAATACACAGCTTTTCAGGAACACAGTCATCATGTTAAGAATGCAGTCGCGAAAAAAAGCAAGCCCAGGAAGGGTGTGATTATTTACAAATGTGTGGTGAATTTTCTGCCTCATTAACGAATGCAAAATGCTCTTTTCTTTCAAAGAAGGCAGCACAATAAAACCATTTCAGTGTGTAAATGGATAGGAAAGCAGATCACAAAAATGTGAATATAGACTAGCTTTTATTTCCTAAAAATGCTGCTCATAGGCTATCCACTTGGGTGGAGTTGAACTGGGATGGAATCACCAAAATTCTGGGCTGGAGACCCATGATTTAATTTATAACCTCACTTCCAAATTTTCCCAGAAGTTCTGAGGATTGTAATCCTATGCCCAGTGACACTAAGGCATTTGAAACAAGGCTAGACCATGCATTAAAAGGTCATTTCCACTGGACAGCCAATCTGTCCATTGTATTATGGTTTATAGAAAATTTTGATTGTGACTGGCAAACAGATTGATTTCTGTGGGAAAATTTTGCCTGGTAGGAAAAGGAACTGAATAGGCCAAAAGGATATATTTCTTCCAAGATGGTTCTGATTTATGTTGGTTGGCATATTATGTGGTTTAATCAAATCTCTTGGGTCACCATGGTTTCCCAAATAAGAGGGAAAATAAATTCACTTGCCTAAATCCTACTCTTTTCTCTCTTCCCTATTTTGGAGCTTTTCTTTCATTTCATGATTTTCACCAATTACAGGTTTGAATGCTCATCTGCTAGACAGCCAATGATCTGTAGAGAACCATCTAGTCTTAGATGCTTTTGCAGATAAAATTTAAGGTTGTCTTATGCACAAATAAGGCAGAGTGAAGTCGGTTCTTCTGTAAAAAAGAAGCAGAAAAAGAAGAGGAAGAAGGAGGAGGAGGAGAAGAAGGAGAAGGAGTATGAGAAGGAGAAGAGGAAGAAGAAGAAAAATGAAAAGCATCAAACACGGGCTGTCAAGATTAACTAATGGTGTATTATTACTGTCAATGGTGTTGAGTTGTTTGGTGGGGTTGCCAATGTTGCAACCGTGTATATTAACTTGTCCAAATTACAGAAGTACAAAATCACACCTTTGTACTTGTCCGAATAAGGAAGTACAGAAATGCACACTTTTGAGGCTATGAAAATCAGTGTATGGGGGCGCCTGGGTGGCGCAGTCGGTTAAGCGTCCGACTTCAACTCAGGTCACGATCTCGCGGTCCGTGAGTTCGAGCCCCGCGTCAGGCTCTGGGCTGATGGCTCGGAGCCTGGAGCCTGTTTCCGATTCTGTGTCTCCCTCTCTCTCTGCCCCTCCCCCGTTCATGCTCTGTCTCTCTCTGTCCCAAAAAATAAATAAAAAACGTTGAAAAGAAGAAAAAAAAAAAAAGAAAAAAAAAAAAGAAAATCAGTGTATGTAGAGACTCAAAGCCAATGAGCAGAGAGAGAATCATACCTAGGGCAATTCTTGTGGGTCAGAGTCCTGTGAAGGGTTAGGAGCCCAAGAATAAATGAATCTAATCACATCTCATTAACCAAGCTGGGAAGCAAAGGCTACAACACCTGCTCTTGTCTGTTTTTGCTACATGAGGACAGAAAACATTCATTGTACCACATGGGGGACAGTGAATGTGATGAACCCATTGTTAAGTTAAGGAGTCTTTCTGAAGTAACATACTAATATCTGTCAGTCCGGGGTTTCACTGTTAAGAATAATGTGTCTTTACATTTTGAAAATTGTGGATAGGGGATATAGTTCCAGGGCTCGGCACCTTTGCAAATATAAGAAAGTATATGATGACGAGCCTCCTTCCCACCTCTGTCGCTTATCCACCCAGCTGTCACCACCCCTCACCTTTGTCCCTCAGGCAACCACCGTGACTAGTTTCTTGCCTATCCTTTCAGAGCGTTGTGTTTATATACAAGCAACTTCAGAGATATATATTCTTACTTTCCTTTCTTGTTTACACACTACAATCCTTCAGAACCTTGCTTTTTTCAATTAGCATTTCCAATTAACTTCATGCCAATGATGCACACAGAGCACATTTTCCAGGTTGGTTTAGGCTGCAAAGTACTACGTCGTATGCATACATCATAATGTATTCAGCCGGTTCTCCATTGTCAGATAGTTTGTTTGGGGGTTTTGCTATTAAAAATAATACTGAAGTGGAAAGTTTACGTAGACATAATTTCTCACTTGTGCAAATATATCTACAGAGTAAATTTACAGGAAGAAGATAGCTAGATCAAAGAGTGAATACATTTGGAATTCTAATAGCACCAAGAGCCCTGCAGAGAGCTGGTACCAATTTGCACTCCTAAGAGCAGTGTGCGTGGTAGAACCCGGTTGGCCACAGCCTCACCAGGAATACTTTACCATGGTTTTGAGCTTTCCTACCTGATAAGTGGACAGCGATTTCTCAGTGTTGTTGCAATTTGCAGTTCTCTTATTATGAGAAAAGTTGAGTTATCTTTTCTCTGTTTTTTTTTTTTTGTTTACATTTTTTTTTATTTTTGAGAGAGAGAAAGAGAGAGAGAGAGACAGAGCACAAGTGGGGGAGGGGCAGAGAGAGAGAGGGAGACACAGAATCTGAAACAGGCTCCAGGCTCCGAGCTGTCAGCACAGAGCCTGACACGGGGCTCAAACCCATGAACCGTGAGATCATAACCTGAGCCAAAGTCGGACCCTTAACTGACTGAGCCACCCAGGCACTGCGAGTATCTTTTCTCTGTTTAAAACTCGTTTGCATTTCTTTTTCTGTTAATTGTTCTGGTCATTTTCCTATTGAATTGTTGGCCTTTCTTTTCTGTACTTTTCTTCTTTTTTTTTTTTCTTATAGATCTCAGGAGTATGTTGTTTGATTCCCACTTTACCTTTCAACATTATTACTTCCAGTGGTGTTTGGTAATACAAGATTTAAAAATTTTTTATTACTTCTGGGTTTTAAATTATAATTAGAAAGTCTTTTACCACTCCATAATTATAACAAATGCTCTCATAATTACCTTTAATATTTTCCAACTCCACATTTACACTTAAATCTTTGATTCATTGGGAATTTATCCTCATGTATGTTGAACTGCATGGATTCAACTGTATTTTTTTCCCCAGAATGCTCCCTGTTGTCTCCAAACCATTTATTAAATAGTCCTTTTCCCCACTGATTTGAGATGCAATTAAAAAAAATGTTTTTTAATGTTTATTTCTGAGAGAGAGACAGAGTGCCAGTAGGGGAGGGGCAGAGAAAGAGGGAGACACAGAATCTGAAGCAGGCTCCAGACTCTGAGCTGTCAGCACAGAGCCGGACAGGGGGCTCAAACTCCCGAACTGTGAGATCATGACCTGAGTCAAAGTTGGAAGCTTAACTGACTGAGCCACCCAGGTGCCCCTAGATGCATTTTTTTTTTAAACTAGTCTGTACACCCAATGTGGGGCTTGAACTCGCCACCCTGAGATCAAAAGGTGCATGGTGCACCAAGCAAGCGAGCCAGATGCAAGTTTTATTGTAATGTCTCATAAGTATTCATGTATATTTTCTGGGCTTTTTGTTCAATGACATTGGTGTCTCCTATTCACATGCCAGTACCATAGGTTTTTAAGACATTAATGATAATTTTATGTTTTAACATTTGCTTTTCTTTTTCAGAGTTTTCCTAGCTATCCTTATTTGTTTATTTTTCAACATAAATATTAAAACTGGCACATTCAATTAAAAAATGAAACAATAACAGCAGTAGCAACAAAACAGTAAGAATACCTGTTGGCATTTGATTTATAAGTTAACTGTGGAATAGGGCACCTCGCTGACTCAGTCAGTAGAGCATGAGGCTCTTGTTCTTGGGGTTGTAAAGTTGAGCCCCACGTTGGGTATAGAGACAAAAAATAAAAATCTTTAAAAAAATAATAAATTAACTATGGAAGAATTGACATCTTTACAGTGTTGAGTCTTTTTGTTCCAGTACACAGAGATCTTTCCATTTGTTGAAGTCTTTTGTTGCTGTTGATTTTGAAGTGTTTTTACATGACTCCTGCAATTTCTAGTTTGTGAATTCCAGTGGGATTTTTATTTTTTTGGTGCTGCTGTGAGCGAACTCTGTACCAGTAAGGGTTCTCTTAAGAAAACAAATGGTCCCATTTCAGTTGGATGGCTTGGGGAGATAAGAGAAGAGTTGTATTGGCAAATATGTGAACAAGGTATAGAAGAACAAAGAGCACAGAGTAGTACCTTCGGGAAAGTAGCAGCAGTTGTATGGTCCTTCGTCATCTTCACACCTGGGCATGGATGGCAGAGGGCAAGGAGTTGCTGTAACCCACATACACAGCCTTATTGCAGATAGGAGTTACACTCTTCCTCCAGGGGCACCACTGGCCCACTGTGGTTCCAGCAGAGAGGACAGTGGTAGAGGAAGAAATAAGCACGCTATCTTGGGGCACCTGGGTGACTGAGGGGGTTAAGCATCCGACTCTTGATTTTGGCTCAGGTCACGACCTCACTTGATTTGTGAGATCGTGAGATCGAGCCCTGCATCGGGCTCTGCGCTGACAGTGTGGAGACTGCTTGGGATCCTCTCTCTCCCTCTCTCTCTGCCCCTCCCACCCTTCTCAAAATAAATAAATAACCATTAAAAAAAAAAAAATGTTACCTCCCCTAATCCTTTCCTTCAGATCTCCTGCTGGAGCTTCCCATTGGCCAAACCCAACCAGAGGCAAAAGGATAAGAGAGCCCATTGATACAGTCAACAGGCAATATAATTAAGCCTATCTGGGTGGGAAACAGGGTGGAGTCAGGTGGAGAATGAATCTGGGGGGCAAGACAGGATATCCAACATATTGTCCTTTCTTCCACTGGGTCTTCTACTGGCTGATTAAAAAAAGAAAGAAAGAAAAGATACTGATTTTTTGCATATAGATTTTTTTTTTTTTTGGCAACTTTTGAGATACATTGTCATTCAATAAAATTCACAGAGTTTAAGAGTATGGTTCTATGAGTTTGGGAAATGTATACAATCATGCAAACCCCACCAAAATCAGAAGAATTTCACGTTCTCTCAACAGTCAATCTCTTCTTCCAGCTCTGGCCCAAGGCAACCACTGATCTGCTTTTCGTCCCTATGATTTTGTCTGCTCTAGAATTTCATACAAATGGAATAATTTGTTGGCTTTTGTGTCTGGTTTGCTTCACTTTGCATATTTTTGAGTTTCATCCATGTTTTTTGCATGTATCAGTAGTTCATTCCATGGTCTTACCAAGCAGTGTTCCGTTGTCCAGATATACAACAACTTGTTCACCGATTTACTACTTAATGAATATATTGATCGTTTCCAGTTTGGGGCAATGGAGCATAATGTTGTTATGAACATTTGTCTACAGTATCTTTGTGTGTAGATATATGTATTCATTCTTGGTTATATAGCTAGGAGTGGAATTGCTGGGATGAATATTGAGTGTGTATTTAACCTTTTAAGAAAGTACCAACTTGTTTTTCAAGGGGATATAGTATAGTATAGTATAGTATAGTATTGTTATAGTATAACCACTAGCAATATTCGAAAATTCCAATAGCTTCATCCCCATGCAGATACCTCATATTGTCAGGCTTTTTAAATTTTCGCCAATCTAGGAAGTATATAGCAGTATCTCTTTGTGGTTTTAATTTGCATTTCTTTGCTAACTAGTGACATTGAACATCTTTTCGTTCCTTATTGGCCTTTTATATATATTCTTTTATGAAGTGTCTGTTTCAATCTTCTGTCCATTTTTTGACTGAACTGTGTGTCTCCTTATTGGTAAGTTGTAACAGTTCTATGTTCAGGACACAAGCCCTTTGTTGGATGCTTTGCAAATTTTTTCCCCATTTTCTGAAGAGAGTCTTTTGAAGGGGAAAAGATGTTCATTTTTATGAAATCCAATTTATCAATATTTTCTTTTGTTTCGTGCCTTTATGTCTTAATAAATTATTGCCTGATTTTATATCACAAATATTTTCTCCCATGTTTTCTGCCTAAAGGTTTTAAGACTCAAGCTTTTAGGGGCGCCTGGGTGGCTCGGTTGGTTGAGCGGCCGACTTCAGCTCAGGTCATGATCTCACTGTTTGCGAGTTCGAGCCCCGTGTCGGGCTCTGTGCTGATAGCTTGGAGCCTGGAGCCTGTTTCAGATTCTGTGTCTCCCTCTCTCTCTGTTCCTCCCACGCTCACACTCTGTGTCTCTCTCAAAAATAAATAAAGATTAAAAAAAAAAGACTTAAGCTTTTAAACTTAGGTCTATGATCCATGTTGAGTTAATTTTGGCATATGGTAAAAGAGTCAAGACTTTTTGCCCCCCCAGTATGGACAGTACGGCACAGTTCCAAAGCCATTTGTTGAAAAGACTATCCTTTCCATCATTTAATTATTTGGACACCTGAGTGAAAAACCAATTGACTATATATGTTTGGATCTATTCTTGGACTTTACTCCACTGATTGGTGGGCCTATATTACACTCTTTGGATCGTGGTAGTTTTGACACCAGGTGGTTTAACTCTTCCAACTTTTTTCTTCTTTTTAAAATTGTTTGACTATTTTTGGCCCTTTGCATTTCCATGTCAATTTTAGAATCCACTTGTCAGTTTCCAAAAGAAAATGCCTGCTGTGCTTTTGATTAAGATTGCATTGAATCTGGGGCACCTGGCTGGCTTAGTTGGTAGAGCATGGGACTCTTAACCTCAGGGTTGTGAGTTCAAGCCCCACGATGGGTGTCGCGCTCAAAAAAGAAAGAAAGAAAGATTACATTGAGTCTATTGATTAGGGAAGAATTGATATCTTAATATTGAATCTTCTAATTCTTAAACATGGCATATCTCTCCATTTATTTCGGTCTTCTTTAATTTCTCTCAACGTTGTAAAAATCTTCTACAACTTTCATTAAATTTATTTCTAAAGATTTTTTTTATGCTGTTGTAAATGTATTGGTTTTTTAAATGTCATTTTTAATTGTTTGCTGTTAATGCATAGAAATAAAATGATTATTGCATATTGATCTTTTATCTTGAGGTCTTGCTAAATTCATTTATTATTTCTAGTAGATTTTGTATATTCCCTCAGGATTTTTTTAATTTTTTTTATTTTAGAGAAGTGGAGGGGGAAGAGAGGTAGAGAGAGAGAGAATCTTAAGTAGACTCTGTGCTCAGTGCAGTGTCCCCCTCAGGGCTTGATCCCCAACCCTGGTATCCCGACCTGAGCCAAAATCAAGAGTCAAATGCTCAACCAAATAAGGCAACTATACACCCCCACCTCAGGAGTTTTTACATATATGATCATGTTGACTGTAAATTTGGTTTTACTTCTTTAAAAACTCTATGCTCTATTATACGTTTTCTTGCTTATTCACCTGGTTAGGACCTCCAGCTGAATAATAATGCTAAATACAAGTTGCAAGGTATATATCTTTGTCTTGTTCATGTTCTAGGATAAAAGCATTTACTTTTTCAACATTCGGTATGATGCTCATGCTAAGTTTTTCATTGATGCTCTTTTTCAAGGTTGAAGATATTTCACTCTACTCTGAGGTTGCTGAGAGTTTTTATCAGGAATGGGTGTTGAGGGGCGCCTGGGTGCCTCAGTTGGGTAAGTCTCAGGTCATGATCTTGTGGTTCATGAGTTTGAGCCCTGCGTTGGGCTCTGCACTGACAACGTGGAGCCTGCTTGGGATTTTCTCTCTCCCTCTCTCTCTCTGCCCCTCCTTTGCTCTCTCTCTCTCTCTCAAAATAAATAAAAATATGTAAAAAATTAAATTAAAAAGGAATGGGTGTTGAACTTTGTCAAATACTTTCTCTGCATCTGTTGAGATGATCATATAGTTTTTGTCCTTTATTCTATTAATATGATGAATTACATGAATTGATTCTCATATATTAAACCAATACTACATTTCTTTATTTTTAAATTTTTTTTTAATGTTTATTTATTTTTGAGACAGGGAGAGACACAGCGTGAGCAGGGGAGAGGCAGAGAGAGAGGGAGAGAGAGAGGGAGACAGAATCCCAAGCAGGCTCCAGGCTGTGAGCTGTCAGCACAGAGCCCGACGCGGGGCTCGAACTCACAAACCGCGAGATCGTGACCTGAGCCAAAGTTGGATGCTTAACCGACTGAGCCACCCAGGCTTCCCCAATACTACATTTCTTGGACAAACCCTATTTGTTTATGATTCATGATGCTTTCAATATATTTCTGGGTTCAGTTTTTTTCCTAATATTTCCTTAAGGGTTTTTACATTTATGTCCACGATGGATATTGGTATATAGTTTTTTTTCTTGTTATGTCTTTGTTAGGTATTAAAGAGTAATGCAGTAAAGTATTTCCTCCTCTTTTTTCTGCTGTAATTTGTGAGAGATGGGTATCAGTTATTCCTTAAATGTTTGATAGAATTACCATGAAAGCAGATGGAAATTTAAACATTTTATTTATGTCTCCTGTTTTCCAAGTCTGTTTTTGTAATTTGTGTCTTTTTAGGCATTTGTATATTTCATATGGCATTGATTTTTTTTTTTTTTTTTTTTTTTTTTTTTGAGACAGCACGAATATGGGAGGGACAGAGAAAGAGGGAGAGAGAGAATCTAAGCTTAACACGGAGACTGACTTGGGGATTGATCCCACTACCCTGGGATCATGACCTGAGCCGAAATCAAGAGTCAGAGGCTTAACTGACTGAGCCATCCAGGTGCCCCTGGCACTGAATTTTTTGGCATGTTCATAACATTCCTTTATTGTCCAATCTTTAGTGAGTGTAGAACTATAGTGAGAATCCTCTGTCATTTTTTTCATTTCATTGGCAATTTGTGCATTTGTAATTGACCAGTTTACCTAAAAGTTTATGTTCCATTGAGATTTGCTAGGAACCAGATTCCAGTTTCATTGGTTTTCTCTTTAGTTTGTTTCCTGTTTCATTGATTTCTAATGTTACCTCTATTATTTCTCTACCTGCTTTGGGTTTAATTTGCTCTTTTATTATTTGCTTAAGAAAAAAGTTTGTATCACTGGATTTATTAATTTCTTCTTCTCTAATATAAGCTTTTTAATGCTATAAAGTTTCCTGTAAGCACTTTCACTGCGTGCTTACATTTTTGTTCAACTCAAAATATTTTCTAATTCTGATGTCTTCTTTTCCTCAGAGATTATTTAGAATCATGTTTAATTTCCAAATATTTGAGGATTTTCCGGGGAGTTTTTGTTACTGGCTTCTGGTAAATTCTGTTGTGGTCTGAGAAGATACTCTAAGCAATCCCATTACATTTATATTCATTGAGATTTGTTTTTATGGCTCAAGATATTCTATATTGGTGAGTATTCCATATGCACTTGAAAAGAATGTATTGCCATGTGGCAAGTGTTCTGTGAATGCCAATTAGGTCATTGGCCGATGATGTTGTTTAGGCTTTATCTATCATTACTGATTTTCTGCCTGCTTACTCTATCAATGTTGGTCAAATTTTCACTATACTGCTTTTCTGTCTACACGTTCTGTCCTTAACCAGAAGAGTATGGTTTCATCTCCAGCAAAAATCATGGATTTGTCTATTTCTTCTTTCCTTTTTGTCAATGTTTAATGTTTTGGAACTCTGTTATCAGGTTCATACACATTTGTAAATGTTCTATATTCCTGCTTTTTGATCTTGGAATCATTTTGAAATTCTTTGTCTCGAGTAAAAGTCCTTCCTACAGTATAGCTACTTGGGCTTTCTCATGCTGACTGTTTCCATGCTATGTCTTTTCCTGTTCTTTTACTTTAAACTCATTTGCATATTTGCATTTAAAGAGCATCTTTTGTAGACCGAATATAGGTTGGTTTTGTTTTTATATTCCCATCTGCCGATCTCTGTCTTTTGATTGGAGAGTTTAATCCACTTACATTTAATTCTTGATATGAATTATTTTAAGTCTGCCAGTTTTCTATTCGTCACATCTCTCTCGCTCTTTTTTAAATTACTCTACTCCCGATTTTTTTACCCTGCTTTTTGTGTATTAAATGTTTTTTTTTTTAGCAGACTGTGCAGTTCCTTTATTGCCTTTAAGCTAATTTCATTAGTTTTTAGTGGTTGCTCTAAGATGACAATATTTGCTTCTTAAGTGTCATTTTCAATCATTTGCTATTAATATATAGATATAAGATGACTATGATATATTGATCTTTTATTCCTGGTGATATTCTAGAGATTTTGTGCCCTCTTTCTGATGACACAATCTTCTTAGACCTTATCTTTATTTAGCACGTGTGTGGTGGTCAGTGTTTGTGTGGGTGGCTTCATTTTCAGGGGTCATAGTGCCCTTTTAAATAACGGCATATATATTTATTTCCAAAAAACACATTCTTAATTTTTTTAGGGCAAAATGTTTCAGTTTTCCTCATTGTAGAGCTGCCTTCATTTGCAATTCACCCACAGAAACGCTTACTTCCCACTCTCACAATCTGTTGACATCAGCGAAGCTTATAGAAGCTTTACCTTGTGTTGGAGATTTAGTCTCCCTACAGATCCCAGTTCCAAGCAGATGGCCTTAATTATCAACAATGGGGAGCTGAACCCATCAATTAGTGCCCGCAGTTCTGGCCTAGGGATATTGTCAGTATATTAATGAGTGACTAGGAGGAAGAAGAGAAATTCATATCTTAATTCTACGGTCTGTGTTGTATAAAAGGAACAGGATCCCAGCAAACATGAGAAATTTAAAATATGAGGTTCCTTCAGTTGAGAAGCTATTAATAATGATATGCAAAAGCCTGCTAAAATCCATTAAGCATCCATTTACAGATGATTACAACTCAGCAGTAAAGTGGAGCAAATTCCTGGTACACATCGTAGATGAAACTCAGAAACATGATGCTCAGCAAAATAAGGCCGGCACAACGGAAGACAGGCTGACTAATCTGTGGGGCTAGGAAACAAAATAGTGGCCACTTCTGGGTGGGGAGGGAACTTTCTAAAGTCAGAGAAATGCTCTACACGTTTATTAACGTGTACTTAACGTGTACTTAACGTGTAGGTGGCAGTTACATAGGTGTGCACGTTTGTCAAAGCTTATCAAACCACAGTGTAAGATTTGTGTGGCTTATTGTAGGCACTATGCCTTAATTAAAAAAAGAATGATTCCTGTGTTAGCTCAGTTCTCTTCAGGCTTTATCAGGGAATTTCTATTTACTAGGAAATGCTTTCATCAGAGCAAGCTTGCCTTCAGGGAGAATTTTTTGCTTCATGTATGTTCTCTCGACTAACACAGGGAAAAGTCGTGAAGAATGTGTAAGCTTGGAGGTAAACCAGTTTCAACCAGCCATGTGAATTTGGCCAACTTAATATAACCCCCAGAGTGTTTTGGGTTTTTTTTAAGTGCATTTATTGACTTTGAGAGACAGAGAGAACGTGTGCACACGAGGGGGTAGGGGCAGAGACAGAGATTCCCAAGTAGGCTCTGTGCTGTCCGTGGCTCGTCTCTCCCGAAGTATTTTAAAGGCCTCAGTGGTCACTCACAATTTCCATGACCCGTCTCCACACTGCGCGGGCCTGTTCCTTCAGAATACCTCCCCCCACCTCCCCAGTCATCTTCAAAGTGTTCGTGGTTAAGAAGGTAACTGTAACATTGTCTGCTTGGTGCTCTGAGCCTGCCCACCTCTCCTGGGTCACCTCGCCCTCAACAATAAAACCACACTCGTCATTTCTGTAATTCAATGTTGTAACGTCTACAGAAATGGCTGCTAGCTGGTCCCAGGTAAGCCCTGACCCACCCCCAACCATCTGGAGACTTTAGAAAGCCCCCAACCGCGTGTTTTAATAGGCGCAGTGACCACGAATTTCATGAGGGCTCTACCTGCAGACACAGCAAACCAATCCTCAACCCGCTTATCCCGCCTTGCCCGCTCCTTCCCACGGAAACCACAAGAAAACCCCCCCGCCCACAGTTGGCTTTCCCCACCTGCCTGTGCTTCCCCCTGAGTGACCCTGCCTGGCGTGCCCAGAACACGGGGAACATGGGGTCTGATCACCAGTGAAACTCTTTCTGGTCTCTTGCTTTGCAGTCTGGCCTCATCGTAGCCACCTCCCCAGTGTGACACAGTTAAGGCCCCCAGTTCCTTCGAGACTTGGCAGAAGCCGCGCATCCTGTCATGAGCACTCCTGCCTCCTCCTTGCAGCATCCTGTGGTTCTTTGCTGGAGCACCACTCACCCAGGGAAGCCTTTCCTGAGTCCCTGCTCTGCCTCAAAGCACCCGCCGGGTTTCTCCACACACCATGTCCCCTCCCTCTCAGCACTTCCGGCCAGTGTGGTTTCACAGCTGTTGGTATGACTAACTTTTCCAACAGGTCGCGAGCTCCGAGAAGACAGAAACCACATCTATTTGGAGTGGCCAGCCCCAGGCCGGGCAGAGCCCATGCACCCGCTTATGACCTGCTCGCTGAGCGACGGCTCCTGCAGACTTTGCGCCACAAGGTTTGGGGTGTGAAAGAGGCCAAGCACCTTTTTGTGAGGATTCTGATGCTCATTTGTAGAAGAGATCACGTGAGGATTTGAAGGCAGATAAAAGATTTATGTATCTTTATTTTAGAGAGAGCACCTGAGCTGGGGAGAGGGGCAGAGGGAGCAAGAGAATCTCAGGCAGGCTCCACACCCAGCACAGAGCCTGACACGGGCGTTGATCCCACAACCCGGGGATCACCACCCCAGCCGAAATTAAGAGTCGGACACTCAACCGACTAAGTCACCCAGGCACCCCAGAAGATTTTTTAAAAGTAAGTGAACATTTACCTGTCCAAGAAATAGATTAATTCAGAGACAAAAGAGGTAGAATTAGGGGCCCCTGGGTGGCTCAGTCGGTGAGGCATCCGGCTTCGGCTCGGGTCATGATCTCACGGATGGTGAGTTAGAGCCTCACATCGGGCTCTGGGCTCATAGCTCAGAGCCGGGAGCCCGCTTCGGATTCTGTGTCTCCCTCTCTCTCTGCCCCTCCCCCGCTCATGCTCTGTCAACAATAAATAAAAATGTTAAGAAAATTTTTTTTAAAAAGAGGTAGAATTAGGTTTAAGGAAATTTCCACATTTTAAACTCTTTCTCTCTCAATTTCTCTCTTTCTTAATTTCTTTCCCCTCTCGACTCCCGCCTTTACATGTGCATGCTCATGGGCAAACAAACCTACTACTTTTCGTACCTTTGTTTTCGTCACAGGTAGCCAAAGCCCCTGTCTTGTAGGTGACCAACACTCTGCCATTGGTCACTTATGATGCTTGGTTTGAAGAACACTTCTCTTTATTAACTTGCCTCGGTTGATGTGACACCAGAAAAACGAGAGTCATGGAGTTATTAGGTCTATCAAGCCTCAAATGGAATTGTTTTTTAGTCTCTTTTGAAATGTAAAGTTTGGGTTTAAAAAAGGTTTTGTACTGCAGCAGTCAAAACTTATTAAAAGTCATATCAACATATTGTATTCTCCAGAGACATTTTATGGGTCCTCTTAGGTCTCATAACCTCGTAAAATCTCACGAAAAGTATAGATTCTTTACTTTGGACACACGTTCTCAAAAAGTTTGCTTACAACTCTAAGAGGTTACAAAATTAAAGTTCATTTCACTAACAACAAAGATCCGGTGGTAAAATTCCCTACTCAAGAGTGATCTAAGGGTTGTCTGGGTGGCTCAGTCAATTAAGTGTCCAACTCTGTTTCACCTCGGATTATGATCTCGTACTCGTGAGATCGAGCCTCATGTTGGGCTCCGAGCTGGATGTGGAGCCTGTTTAAGATTCTCTCTCTGCCCCTCCCCTGCACACATTTCTTTCACTCTCTCTCTTTCTCGGAAAAAAAAAAAAAAAAAAAAAAGAAGGTGGGGTGCCTGGGCGGCTCAGTCAGTTAGGCAGCCGACTTCCGCTCAGGTTCCTGGGTTTGAGTCCCACATGGGTCGCCATGCTGACAGCTCGGAACCTGGAGCCTGCTTCGGATTCTGTGTCTCCCTCGCTCTCTGCCCCTCCCCTGCTTGTGCCCTGTCTCTCTCTAAAATAAATAAACATTAAAAAAAATTAAAAAGAAAAAGAGTGATCTAAATCCTACCAAGGAATATAATTATAAAACCCGACTTCGCAAACTTTACCTCAATAAAAAACATTAGCATTCAAACACAAACATTTTGTAACAGAAATAAAAGCACTCTGCAAATGTCCTTCGCATACACGGACGGAACTCAGAGTAGTGCACTGGCACGTGGTAAGTAACCAGTTGCATATTTATTTGGACCAACTCATGAGCTGTTACCAGCAACAGTAATGACGACCACTGTCCCCATGAGAGCCTGTCCTTCTGTGCCAGTCCCTGTGCTAAGCACTTTGTAAATATCGTCAGTAACCCGTGTAACAATCTGGTAAAGTGGGGATTTAAATTTTTTTAAACATTTATTTATCTTTGAGAGACAAAGAGAGGCAGAGCATGAGCCGGGGAGGGGCAGAGAGAGGGGGAGACACAGAATCCGAAGCAGGCTCCAGGCTCTGAGGGGTCTGCAGAGAGCCCGACGTGGTCTCGACATGGGGCTCGAACCTACAAACTGTGAGACTGTGACCTGAGCTGCAGTCGGACGCTTAACCGACTGAGCCACCGAGGCGCCCCCCTAAAGTGAGGATTTTAAATTAGCTTTTATTTTTATCAGGGTAATGTACGCACATAGGTTAAAAATTCAAACGTGGAAGGCCCAGAAGAAAATAAAACCATTCCCTGCTTTCACTTTTCCCCATTAAATCTGTGCTCACTGTTCACCTTTTTCTTTTCAACCAGTTTTAACTCTTTGAGATGTTTGTTCTGACAACTTAAACATGACCACAGTTCTAAAGAGTGTATGTATATTGGTTTTTAAAATCAATTTCAACATGACTTACTGACTTTCTGTACTTCTGATCCACCATCATATTCTCTTCTTTTTCTTCTCCTTTTGTTCAAAATAGTTATAATTTTATTTTTATTTATTTTTTAAGATTTTATTTTATTTATTTATTTTTTTTAAATGTTTTTATTTATTTTTGAGACAGAGAGAGACAGAGCACGAGCAGGGGAGAGGCAGAGAGAGAGGGAGACACAGAATCCGAAACGTGCTCCAGGCTCTGAGCTGTCAGCACAGAGCCCGACGCGGGGCTCGAACTCACAGACCGTGAGATCGTGACCTGAGCCGAAGTCGGATGCTCAACCGACTGAGCCACCCAGGCGCCCCAAGATTTTATTTTTAAGTAAACTCTACACCCAACAGGGGCTCGAACTTATAACACTGAGATCAAGGGTCACATACGCTACCGACTGAGCCAGCTCGGCACCCCTCAAAATAATTATAATTTTAAATTAAATCTGTGTTCACTGTTCACCTTTATCTGCTTATGTAACTATTTTTAAAGTTTATTTTATTTTATTTTTAATTCATTAATTCATTTATTTTGAGAGAGAGAGAGAGCCCACAACTGGGGGAAGAGGCAAAGAGAGAGAGGGAGACACAGAATCTGAAGCAGGTTCCGGGCTCTGAACTGTCAACACAGAGCCCGATGTGGGGCTTGAACTCGCAAACCGTGAGATCATGACCAGAGCCGAGGTTGGATGCTTAACTGATTGAGCCACCCAGATGCCCTTATTTTATTTTATTTTATTTTAGAGAGCAAGTGGGGGAAGTGGGCAGAAAGAGAGAGAGAAAGAGAGAGAGAGAATCCTAAGCAGACGCCAGGCTCAGTGCAGAGCCTGACGTGGGGCTAGATGGCCCAACCCTGGACCATGACCTGAGCTGAAATCAAGAGTCAGGTGTCCAACCACCTTGAGCCCCCCAAGTGCCCTTGCATTTGCAACTATTACCCACGGTTAAATATTTAATGTGCTCTGATAATTTCCTTCCTTCCTTTTTGTTTTCTGCAAGTCAATAATTCCCTGGCTTATCAATGGATTACTGATTTTCCTCATATTCTCCAATAGCCTCTCCCAAGACCAGGGAGTTCCAGGGTTCCTTGGCCATGACCTTCCTCAGGGTCTCCATCCATCTTTTGGGGTGATGATGGCCAGGCTGCTATTGCTGACGTCTGACGTTTTTCCTGCCCTTCCCTGTGCATTTGCTGCTCCCTAGATCTCATGTCTCCTTCTGTCTTGCTGTAGTCCCTTGTTGGGCAGGGGCTCATCTTCCAGTAGTTCACTCATTGAAAGTAGGCACAGGGGCACCTGGGTGGCTACCGACCTCGGCCCAGGTCGTGATCTCGGCACCATGGGTTCGAGCCCCATGTTGGGCTCTGTCTTGACAGCTCGTAGCCTGGAACCTGCTTCGGATCCTGTCTCCCTCTCTCTCTGTTCGTTCCCCGCTCACGCTCTGTCTGTCTCTCTCTCTGAAAAATAATAAACATTTATAAATAAGTAAATAAATGAAAGTAGGCCCGGAGGCGGGCACCAAGCCAAGAGCCCTAGGCTCCATCTTTGAGGCTGGCCACTGCCCCAGGCTGGACTGCCCTCTGCACCCAGGGATGCTTTGTCATCTTGCACCAGCCCTCCCCGGAAGGCCCCTTTGCTGCTCTTCTCCTTGGATCCCCTGTCTGGGGTCTCGCTTCTTTCCTCTTTTCCAGTTTACTTCCTCACTTGAGTGAAGACATTCGTAAGATACTTACCATATGGATCTATTTTAGGAAAGAGAAACTAAGGCTCAAAGGCCAAAGGAATGGCTTCAAGTCTCAAACTGGTAAGTGCCGGCTGGACTTCAAAGCCCACCCTTTTGCTGACCTAAGCAACCCCCTTTCTGCAGTGTCACACAGAGTGGGCGAGGGGAGAATGGACGGCATCTCCGTCCACGAAGGGTAGAGACTGACAGCCCCCTGCCCAGGCAGCCTGAGGGCGGGAGGGGAACCCGGGCATTTGGGGCAGGTGCCTGGATCAGCTACCTGGCTCTGGGAGCTCTAGGGAGACTTGGCAAACAAGATCACAGTAGATCCAGTTTCAATTCTCAGACTTAGACAAAGTCAGGTCCAGAACTGAGCACAACTTAAGCCTTGAGCTGGGGGTCAGCCCACAGCACTGGCTTTTCCTCTCATTTTGCTGGCTTCTGGGTTCATCATTATGGTCTCTGGGGTGCAACCAACACTGTTATGTAACTTGCTTTTATTTTCTAAAAGAAAACAACTGAAGAAAGGGGCCAGACATTGACAAATGAGTGACAAAAAACCAAAGCAATTAGACTAATGTGGGCTTAGCTGAAGGTATTAAGGAAAACATAGATACACTATTGTCTATTATTGTTATCTTGTATATTTACGTCGATCTGCATTAGTATATTTTTCTCGTGATTTTTTATGATCATGTAAATGCAAATGGGGTTTACGTCAACCGGGACATTTAAAGAAAAAAAATTACAGACAAACGGGATTTGCAACAATTTAGTTTAGCCAGTTTATACATCTCATGTAACCATGATCTTCAGAGAAATATGATTTGCCTTCTTTTATTGCCCTAACGTGTGTGTGTGTGTGTGTGTGTGTGTGTTATATAATTGATTTGTTCTCTGCCTTTTTTCCAATCAAGGATGAAATTGGGAGGAACGTTGCCTGGTGTCAAAATACAGATTATTTTAGAAACGTAAATAAAAAGATCCAATGACTTCTTCATGAGGACACAATGACCCTCTTGTTCTCAACGAAATCTTGGGATGGATTGGAAACATTGGAATACTCTCTTTGAAAGTGACACGCAGAAAAATCTAGAATGTTAGGCTATAAAAAAAAAAGAAAGAGGGGCGCCTGGGTGGCTCAGTCGGTTAAGCATCCGACTTCAGCTCAGGTCATGATCTCGCGGTCCGTGAGTTCGAGCCCCGAGTCAGGCTCTGTGCTGACAGCTCGGAGCCTGGAGCCTGTTTCAGATTCTGTGTCTCCCTCTCTCTGACCCTCCCCTGTTCATGCTCTGTCTCTCCCTGTCTCAAAAATAAATAAAACGTTAAAAAAAATAAAAATAAAAAAAAAAGAAAGAAAGAAAAGAAAGGGAAAGGAAAAAATAAAGCAGCAGCGACAGCCTCAGCCAGGTCTGTTCCAGACTGTTTCCATTCTTCTGTCTCTGAGTTCCTGCCACATTTCTTATTTGGACTTATGATGATAATAGTTTTGCTAATGGCTGATATTTACATAAATGCTTACCGTATGCCAAGCTTTGTTCTAAGCCTAAACAAATGTTAGCTCATTTGATCCTCAGAACATGGTGAAACAGATCCAACATCATTCTCGTCTCACAGAGGAGGAAACTAACACACACAGGGGCTGAGTAACTTGCTCGAGACCACCTCAGCGGGCAAGAGGCAGGAGCCAAGGGGTGCTACCCTATACAGGCTTTCTTGTTACACTCTCTGCTCTCAGAGCCCCCTCCCTCTCCCCAATTTCCACCTGCCCACAGCCAGTCTCATCTTCCAAGGCATAGTGCAAATGCATCCACCCTGAAAAACTTCGGTGGAAGGGGTTTTTCTGAATTTTCTTAACACTTACGCACACACATCTCTTTCTCTTTTTCCGCAACCATCCAATGCCGTGTGCTAGGTGCCTTTGCATTTCAGATCTGTGACCTCTGGGTGACTCCTGCCCTCTAGTAAGTAGTTCGGTCGGAGGAGCAGGGGGAGCAGGGAGGTGGAGAGGTGCACCGACGGGTCATTAAACAGTGAAATTAGTGCGGTGCGGGAGCCGTGCTGGAGATGCTCGACTGAGCAGGACGCCCCGGGCTGGGAGGGCAGGGGTCCTAAGCTCAGCCAAGCCAGTGGGTCAGGAGGGCTAGAGGGTTTTCTTGACACAGGGTTTGCGGTGCCCCACGAAGAGAGTGAGGCAGTGAGCTCAGCACGTTGGAAGTTCAGAGTGAGACCCTAAGCTGCGTATTCATAGAAAATTCTGATGGGCTGGCTGGGGTTTTAGTCACACCATGGCCCACTTAGTCTCACTGAAACCTTCCTCAGGGTGAAGATCTCCCAAGAGCAGGAGGTCAAGGTCACCTCTTCCTCCTCTTGGCTGAGAACCCGACAGGGAGGGGGCTCGCTGCTGCGGAAGAAGGGCAGGGCCAGGCCGATGGCGGTTTCGGTTGGGGGGCGAGGAAGGCATGCCTGGGGTGCACTTTCGCCCGGTAGCCACTTTGGTCCACCAGCTGGACTCGGAGCCTTACTTCATCTGAGTCCATTTCCTCCCCCACGTTGGGACTCAGGTGTGGCTTTGAGGCCGTCTGCATGGGGGGCCGCTCTTTGCACGAAATAGCAGACAGCGACTCCTTCCCAGCCTCACCTCGGCCTCTCTCCTCCCTCAGCCTTGTTGCTCTGTGTTTGGGCTGGGGTGCTGAGAACGGTGAGGCTGTGCCCCTCCTCCTCCGGCTCCTGGAGCTCAGGGGACCTCAGGGCCGCAGGGAGGTGGGGCCCTGGCGGTAGGTGTACAGCTGCGTGCCCACTCGTGCCAGAACACTGTCAAGTCTGACAGAATTTGATCTGCGATTCACAACCTTCCAAGCTGTTGAGATTTGCTCCGTTTAACACCCTCGTCTTCTGTCTATGACATTTATTGCTCCCGAATCCATTATCAGATGCAGCTGCCTTTTAAGAGACGTCATCTTAGATGACTTAACGCAGGGATCAGGATCTGGCATTAAGCCATACGGATTTTCAGTCCTGTACTCAGATATAGAGAATCCTCAGTGGATCCTCTGTTCTGAGGATGTCTGCATTGTTGGTATGTTTCCTTAAGTAGGGACCGTAGCTAGAAAACAAAAGCGTATGTCCACTAACTACTCATCATCTTTGTTTCTGAGCGTCCTCTAAATTCATCGGGAATCGTCACAGACACCGAGTTTCTTTCTCCTTATACGTTCACGAGGATTGAGGAGCAAGCCCTACATTTTGAAATTCAGAATTCATTCACTAAATATTTTTTGAGCAGTTATCAAGTATTCTAGGAGCCAAAGTATAACAGAACAAAATAGACAAAAGACACTGGTCTTCCTGGTGGGGGAGGGGAGGGGCAATGCACAAAAAGATAAGCGTATAATACGTCCAGTGATCTTAAGTGGGATGGAAAAGATAAATATGAACATGTCGGTGTAGGTAAACGGACCGAAAGCATGAAGATAGCTAGTTAAATGGCATGAATCAATGTGTCTAATTTTATATTTTCGCTGCTTTGTCTTTGTTCAGGCCATAAACACGTCTTGACTGAATATGGAGCCTTCTGTGCTCCTGAAAGACAAAGACGTGGGAGAAGATTCCTAAGGTGTGATTTCTTCGTTTCCAAAAGGAGGTCTGTGGCGCGTCCACAGGTGCAGCGGGAAGACGGTGTGTGGCTCTCGACGCCTTGGAGCAAGGGACTCAAAGGGATTGTAACAGCACTCCGTCGAATGCTTTCGGGAGCTTTCTCCTGTCGGGGCAGCCAGAGAGCTTTCAGTGTCCATGGAATGAAATCACAAACGTCAGAGTCAGAGTGGAAAAGTCGAAGTCAGCCAGTCGCCGACACTATACTGCTTGGTGTCCCAGGTGACCCCGGGATTTTTCCCGCGGGCCCGTCACCGGTATCTTTTACATCCACTCAACTCTCTTACAAGGAAACACATATCCTCTTAAGAACGTCAGCTGTCACGGACGCCATTCTTAAGTTATGCATTCTGGGCAGGGGGTTTATTTAGTATTTGTGAAAGAATCTAGCCAACTTCAGCCTCGGCACACCAAGAAGACAGACAGAAATACACATGCAGGCACACACACACACACACAATCAGTTCTTGGGAAGAAAAGAACTTTTCTGGAGTGCTAGGTTCTCAACAGTTACAATTCAAGAGGATTTCCAAAGAAACCAAGATCAGATCTACAGGGCATGTGGCAAAATTATCCATTAGGTTGATACCTAAGAGCGAAATAGCCGGAGGGCACCACCTCTTAACTTTTTCTAGCGTTGTGTCCGCACTTGAAAGATGCTTCCATTTCAAGTCAAGTGGCAAGACGGATATGACCCGTCGTACCTTTGAAAAGTCGAGTCTAAAGAAGCTTTCATAAGGGGCTGGATAAAAAGATACAGATTATTTACACTGAAAAACAAAAAAAGAAGTACCAGACCATCGAGATCTAAAACATCTAGGGTGGAAGAGGCAGGCAGGGTCGTGAAGCATCGCGCACTAGTTGGGAAGGCACTTCTCTTTGCTGCGTCTGTGACACCTTGCTCAGACGCTCCTGCTCGCTTTCCAGCTACAGTGTCAGATTTCCCAGTCTGTCTGAGTTCCTCGAGAGCTGGAAGCACGTTGCTTTGTTCCTCGTGCATGGCGCAGAATCCCGCCCGTGGTGTGCACTGGATCAATGCTTATCGAGCAAATGAATGAATGAATGAAGGGCAGTAAGCAGAGGGCTGAATGAGGGTGACGCGCTAATGCCCTCTCAAGACAAGGGGGGCGGGGATTGCACATTTTACCATGATTGCGAAGAAGATACAACTCTATTGTCGAGAATGCGCGCAGGCTAAAAATAGAACCGGTCCAGAAAGGGTTTAGATAAGCTCATGGCTGAGGGTTCCACGTGGATTATTTGAAGGAAGCTAGGAAAGGAAGAGATCAAATTGTGTCGCAAAGACGCGCGTATGGAGAGAGCCGAACAAAGGCGACGGCGCCAGGTAACCCCAAGTTGTGCAGTAAGAGCCTGGTCACCTTCCCTCATGGTTCCAGGGCAAACAGTCCCGGGTCGATTGGAGGCTGTTTCCAGTGATGTAAAGATGCTTCTCCGGAAAGGCTGCTCTCAGAGGCCCTGGTTCCTCTGCATGTTTAGTGAGGCACCCGCCTGCCTCTGCGGTACTTGGAGAACGAGTGGAATCCAGAGAGCGGGTGGCACGGAGCGGCCAGCAGAGAGCTGTGGCTCAGCCGCCTCTCCGTTTCCTCCGCATCTGCGTCCCTGAGCCCGACTCCTTTCTCCCGGGTTCCTTGAATCTGAGTCTCCCCCCTGCCCTGACCCCCCCGCCCCATGGTGTCACTTCCCGGACCACCAGCATTGTCCGCTGCTTTCAGCCGCATGCCTGTCAAGACGATAGTCTTGACTAAAGACCCTTTATGCCAACCCCCGGCTCCTCGAGGGTGACAATGGTCACTGAATCTAAACCCCTCTGCCTTAGATCGGAGGACCCTTCTAAACTGGTGCCATGGTGTCTCACGCTCTTTGGGGTCCCATGTTCCACTCTGTGGCCTTCTCCCCACCCCACCCCCATCCAGTGTCCTTGTACAGGTCCCACACTGTCTCCAAGGCCTTCCTCACCACCTAGTACCTAGAGAAACTTTCACAAAGAAACCTGCAACCTCTCAATCTTACAAATGTGGGTCTTTATACCCAAATTCCAGTTTACAAATTGACTGTTATTTGCCACACAATTGGAATCTTTGCTTCATAAAAGAATTTTTCACAGAATGCTTCGCATTGTTCTCTTAAAGTCACACTCAAATGACAATTTAATTCACAGGAAGTAGATTTACACATGTTTGTTATCTTCTCATTATATTTTCATGTCCTAATGGACAATGGCCGTGAGGAAAAATCCCCGTGTGCCTGGTATCTTTCTTCAAACAGAATCACCCAGTAAACAGTTGTCAAGTCCAGGAAGGAACCAAAGTCAAAGTGAGGAAGCTCGATTTGTTACGACTGCTTCGATAGCAACAGTACCCTGGTCACGGTTGGTCACAATTAATGCTCTTGGGGAAAATCTGACCAGCGATTGATAAGGGCTTTTTGTAAAGGGCTGCATTTTGCAAAGAAACTTCTATTCATCTGGTTTCTCCTTCCTCCGTATCCACCTGGCAGACCGAGGGCCGGGAGGTGGTTGTACGTAGCAGCCTATCATGGGGGGATTCTGTGCTATGATGATCAGGTTTGACATCGGTGGTTAATAACACTGTCAGGTCTTGTCAGTTTTATTTATGAGCCTATTTCTCGGGGGTACACAATGAAAATGATGAAAAGTGACTTTAATTAGGATCCCAAGATAAAATGCTTGTTCGACGCCTAGAAGAATTTAGGACAGTAGACATGAGTGAGTCTTTATTAACCACCCCCCCCCCTTGATTTCCTTTCATTTAATTCAAGTCCCAATAACACACTAGAGCAATTCATAGGAGTAGTATTACCTTTGGAAATTCGGAGAGATTCTAAAGCCTGTATTTGTGTCTGTATGCAGCTTAGAATAAAGAACTCCCTCCATAATTAGCCTGCCGTTATTTGTGTATTGGGAATCCAGGAAGGGCACACGATGCATTTCTGAGTATTTCAAATGCAGAAGAAATCCTTATCCTAATGAATTAGCCATATACGACCACAGAAGCTGAGAAAAGAATTAACAAGAGTAACCATTAACTAAATTTATAAATGATAACATCTAACAGAGGAGCATGTCCATCACAAGATGCAAGATCTCCAGACAAGTGAACAAATATTTCATTGCATCTAGTGCCTGCTGGTAGGGGGTATCATTAGTGTCCGGCCACCATTTGTGAGCTGCTTACTTGAGAGCTAGTCAGCACCCCCAGGTGTGGCTGAATTATTACTCTTTATCTTTCCTGGAGGCCCGTTCATCTTTCCTGGGCTGCCATTCATCCCCGCGGGGCCTCCCCTGCTCCTGCCTCTTTTTCTCCCCCTTCAGGCTTTTTTTTCCTAATTCTCTGTGCGAAGGTCAGTCTCCGATCCAGAAGCGCTATCTAAATGCTTTCACAGACAAATTCATGGCTAACGCCAGAAATGTTCCTCTCAGAGAGCTCTCACAGTAGGCCCGCAACAGAGATGGGGGAAACATCCACCCAGAAAACATTAAAGTCATTCACAGGAATAAAAGAAGAAGAAAGGCCAATCAGCAAGTTAGTTAACAAGTACTTTGTGCTCACAGGACTTACCTAGTAGACTAGAACCAGAGGAAATGGAGACACTTTACTTGTGCATCCTTGGGTCTCTAAAGTGCTTTTATTTGCTCTCGGAAGGGACTTTAGTGCTAGCGGAAAAACAGTTACACATACACACACCGCTCACACAGTATAGATATTTTACATTTTTCTCCTATCATCATGAAACAAAAGGCAGTAAACGTTCCAAAAGTGCACAGGGGCGCCTGGGTGGCTCCCTCGGTTAAGTGTCCGACTTGTGCTCAGGTCATGATCTCGCGGTTCGCGGGTTCAATCCCCACATCGGGCTCTGTGCTGACCGCTCAGAGACCGGAGCCTGCTTCGGATTCTGTGTCTCCCTCTCTCTCTGCCCCTCCCGTTTGTACTCTTTCCCTCTCAAAAATAAATAAACATTTAAAAAATTTTAAAATTTTATAAATTGTACATTTTACAAATATGTACAATGTAAAGAAATAATTGTAATGGTTTGCACTCTGGAAGCTTCTAGATCTCTCGCCTTATCACAGTTCCATTCTTCCTCCAAATATAATAGAGTTTTCATGAAATACATCATGACTTTCTACTTATTTTAAATAGGCTAAAGATTCATTTTTGCACGGTTTGCTTACATTGCTTTCTGAGTTAGTGCTAAAAGAGTTTTGATGAAAACAGATATAAATGTATGCATTTACATAGATATAAATATATGAATGCCTGTTCATCTTTTCTGTTCTCATTTCCCTTGAGTTATGTTTTCCTCATCTGCCTGTTTTTAATTCTATTTCTTGTTCTCTTGGATTGGATGTATTTATATATGCCACCTAAAATTCTTTCCGGACCAAAGTGTGATTTTAATAAAACAATAAACAGATTTATTCAGGCCATGTTGACAACTAACATTAGAGTTTCCAAAAGTTTAAAGTAAAAATGGATTCCAACACATATAGCAGAAATTATTACTTTAAATAACATCGCCCCACAAAACTAAGTATGAATGCTTAGAGAAGTGAACCACAGATGCAGCTTTGAACCTAGAAGAGAAGGAAGCAAGTTAAATTCTCTCTCAGTCTAAGTGGAACATTCAAGAAGCTTATTCTTAGATCTGCACACATTAATTTAAATAGAACCCTTCCTTTGGGCAACTTTATCCCCCAAACTCTTTTCTTTTCATCGACCTACAATTTCATTTCTCCTGTTTCTCGGATGCATCTAATGCCCAGCTATTGTCACGCATTTTAAAGTCTCACCCCATATGGAGGGATTGCTGTAAAAACTGCTTTGGAACCTTGGAAGATTCCCACGGTTTCTTCTTCTGGGTCTATTCAAAAGACCTATTTCTAGGCATCGGACTCTGACAATGTCTGGTGTAAAGCCATCTGGGTGTCTTCCACATTATTATGTTTGGGAAGTGGGTGATGAGTGGAGTTGCTTTGTGGGAAGCAGCCTTCAATGGACACCCCACGGAAGGACTGCCCAGGCCCCTCTGGGAAGCGGTTTGCCAGGGAGGACCGAGGGTAGGGTGTCCCCTGTTCTACCCCCTGATGTCCAGAGGGCGGTCCGGGCTCTCCATGGCACCTGTCAGGGTTGGGGGTGGGGGGAGGGGGGACAGGCAGCTTGGGTACAGCTCTTCTCTCTAATTCGCTGCTCTGACCCCGGAGATACATTTGTCTGGCCCCAGGAGCTAGAAGTCGTATCTCCCTTTTATTTTTGTACAAGAAAATAACCACATACTATTGCTATTATTTGTTTCAAGTTTTTATTTGAATTCCAGTTAGGGAACATACACTGTATAGTTTCAGGTGTTCAATGGAATGATTCAACACTTTTACATAACACCCGGTGCTCTCTACAAGTGCATCCTTAATCCCCATCCCTATTTTCCCCACCCTCCTCCACTTGCCCTCTAGTCACCACATATGAGCGAAATCGTATGGTATTTGTCTTTCTCTGACTGACTTATTTCGCTTAGCATAATATTCTCCAGCTCCATGCATGTCTTTGCAAGTGGCAAGACTTTCTTCTTTTTTATTGCCAATAGTATTCCACTGCGTGTGTGTGTGTGTGTGTGTGTGTGTGTGTATCACCTCTTCTTTATCCATTCATCAGTCAGTAGACACTTGGGCTGTTTCCATAATTTGGCTATTGTAGATAATGCTGCTATAAACACCGGGGTGAGGGTATCCCTTTGAATTAGTGTTTTTGTATTCTTGGAGGTAAATACCTAGTAGTGCAATTGCTGGATCATAGGGCAGTTCTATTTGTTTTAAGTTTACTCATTTTGAGGGGGGGAACAGAGAGAGGGGGAGAGAGAATCCCAAGCGGGTTCCATGCTGTCAGCACAGCTGGAACTCACAAACTGTGAGATCGCGGACTTGAGCCAACCCAAGAGTCAGACACTTCCCTGACTGAGCCACCCAGGCGCCCCAGGGCAGTTCTTTTAACTTCGAGGGGCCTCCATACTGTTTTCCAGAATGGCTACACCAGGTGCATTCCACCAACGGGACAGCTATTCTATTATTAAAGAATGGCCAACGACGAGAACCTCTTCCTTTCGCTTCACAGTGGTTTGTTGCTGCCTAAAGTAGCACGTGCCCTGAAGGAGGCCACGGCCGTGGGCAACATCGGGGCTTTGAGGGTGAAGGATCGCAATCCTCCCTCCGCCACGTAATGTGCTGTGTGCTGCTGGCGAGGAGACTGACCTCTTGGATCCTCTCTTGAATCTGTACAATGGTTAGTGGTAGCTATGACAAAGAGATCATGTGGGTAGAGGGCTAGCAGGGTGCCTCAGTAAATTAGGCTTCCCCCGCTCACGGCCGACTTCTTTTTGTAGGGAAAGAATCAATTACCAATGAGTGGCAAGAATTGGAAAGGAAAATTAATCCTACAATCAAGCAACCTCAGCTTTCAAAGGCTATGCCCCAGGGCTATCCTCCTAAAGGCCAGTGGCTTCAGTGAGAAATTACTGGAACAGCTAGCTAACCCTCTGATGTTTATACATTGTCTCATCTAATATTCTCAGCGACCCCTGAGGTGGGTACTATTCCCCATATTGACAACCGGAGAAACCAGAATCAGAGATGGAGCGTCTTGCCCAGCTGATTAATGCATTTGGAGCCCAGTCTCACATCAGTATCTGCTGGCTGACGATCCATCAACACTGTCGGACCCTCCGAACCTCTGTGTGCACGAAAGCAGTAGAACTTCCTCTGCCCACTGTAAAAACTGCTGAAAACAAGTTTGTTGCTTGATGAGGCAACAAACTCAGAAAGGCACCCTCAGACCCATATACCCGATTAGACCTAAAAGCCCGTCAGAAAAACTGGACGTAGTGTCAGCCGGTTCCAGCAGAGAATTCACGGCACTTCCATACTCTCTGAGATTCCAACACCTGCCTTTCTAAACGGCTTTATTTTTCTCTATAGCAAGAATAACTGCCTGACTTTTATTCGTTTGTTTATAGTCTGTTCTGTAGTCAAAGTTAGGCTCCCAGGGCAGGGGCCTGGGCTGTTTCTTTGTCGGTGGTCTCCCCAGCACTCACCATCCACCAGTAGACAGGCACCAGTGAGGATTTGTGGGATGAGTGGATTTCTGAAGTCCCTAAGTCTAATCACCTGCCATTGCTGAGGGGTAATGCTTACAGGTCACCTGTTCCTGCTAACAAGTTTGTATCTTAACGGGGATTTTTCTGTAGCACTTTAACACGGAGGGGAAATCTGGTGGTGAAAGCATCTGTTTGGGGCCAGAAGAACCTTTGGGTCTGTTCAGATCACCTTTGCAGCCGCTTGTACCTCAAGTGGTAGACTGGTTCTGAATTCCAGGATGTGCTTTAGTGATGATTCTCATGGTGGATATTTCAGGAAGGAAAGAGAAACCCTTCTGGAGGGCTGCTTGTTAGGTGGGGGTGGGGGGGGTGGGGGGGGTAACAGCTCAGTGCGAATGGCTTTTGCAGCTTCTCAGACCGCCTCCGATCCCTAAGGGAGGGTCCTCAGGCCTCATTTTTCCCACCCTATTTTTATTTCCTGAAAATGGGTTCCCATTAGCAAATTGACTTTATAAATCAGAACAGCTGGGTTTGAGGGAATGGTGGAGGGCTCTGTGAAAAGCAGACGATCAATTATGATGCAATTCAATAGAATCAATGCAATTAGTGAGGTCTGCATGTATACATTTTCAATGGCTCTCTCTGAGAAGCACACAGTTAAAATCATCGTTAAAAATCCTTGGCGCGCGCGCGCGCGCACACACACACACACACACACACACACACATCCCAATTGTTCTAATACTATCATTAGGACCAAGACATTTAGACAGGACCTTCTTGAAATTTTCTTTGCTCAGCTCAGGCTTTGGGAAATGGTGTGTGTGTGTGAGTGTGTGTGTATAGCGCAGGCGACTGGTGAAACAGGAATCTTCCATTTGTTTACGTTGCCGCTTTTTCCCCACGCTCTTCTCCTCTCGGCGTTTCCTCTCGCATCAACTCTTCCCGCCGCCTTCAGCCCGGAGGAGCCCGAGAAGGAGAGCGACCCCGCCCTCTCATGAATATGCAACAGCGAGGGGCGGCGGGGAGGGCGCGCGCGAGGAGAGCCCGGCTCTTCGGAAATTCAACCTGGGCCGCCCCCGCCCCGCGCCCGGCCTCCGGGGCCCCGCGCACAATAGCACGGCCGCCGGCCTGGGGAGTCCGACCCTCCGCTCGGGGAGGGGACTGGGGGACTTGGTCCTCGCCGGGGCGCTGTGGCATCTGAGCAGCCCCTCGGAGCCCGTCTGAATCCCGGCCGGGAGGGCAACCGCCGGCGGGATTAGCCGTCTCCGGACCGCGGGGCCAGAAGGTCCCCGCCCTTTGTGGTGCAAATGAGGAGCGCGCGGGGGCCGCGGGGGCGGCGCTCGCCCGGGACCAAGTTCGCCTGCCGCGTCTCCGACACTCCCGTCACACTTTGAGCTCGGCGCGGCTCCGTCCGATCCCTCCACGGACACCCCCCCACCCCCCTGCCGACGCGGAGGAATGCTGAGGAAGGTAAGTGGGTTTTCCTCGCCGGTTGTCACCTCTCCCTCACGTTTGGAGGAGGGACCGCCACGCAGCAGGTGGCTGGAATCCTGTGCCCGTGGAACAGTTTTTCGGAAACAAAGGTGGGAGAGGGCGGGGGTCGGCGGCTCCGGGTGAGAGACCCGGCAGAGCGGTTGAAGAGGTTAAGGTTTGAAAAGTTGCCGCGACCCAGCAAGCAGGTGCAGGGGGCAAGCGCGCGTTGCTGCGCCGGGGCGCCCGGGGCACAAAGCCCGCGCGCCGGCGCGGCCGCGTTGCCTTGGCAGCGGGGGCGGGGCCGAGCCGCGGCGTGCCTGAGTTGCCGGGCGACGGAGGGGCGCTGGAGGGGGACGGGGGGGACGCAGAATGTTCGCGAGCATCTCTCCGAGAGGAGCCAACGCTTGTCTCGCCGGGTCCTCAAGACAAGTGTATTTATTGGCCACCACTCGCCCTTGGGCAAGGGAATCAGGCCTCTAGGCTCTATCGTCTGCTTAATGCCCTAATACTCCGTTTTCGAAAATACTGGATTGTGGACTGATGGTCGACGTGAAAAAGTTACAAGATACACCTTAACAAATCAATAGCCATGAAAAGTATTCTCTTTCCTCGTTTTCCGAACAGCGTCTGCTGTTCAGTATTCCTTAATTATCATCATAAAAAAGTACAGAACCTGGTTTGGACCCATGAAAATGAATTGACCTTCACCCTTCCAACATATTAACCAAAATCTTTGCAGAGTGAAAGCATATGCAGTAGGTAGCAGGCACAGTGTGAGATATTCAGACAGTTGTATCTTAAAATGTTTTACAAAGACGAATTTCACAAAGCAGGGGACAGAATAGTTCATTGGGTATTTTCTTACATATAAATGTGCCAGAGAATTTTGGCTCATTATCTCAAAGATTATTTGTTGTAGCCATACATACAGGAAAAAAAAATATTGGAAAGGAATTTGAATGATCTTTTCTAGAGCCGTGATTGGCAGTTACAGTAATATTTTTTACTCCCTCACCCCTTTGCCCATTTATCCTATCATAGCTAAGGGTAACTTTTGGTGTTTTTAGTTTGTTTCTCAGATTTTAATTGTTTGCCGAAGACACTGACCCGTTAACAGTTCTTAAGCTGTGTTTCACACACTGGTTTATTTCTTTCTCTGCCCCCAATTTAAAATGGTCTGTGTGTTATTTATTTATTCATGTATTTATTTCGTCACATGTTTATTAGGCTTTGCTGCGTGCTGTATACAGAACCAGACTTGGGAGGAGAAGGATTAAGTGGTGAGAGAGACATACAAAGTTGAATTAAAACAGTTTAGAGTTTCCAGGGCCCTCTGGGTGGCTCAATTGGTGAAGCGTCCGACTTGGGCTCAGGGGTCATGATTTTGGGGTTCAGGAGTTTGAGCCCCCAGTCAGGCTCTGTGCCCTCCGCACAGAGCCCGCTCTGGATCCTCTGTGTCCCTCTCTCTCTGCCTCGCCCCTCATGTGGGCATGTGCGTGCACTCTCTCAAAAATGAATAAACGTTAAAAAACATAATAGTAATAAAGAAAAGTTTGCATTTTAGGAAGAGGAGAAGGCTAGGAAGCAATTATAATCAACTGTGACACATTCTCGTTTAGAAATTCCACCCAAGACATCCCCTTCTGCTGGCCAGGAGGGGTGCACTGATCACAGCTATGCTCATCCAAGGCAGACATAATAATGCACTAATTCAAGACATGAGGACGGTGAGACTAGAAAAGTACGGAATTTGCCTCGGGTCTTACAGTTTGTTAAGTGGTAAAGTCGGGATCGAAATCCAAATCTGACTGCTACGCCATGCTTCTGAAGCATTAAACCCTTTTATCCCTATGTTCCTACACACCCAACTTACCATATTTTGATTATTCTTAATAGTGAGTGTCAATTTCTAAAAAAAAAAATACATGGTTTTCTTGTTGGTTGAGATGTTTTCAGTCAGATTTTTTTTTGTTTTTTTGTTTTTTTTGAGAAAGCATGAGCTGGAGAGAAGGGCAGAGGGAGAGAGAGAGAATGTCCACAATGAGTGTGGAGCCCCATGCGGGGCGCGACCCTGGAATCATGGCCTCAGCTGGAATCAGGAGTCCGACGCTTAACCGACTTAGCCACCCAGGCGCTCCCACAGTCAGATATTCCTAAAGTTAAATAACAATTACATTTCTGAAGAATATACATTTTTCCCACTGGAGTGTTGCTATTGTCAATCATCTTTTTCCAGGGGTTCCTGAGAAGCTAATGAAAACCTAAGAATTTGATTATTTGAATCTAGTTTTAAGAATATTAGAGATACTTGGGGCACCTGGGTGGCTCAGTTGGTTAAGTGTGTGACTCTTGGTTTGGCCCGGGTCATGATCTCATGGTTCGTGGGTTCGAGCCTCGTGCCGAGGGATTCTGTCTCCCTTTCTCTCTGCCTCTCCCTGGCTCTCTCGCACTCTCTCTCTCTGTCTCAGAGTAAATAAACTTAGAAAAAAAAAAGAATATTAGAGATACTTGTGTATTAAGGTGTTCTTTACAAATGAGTATGGAATTAAATTTTTTTCAAACAAAATGCACTACTTAGCATTCGGGTTTTTATTACCTTTCTTAATTTTAAATCTTTTACATCAGATTTGTTAACTTCTGCTGGCAGGCCATTTAGTAGGCGATAGGTGGAAATGGCTCTCTGGGATGTTGTCTGAGAAAGTTCAGGTAGGTACTTGATTTGACCTGATCAGAGCCCCGAGAACCACTGTGAACTGATTTTATAAGTGTTTTTTACTGTAAAAATTACTTTTCTAAATAGGTTTACAGGATCCGTGAAGGCAAGAACCAGGTCTTTTCTGTCTTTAGAACTCATCTTTTAATACCAAGTACAACATCCTTTCTCAATATTAAGTAGCAAGAGAAGCAAAAGGAAACTATTAGGCCGATGAAATATAGAGTAGAAGTAATCCTTTAAAATATATAATATTTAGAGTCACAGAAGTTCTAAATATTTGTTGATTTTTTAAAATGATACTATATTATATGATACTAACTTCTAGGTAGTATGTATTCTACAAATAGAAAAACTGAGCTACAGTGATTGGTATATAAAGTATTTTCCAATGTTTTATCTTAATTGAAACTCACAGCCACCGTGCAGTAATTCCCATCACTAATTTTTTTAATATACGGAAACGTAGAAACTCAGAGAAGTTGAGACTTGGTCAGAGTCAGCCAGAGAGGCTGATTTTGCACTACAATGCAAATCAAATGATTTTGCACTACACCCTCGCCCACCAGATGCACCTCTGAGCTCTCGGGGCCTGAGCCTCTCAGAGTACAAGATGCCTTCTCTCCCTCTCGCCTTCCAAAGCTCCGCGTCTGTCTGGGAAGAAGGGGAGAGACCCTCCTTTAAAAGACAAATACAGGGGCACCTGGGTGGCTCAGTCGGTTAAGCGTCCTACGCTTGGTTTCAGCTCAGGTCATGATCCCGTGGTTCACGGGTTCGAGCCCCACATCGGACTCTGTTGATGGTGCGGAGCCTGCTTGTGATTCTCCCTCTCTCCCCCTCTCTGCCCCTCCCCTGCTCATGCTCTCTCTCTCTCAAAATATATAAATGAATTTCCAAAAAAAAAAAAAAAGACAAATACAGACAGAGGCAGGGCAGAAGAAAAGGAGACACGGAGAGGGGCTCAGTGGACCAAAAGAAAGTGAAATGAAGTCAATGAAAGAAGGAACCGGTGTGCAGAATTGGTGGTTAGGAGAGCCACGTGTATTAGCCAGGCTTGTTATCGCAAAGGACCACAGACCGGCTGATTGAAACAACAGATGTTTATTGTCTCGCAGCTCCGGAGGCTGTAAGTCCAAGGTCGGTGGTGTCCGCGGGGTTGTGTTTTTCCGGTACCAGTCTTCTTAGCTCGCATGTGACCGTCGTTTTGCTGTATCCTCACACGGTCTTCCTCTGTGTGTGTGCATGTCTGTGTCCCAATCTCTTCTTCTGACACCTGTCATTTTGGATGAGGGCCCACCCATGTGACCTCATTTTACCTTAACTGCCTCTTACCTTGAACTGCCTTTTGAAGACTGTGTCTCCATATACAGTCACGTTCTGAGGCCCTGGAGGGCTAGAACTTCAACCTATTAGTTTTGAAGAGTGAACTTGGTCTACAACTCTGAAGACAAGACCTCTTTCAGTTGCTTTATTCCTGGCAGTGTTCTCTCCTGGCACAAATAAAATGTTTGAGCAAGTTGTGGCAAATATGTCTACATCAGCATACTCCACTGGATGTATAAAGTAACAGCGAGAGATTCAGAAGTGAATTCTTCTATATTTAGCTTGCTTCTTACTTGATTTTCACTCTCACCTCTGGAGGGCCAGCCTCAAGCCTTGTCAGGTTTTGACAAGGGCGGACGAAACTGGTGATGATCCCATTGCCAGCTAGGTCTGATCTCTCTGCCTTTTTTGAGCTGTGGAGTGCCTATGATTTGAGTCCTATGCACTGCCTGTATGGCATGCTGAATCCCATAAGAATGGACTCACAATACTGGAAGGACCGTGAAGTATAGATTTCACAACCCTCACAGCTATGGAGGTAAGCTAGGTCGACCTTCTCTCCGAATGGCATTTTCCACGCTTATTTCCAGCAAGATATGTTCAGCATTGTACTTCAGACTCTGGAAGGTAGCCAGAAGAATTGGAAAGTTTTCCCTGAGGCACTGAGCGGCTAACAAGGTTATAATTGGAATGTGTTGCAGAGACTCAAATTATTCAAACGCTGTGGTCATAGAAGAGCAGGGACGGGTGGGAAGCCTGCAAGGCTTGCGGCCAGTGCCTTGCCCAAAGCACAGAAACTGCTTTGCAAAGGTGGGAGCCAGTGCTGTGTTTCAAGCTGGCCAAAGAAAATTCCAGAGGCTTCTGTCTCTGTAAGAGTTTCTGTATCTCACCAATCCTCAGAATCTCAAAGTACTTGTGTTTCCTTGACTTCCTTCATTACTTCATGTTCTGCCTTCAGAAAAGGTGAAACATACCTGTCTGCTTTTCTTCATGTACTATTTTGTGAGTTGCTAAAAGAGTTCTTTTAATGTTTATTTATTTTTGAGAGAGAGAGAGAGAGCGAGAGCACGAGGGGCAGAGAGAGAGGGAGACACAGACTCTGAAGCAGGCTCCAGGCTCCGAGCTGTCAGCCCGGAGCCCGCCGCGGGGCTCAAACCCATAACCATGAACCATGAGAGCATGACCTGAGCTGGAGTTGGACACTTAACCGACTGAGCCACCCAGGCGCCCCTACAAGAATTTTAATAGGATCACTTCTTGGCCCATTTTTGTAAGTTGAACTGAGGCTCTGTCCACTGTTTTAGGAATCTGTTTCTGTTGGTCTCACAAGAGCTACCCCTCACCATCTAGAATCGTGGGGCTGTTATTTGTGCCTTCATGGCATCTCCCTGAGTTGTTCCCCTTTGGGGACCATCCTAGTCATGTCTAAGTATGAGACCCTGGACCGTCTTCTGAAATATCCCTACCGAAGAATATGCATCCAAAAAACTCAGTGGAGTTTTTGCAAGAAATACCAGAAGTTTTCGAAACGTACTCTTTGGGTGTGATCCAGTAGCTTTCCATGATGGGCGGTTTCAGAAACAGGTTCTTGTGTGGAGTAGCGATTGTTACCCAGCCCCCAAAAGAGTGCCTGTTTCCCAGAGCAGTGCATACTTAATTAGTAAAGGGATCAATGCCAGTACCTGGAATTTGAAAAGTCAGCTTTGAAGGGCAAAACCTCTCTCTCCTCTGACTCGAGCCAGACATTGGTCTAACTGGTCAGTTGTGCCAGTCAGCTGACACAGGTCCGGGAGGTGACTTGGCCTGCTCCACAGCTGCTTTTGGAACACCTTTTTGTGAAAAGGTGGCCCCCGAGGCGCTGCCTCGAGTGAGGAGAAAAGAGCCAAACACACATGTGTAAAGAGTGAGGAAACACTACAGTCCATGGCTGCTCACGACTTCCCCGGATGTTGGTACAGGGAAGTACGTTTCATTCCCCTGCGTTACTGAAGAAAATCATGACCTTGAAGTGACTTGGAAGTTCCCAGGCAGTCAACAAATATGCATCAATCACTTGTGTCCTCAGTGCTGCGAGGGCATGAGAAGATAGGTCATCTTTCTCCTCAAGTAGCCGACCCTCGAGTTCTGGGTCAACAGACGTGAAAATGCGAAAGCACAATTGAAGACTCTGCCGGGGGCTCTCCTGGACATACAGCAGCCCCGGGAGCGACTGCTTCAGGTGGGGCTCAGTGGCCAGAGAACTAGATCTTTCTTCCTCTTTGCGGCTTTGCAGATGCCTATCTCCTTCAAGTTCTCGCCTCCCCCACCCTCTAAGTCCAGGCCCTTTCCTGCTTTTCAGAGTCTTGCTTCAATCCAGTAAGGGTGCTCAAGAAATACTATTTTTGAATGTGTTTAAACCAGGGTGAATCTGGTCGTAGGATTTTAAGCCTTCATACTCCTGGAGGAAACTCTTCATTTGAAGGAAAGGAAAGAAGGGGCTGGGTTGAAGGAGCAGAAAAGAGAACCATTTCCAATCTCTTTCCTCATTGCTAGGAGTTATAAACCCTTGGGAAGCCATAAAAAGACTGCCTGAGTATGCATTTTAAGGACAGAAGGATATGTAGGCAACATATGACTATGAGACTGTGTTGAAAGCAACAGCAGGGCAGAGAGGAGAAAAACACTGGTCCAGAACCCTAGACAGAATGTGGGGCGGCAGCAACTGGCTGTCATCTGAAGACTGGGAAGAAAATAAACATGGCGACTGGGAAGCCGGCTCCAGATACGGAAGTGCCCCCTGGGGTTATCCTCCAGAAGCCCCAGGCTCTGCACTCCTCACCCACCGGAAACCAGCTCCTCCCTTCCTGATGATGGGCAGGAATTTGGAATTGGAGGAGTCCCCAGCAGGGAGAGTAGATGCCATCACTGCTCCTCGCATTTCAAGGTGGCACAGTAATTTCAGCTCTAGGGTGTTAGATTTGCAGGTGGTTTTGTTTGGTTTTTATGCATCCCACTGCTTCGTGTGCATACATTCGGTATTTGGGGCTGGCTCGGGGATGTCTTTGTGTATCTATTGCTAAGGAAACTGTGTGCCAAATTCCAAACAAGTGAAATGTATTGTTATTGCACAAAGTGTTTGTGGCATGAAGATTGGTGCGACGAGAATTTTATTTGGACGGCCAAGGTGTAAGAGCAAAGAGCATTACTGGAGGGTTGGGAGATGTGCATGTAAGTCTTGTGTCTAATACCAATTAAAAAATGTTCAGTGAGCCAAATTTCCAGAGGTTACCATTTGTTACCTGCGGGAGGAGGGACTTGATTAGATAATATCTAAGGCTCCTTACTGTTCTGGAATTCTTCTGCTCTTTCTAAAAGACAGCCTCAGATGGAATGTCCCTTCTCGAAGAATACCACATGCTTGCCAACGATCAGTCCTTTTGCCTTCTATACATGAGTTTTCCAGTGACCCTATGGGACTCTACTGGTCGATGGTAATGTTACCAATCTGTTTTCAAACACAACGTTGGGAAAGTCTTTACAGCAAAAACTTTAGAGGTGAAAGTTAGCAGCTTTTCTTAAGGGATTCTTTCAGTTCATGGCTTTGTAAATACGTAATTGTCTTCAGATGCCCCTGGCTTCTGTCTTGGCTGGAGACCTCAGCTTTGAGAAGCCCTGAGGGCAAACAGCAGTCATAGTGCTGTACAAATGTCAAGGTCGTGGGCTATTTTGGTTGTCATTAGAGTACGTCTCCAGTAGGACATCTCAGGATGCATCCTCAACCCAGATTCTTGTAATTAATTTCCTTTGATTGAGAACATAGAAGGATCTCCCCGTGCAGTGAACTGAAGCCATACAAAGTGAAGTGCAATGATCATTGAGGGTAGAGCCTGTACTCGTGTAAATACGTGTAAGTATTTACACATTTATGAGTAGTGTAAAATAGAAAACATAACATGAAATTTGAAAAGTTTTAAGTGTTGGTATTTTATTTAATAATTAATTTAATGTTTTTATTTTTGAGACAGAGAGAGACAGAGCATGAGCAGGGGAAGGGCAGAGAGAGAGAGGGAGACATAGAATCGGAAGCAGGCTCCAGGCTCTGAGCTGTCAGCACAGAGCCCGACGCGGGGCTCGAACTCACAGATGGTGAGATCATGACCTGAGCCGAAGTCGGGCGCTCAACCGATTGAGCCACGCAGGCGCCCCTAAATGTTGGTATTTTAGATTTATATTTTAAATGAACTAACCGAACCTCAGGGGGAAAAAGAAAGAAAGTGTTTTTTCCTGTCTAGCTCTTAAATATGTGATTTGGAAGCTAGGAGCCACACGACTTATAAGGTACCCACGTTTTTAGTGGGAGGAAAGAAAATTGGAATAATGTGAAAATCAACAATTCCTCTGATTCTCTGATTGTGGGAATATATTCTCTGGAGAAAAGCATACGCATTTTCAAAGTTAACTATATTAATCACCGTCAGCTCTGGCAATCTGCCCAAACAAATCATTTGCCCAGCAATGTTTGCCTTTAACCAACTTGGGCACTTACCCCCCCCCCCCCCAAAGGACATGATTTGGCCAGTAAGAATTTGGTTATGCAATTAAATGTTGACCAATTAGGAGGGAAACGCCCTGGATTTGAAAGGCTTGGTATTTTGATGATCCAAAGTATAAATAGCTTTCCCCCCCACAATAAATAACAGATGTAAAAAATTTAATTTCAAATTGGCCAGTCTTCAAAGCCACACTCTAAGCCATACACTAAGGTATTGAGGGTAATAATAAAAATTAAAATGCCCCTAGCAGGGAGAACCTGTTTTTTGTTTTTTTTTTTTAAAGAGAGAGAGAAAAGAAAAAGAAGGGAAAATTCCTTTAGAAACTGACTAAACACTCTTTCTGTTAAATGTAAGAAAAATGAAAGAATTTTCAAAGAACGTTGACCAGTGATAAGACTTTCTTGTAAAAACTGTGTGTGTGTGTGTGTGTGTGTATATATATATATATTTTTTTTTTTTAGAGAGAGAGAGAGAGTGGGGGAGAGGGGCAGAGAGGGAGAGAGAGAATCTTAAGCAGGCTCCACACTCAGTGCAGACCCCGACGTGGGGCTCGATCTCACAAACTGTGAGATCATGACCTGAGCCAAAGTCGGTCGGTCGCTCAACCGACTGAGCCACCCAGGCGCCCCTGCAATTTACAATTAAAAAAAAAAAAGTTTATTTATTTTGCGAGAGATAGCATGAGTGGGGGAGGGGAAGAGAGAGAGGGAGACACAGAATCTGAAGCAGGCTCCAAGGTCTGAGCTGTCAGCACAGAGCCCGACGTGGGGCTCGAACTCACGAGCTGTGCAATTATGACCTGAGCCAAAGTCGGTCGGTCGCTCAACCGACTGAGCCACCCAGGCGCCCCTGCAATTTACAATTAAAAAAAAAAAGTTTATTTATTTTGCGAGAGATAGCATGAGTGGGGGAGGGAGAGAGAGAGAAAAGGAGAGAGAGGGAATCCCAAGCCCGCTCTACTCTCAGCCAGGACCCTGACATGAGGCTGGATCTCACGAGCCGAATCAGGTGGCTGCCGCTCAACCAACTGAGCCACCCAGGCGACCCGCGAAACTTACTGTTTGAAAGTGTGCGGTTCGGTGGCATTAAGTCCATTCACACTGGTGTGTGAATGTCACCACCATCCATCTCCAGCTGAAACTCTGTCCTCGTTGAACAACTGCTCGTTCCCCCCAAGTCCCCGGTGACCACCGCTCTACTTCTTGTGTCTATGAATTGGACTCGTCTAGCTTGGACTCTTCTAGCTACCTCATACAATAGAATCCTGCGTAATTATTCTTTTGTGTCCAGCTTATTTCACTCGGCATAACGTGCCAAAGGTTCATCCATGTGGTCGTGTGTATCAGAATTTCATTGCCTTTTAATGGTTGAATAATTGTATGTGTGGACCAAAAGAATGTTATAGGCTTATTAAATCGGGGGCCATTACTCAGTTGCCCTCTATGGAAATTATACCAATTTACATACTCTTTAGAGACTGTTTCCCTACCTCTGTACCAACACAGAGCACTGCCAAACTCCTTCATTTTTGTTCATCTTATGGTGGAAAATCGCGTCTCAGAATAGTTGCAATTTGCATTTCTCTTGTCCCGAGTGAATTCCGAGATTTAGGGCCATCGTATTTATTTATTTTTTTACTGGGACTATCTCCATTTCCTTTGTTCATTTCTCAATTAGGCTATTGAGTTTTTTTCTTCCCTCCGCTTTATACTGGCTGTTGTTGAAAAATTTGCTTTTGTTTGGCATGCTTAATGTAGCTTGTGGGAGACGTTTGGAGCTGTGCTATGAAACAGGAGCTTTGTCTAAGAATAGCGAAACCTCCTTTTCAACACCAGTGACCAAATCCTGGCTCCATGACAATAAATATTATTAAGGGGAGAGACCATCTGATGTTGTAGGAGGCTTTATTGAAGTGGTCATATTCAGGAGAAAGTATATCTCTGTGAGAACATTATAAATACTTCTCACAATGTGTTTAAAATTTTTTTTAAGTTTATTTATTTATTTCGAAAGGGAGAGTGAGAGAGAGCATGAATGGGGTAGGGGCAGAGAGAGAGAGGAAGAAAGGATTCCAAGCAGGCTTCGCCCTGTCAGCGCAGAGCCTGATACGGAGCTCGAACTCACACACCGTGAGATCGTGACCTGAGCCGAAATCGAGAGTCAGATGCTTAACCGACCGAGCCACCCAGGTGCCCCTACGATGTGTTTCAACGTTGTTTAGGATTTACTCATCTTTCGAAAGGTGGGTGTATAAACAACTTGGTATGTATTGAAAAAAACAATGACCTAAGATAGCATGTTGTTAAATTTCATTTTGCGAACCCGATGTAGCTAAGTCCATACTGGATACCTCCAGCTCAACAGGGCCCGCTCTGGACTCGCTCCTTTGATCCACAAAGTTCCTGTATTTCCTGGCTGGATTTTCTAAGACAGATGGTCGCTCGCCTTCATATCCAGCCAGCTTATCACCGACATCCCTCCCATGTGTCCACCACCCTGTGACTCTGTGTCCGCTGCCCTGTCCAGACCTCAGCATCTGAGCTCTTCTGGGTTGCTGCAGCAACCTGCGGCTGATCCTTTGCCTGCAGACTCGTCCCTGTTCTGTAGTTCTCCGATCTGGAGCCAAGGGTAAGGTTTACGAAATGCAAATCAGAGCGGCACATCTCTGTTTAAAACCCTTTGATGGTCCCCTGTTGCCCTTAGGATAAAACTCAAACCTTAACGCAGCGCCCTGGCCTGTCCCACTTACCTCTCAGTTCCCTCCTTCGCCACACCCCCTTTTCCACACTTCCCACTTCCCTTCGCAATCTTTCAGTTCCTCAAACTCGGTGCGCATTGACTTTTCTGGAATGTGCTCCCCTGTTCCATTCCCTCTACCTCCTTCACCTGGAAAACTTCTACTCACGCTTCTCCCATCCGGCAAGTCTTGCCTGACACTCTTTCAGTCTGAGTCAATGGCTTCTCCTGGGTCCCTGAATGTCCCTCATCTGACATGATCCCCCTGTACTGTAAGGGCCTGTTCCTTGTACAAACAGGTACTCCCCACCAGGCCGTAAGTGCCCAAGGAGGAGGACCAGGCCTCCTTTGTTTCCCACCTTGGCCTCAATAACTAAACACATGCATTGCCCGTCAAATCCGCGGATGAGTGGTTGTGGAAGATGCCTGGAGAGCGGAAGGAGAGGGTCTTCTGGGCACGGGGTGCTGCTACATGTGAGTGGGTTGTGATAATGTTACGTAGTGAAACGCTGAATGGCTTCCCGGCAAATTCTGACATCCGTGTGGCAAGAAAAGAGGGTGAGGTTAGCTGCGCTCTTGTCTGCTTAATGTCCTGCTGGTGTCATGAGCACGACACGAGGATGAGGGTCGCTCAAGGTCAAGACTGGGTAGCAGGGAAACAGAGGCCACCTGCCAATACTCTGGGCAGGGTCCCAGACAGGGAGCGAGCTGTATGGGGCGGTTGCGGCCGACAGGCCTGGGGCAGAGATCCCAGCGGTGGTCAGCTGAGGAGGGGATTGGTTTTGAGTACACCATCACACAAATTGTTAGTTAGAGGACAAAAGTCCCATCTTTTTAATGCAGTCACATCCTCTCTTTGACATGTAAGTGTGGTTTGGGGCTGATTCCGGACAAGGAAGCCTGTGTTTGCAAAACAGAGTCATTGATTTGGGACTTTGGGTCTGACCAGCGTGCGGAACAGTAAAAAAATAAGAAAGGTCATACATCAGTGTACTCTGTCTAAAATAAGCGAGCCAGGAGCGCCTGGGTGGCTCAGTCGGTTAAGCGTCCGACTTCAGCTCGGGTCACGATCTCACGGTCCGTGAGTTCGAGCCCCACGTCGGGCTCTGGGCTGATGGCTTGGAGCCTGGAGCCTGCTTCCAATTCTGTGTCTCCCTCTCTCTCTGCCCCTCCCCCATTCATGCTCTGTCTCTCTCTGTCTCAAAAATAAATAAAACGTTAAAAAAATTAAAATAAAATAAAATAAGCCAGTCGTGAGCTTAAGACACTCTCAAATGACTTCCCTACTGCTCACCTTGTCTGCTTGGAAATTTACTGTCAGTAAGAAACTTCTCTGTGGGGGATTCACCTGCGAAGTTAGGGAGTCCCAGCCTCCCAGTGGCCCGCTGTGTTGGTGCTGTTCCTTTATTCTCTCCCTCTATAAGCCGATCGGACTAGTTTTCATGGCAAGGCCAACGAGGAAAAAGAGCGAGGGTTACAACGACGTGATTCCTGTTGCCTCTGGGAGCAAAGGCAGCATTCTTTGAGAAGAGTTGTTTAAGAAGTAAATATTCTTCTCGTTCCATAATACCAAGAGAACTGAATATTCAAGCTACTGTGACCTCGGTTTATAGAAGATCAGATTAGGGAGACTTTGCACTCAGTGGTGGGGGTGGGAGGAGTGTTGTTTTTGTTTGATTCGGAGAAGAAAGCTCTTACATGAAGAGAGTGAGTCCTCATCCAGAACGAAGATTTTAGTATAGTGAAATATGTAAATATATAAAGTTACCCCAAACGGGAGGAGGAAAGGATCATGAGGACCACAGGGTTATTGTAACCATAGCGGCTTACATTCAGAAGCCAACCGCTCTGCTGAATGTTTTACACGGGTTATTTGAGTTATAAGCGTTCACAGTGAGATACAAAGTCGGTAAAATAATCGGGTCCCTTGTGGACTGATGACTGAGGCTCAGAGCGCTCCCTCCCTGACGTTCCCGGGTCTGGGTACTTGGTATTAAGCAGAGAGCTGGTGCTCCCCTATGTGCTCCTGACCCCAGGCGATCCACGGCCCCCACCAGTGTCCAGGAGCCACGGCCTGGGTGTGAGTCAGCTCTGCTCCCCTCACTTAGGGTAGCACAGAGCCTGACATGGGGCTTGAACCCACGAACTGTGAGATCATGAGCTGAGCTGAAGTCGGACACTTAACCGACTGAGCCACCCAGGTGCCCCCCGATATTTCGCCGTCTTGACACAGGAAAAGCTTATTGCTTTGTTAACGGCCAAAGGCAAATGTTACCGGTCAGCGGTGGGCGGCTCCTTTCTACAAAGTCTGCAGGGATCTGGGCTCCTGGAGCTTCCGGCACCTTCAACAGGTGATTTCCAGGGACCCTGAGGCCTTGATGCCCCACCCACAGGCCAGGGAAGGGTGTTGGTAGGGGTGGCTGCAGGTATTGTGAGGCCCGGAAAGAACACCATTTGGGGGAAGTTCTTTAAGAAAAATAAAAAGTCGGGGCTCCTGGGTGGCCCAGTGGGTTAAGCATCCAACTCTCGATTTCGGCTCAGGTCATGATCTCACGGTTCACGGGATCCAACCCTGCATTGGGCTCTGTGCTGACAGCATGGAGCCTACTTGGTATTCTCACTCTTGCTGTCTCTGCCCTTCCCTGTCTCTCTCTCGAAATAAATAAACTGAAGAAAAAGAAAAAGAAAAAGTGGCCTGTGAGCAGATTATGACAGCCCCTCACAAGATGGTTTCACGGCACACAAACCTCAGTAGGTCACACTTCATTGGCTAGACCCTTGGGCTGCAGAGTGCTGGGAAACACGTCTTGTGTGTCCGTGTGAGGTGACTGCTAGAAGTCTCGGCTACGTGTGTGAAAAGTGCTTCTAGCACATGGCAGAAGCTCAGTAATAGTGTCAGCCACTTGTTCATGATGCTGCATAAGCGTGCCCCACGCTGGGGCTGCTGGTCGTTACCGTTTCTGCCAGTATGTTCCAGGCACTGTTGCAGCTGGCCCCACAAAAAGCTGAGGTGTCCAGGGGCACCTGGGTGGCTCGGTCGGTTAAGCGACTGAGGTCGTGATCTCATGGTTCGTGAGTTTGAGCCCCGAGTTGGGCTCTGCACTGACGGTGTGGAGCCTCCTTGGGATTCCCTCTCTCTCTCTCTCTCTCTCTCCCCCTGCCTTTCTCTCTCTCTCAAATAAATAAATAAACATAAAAGAGAGAGAGAATGAATAGTACAAAACACTGTCACCAGAGACAAATGTAGTGTCTATACCTGTAATCTCCAAAGTGGTGGGTGGTACTCCTTTTGGGGTGGACAGAGGCATCAGGACGTGTGTATACACACACGCATATACATCAACATACATGCACATACACGTGTATACGTAGGTACGTGTATATGTAGGTATATCAGACGTGTATCTACGTCCAGTAGAAATAATGTAGTTTACAAATGAATTAAAAATGTGTTTAGGGACATACAGAATGTAAAAAAATTTCCTTGTAGGGATGTGTAATTGGAAAGGTGTGGAAACCATTTATCTCGACAGCCGATGCCCTACAGGGTGAAATGACAACATAACCACTTGGGGTTCAGTGTGCAGACGCCTAGTGGGTACAGGACAGACCTTGCACAAGAAGAACACTCTGAGACAGGGTGTGATGGTCAATGTCATGTGTCAACTTGCCTAGGCCACAGGGTGCCCGGATCCTTGGTGAAAGTATCCTGGGTGTGCTGTGGGGGCGTTTCTGGAAGAAATGAACATCGGAGCTGGTGGGCAGAGCATAATGGATGGTCTTTCCACGTGGTGGTCCTCGTTTCATCCACCGAAGGCTCGGATAGACGAAAACTTGGAGCACGGGGAACTTTGCCCTCTCGGCTTGTCTTGGAGCTGGGACATCGGTCTTCTCTCCCGTTTGAACTCCGACCGGGACTTGCACCGTCAGCTTCCCAGAGCGTTGACTCACCTGGCAGATCTCGGGACTTGTCAGCCTCCATGATCAAGTGGGCCAGTTCCTTATAATACACAGTTTTTCTCTGGATAGATAGATATGGATCCAGAGATCGATCGATTGATATATCTATGTATCTGTCTATCTAAAATCTATTGTTTCTGCTTCTGTGGAGAACCCTGATGAGTACAGATGCTCAGGCCCCTGATAAGCCCCTGGACAAAGTCATCTGAGACTTAGACAGGGTTGTTCTCGGTCTGGCTCCCTGTTGAACCACGTAGGGAGCTTTAAAAACAATACCAGTCCGTGGGTCCCTCGGTCAGAGATTCTGATATAATTGGTATTTTTCTAAAAGCTCCCCAGGCATTTCTAAAGGTCCCCCTGTGGTTGGGGCTGAGAACCGGGACAAATTGGAACATTGTAGGTGTGTCAGAAACATGACTGGTCAACACCAGGAAGGCGACTCCCAGTTGCAGGTGTGGCCTCCCATTAGCTAAGCACGGGGCTGAGGAAGACCCCAGAGTTCTGGAGGGCCCACTGCCATCTGAGGGACAGTCACCAAGAGGACTGGACTCGAAGGCAGCCCACAGTCCCACCCGACGGCCGACCGAAGTGAGGATTGGAACCCGGTTCCACGCTTGGAAGATCGCCTCGTGACTGTGTAGACAGGAGCAAGGGGCTAGGAGGCTGGGTGGTGTAGCGGGTAGGAGTTCTGGCATCTTGGCTTTGTCACCTCGTCACGTACCTTCCTTTAGTCCATCTGTGCCTCGGGTTGCTCATCTTCAGAACTGAGACGATTAATGACAGAACCTACCTTCTAGAATTGTTGAGAAAACTGAGTTAACACATGAAAAATGTCTCGGGGTGCCTGGGTGGCTCAGTCAGTTAAGCGTCCGACTCTTCGTCCTGGCTCAGGTCATGATCTCTCGGTTCCTGGGATCGAGCCCCGCATCAGGCTCTGCATGGACAGCGTGGAGCCTGCTTGGGATGCTCTCTCTCCCTGTCTCGCTCTGACCTTCCCCGGCATTGTCTCTCTCTCTCTCTCCCTCTCCCTAATACGTTCTCAGCCAGGGAGCTGGTAGATGTGCCTTTATCGTGCCCACCCCCACCCTGCCCCACACACCCCCGGGACTGCGTTCTTGAGCCATAGATTCAAACCCACAAATGCTAAGATAGATAGAGAAGGAATTTACCTAGAAGAACCCATCTTCTGGCAAGGTGGAGAGGAACCAGCTGGGATTACTTCCTGATGGGGCCTCTGGGTGCTTCCCCAGAGATTACCAACCCCCCCCCCCCATCCTGCTACTCACAGCAGTCAGTGGCGCTGAACATTTGAACAACAGATTTAGGAAATGAAATCCACGTACTGTGCTCAAGGCACTGTCCATTTGGAAGGTGGGTGATGCTTCTCTGAAGTCTGGGAGCCGAGTGTTACACACTTCTTCAATCTGTTTTTTTTTTTTTTTGGACAAGTAACAAGCAGTTGCAATGAAACATCCTTCTTCTCAATTACGAAGTGATTGCCAAGTTTTGGTGTCAGAGCCCATTCTTACAGATTTGGGGCAGGCTGCTGCAGTTTAGGGGTAAAGGAGATGTATTCCTGGCATTCTAAATTCCAACTGGGAAAATTTTTCTAACGGGAACATTCTCTAATTTCACTACTATGAAAGGTATTAGGGGCTTCATACCATAATACTGATTCACAAAATCACCTTTGACCAAACTTTTGGCAAAACTATAATTTGAAAGGTCCTAGGGGCGCCTGGGTGGCTCAGCTGGCTGAGCGTCCGACTTCGGCTCAGGTCATGATCTTGCACAGTCCGTGAGTTTGAGCCCCGTGTCGGGCTCTGTGCTGACAGCTCAGGGCCTGGAGCCTGCTTCCGATTCTGTGTCTCCCTCTCTCTCTGCCTCTCCCCTGCTCACTCTGTCTCTCAAAAGTGAATAAATGTTAAAAAAATATATTTTTAAAGGTCCTGTATGGGCTTATGTCATACAGTTGTTAAGAATTTGAAACATGAAAGTGGGTGATGGGCATTGAGGAGGGCACCTGTTGGGATGGGCACTGGGTGTTGTATGGAAACCAGTTTGACAGTAAATTATATTTAACATAAAAAAGAATTTGAAACGTATCTTACTGTCCATTCGTAATGAATGGACATTAACTCTCTAAGAGCTACGTGTAGTGGAGGACCTTGGCAGATCCTGTCATGGCTCCAGAGAGTAGACTCAGTGAAAGCTAGAGGGTGATTCTATCAGAATGAAAACAGAGATGTGGTCGAGGAGATTTACGTGTAAGATTGGCTGGTGTTATTCTGAAGGCATCTTTTAGCAGTGACTCTTCTGTGACTCCTTTTCAGTGGTGGGAAGGTCCCACCCACAGGGAATTGGGAGCCTGTCTTTCATGGCTTCAGGTGGAAAATGTTGGCATTTCCTTTTCTTCGGTGCATAACGACGGAAGAAGTGAATGTAGAGTGACTTTAACAAAATTGATATTTTTGTTATTGGTTGATCGATTGGCTTTGCAAAACTGGTGTCTCTGAGTGTGAAGGAAGAAAATAGTACTAATTTTTGGAGACAGAAAAGTAGACTTGTATTAGGCAATAGGCAATAGATTTTCTCCTATAGCTTCTCCCCTATCTGGAGAAAATAGCTTGTAACCAAGCCCTACATGTTAGGCCTGTAAGGCAGACTAAAAGTTAAATTTGCATGGGGAGAAGGTTACAAAGTATCTGCTTTAATCTACAAAGTATTTGCTTTAATCGTTACTATGCAGGTGAATTAGTTTAGTGAATTCGTTTTGGAAAACTACAAAAAAATCATGTGTTGAAATGGTTTATCGTGCATGACCGATCTTCTGGTCCCTAGAAAGACAAAGAAAGATATGATCTTTGAACACAAAGAAGTCAAAGATGATTTTGCTTTTCCAGTTTGCTTTGATCAGATCCAAGTAGGGTTCAGTGTTGTCCTTTGATGAATTCTGTTTAACTCAGTTTAACATCAATATCAACACCACTGGGTCTTGGGTTTTAGACTTGTTATTATTTCTGTCTTATTTTTAGAACATTGATTATACTGATAACTCGAAATGAATCCTGCCCAGATGCAGAGCCACAGAAATCACTCAGCTTTGGCAGGTGGCCTTAAAAGAAGAGGACAGTTTCAGCCCAAAACAAATGCAATCCTGAGGCTGACTGGGGTCTTCCTTTTGTAATAAGTATGCGACGCTATGTCTGTCTTTATCTGATATCGTATTTATTTATTTATTTATTTAAAAAAATTTTTTTAACATTTTTATTTATTTTTGAGACAGAGAAAGACAGAGAATGAACAGGGGAGGGTCAGAGAGAGGGAGACACAGAATCTGAAACAGGCTCCAGGCTCTGAGCTGTCAGCACAGAGCCCGACGCGGGGCTTGAACTCACGGACCCGAGATCGTGACCTGAGCCGAAGTCGGATGCTTAACCGACTGAGCCACCCAGGCGCCCCTGATATCGTATTTATAATAACTACATTCTGAGATCTAGATAGTCCTGGTTCTTCATACCAAAATCTGCTGAAAAAGCAACATAATGGTGAAAGGCTGGGCAATGAAGAAGGTGGTCTTAATTAGTGTGTGAATTTGCAGCCGAGAACAAAGGAGTTAAGTCTTTGAAAAGAATATAGGAAGGTACAGAGGACACAAATTCAAATTGGCAGCCTTCCTAAGAGGGAAGGAATGGACGTGTTCATCCCTCGGGCAATGAGAATTCCTGAAGAGTGAGGCTGACTTGAATTGGATGGGAATTAGTGATCCGTTATTCCCAGTACTGATTGGGATGTACTGTATAACATGTGTTCTGCCCATATCCGAGCGTCATTTTTAAAGAGGGATGTGCAGTGTTTGGAGAGCAGGTTAAGTGCAGAGCTACAAGGTTACCTGAACAGGTTGATGTGGTACCTGTGAGATGCATGGGAGTTGAGATCTTCATTCTAGAAGGGAACAGACCCTTGATGGTGGTCTTTGAGGAAATGAAGGCTTATGGATAGGTTATGTATTAGTTTCTTCTAGCTGCTGTAACAAAACACATACTTGATGGCTTAAAACAACACAGATTTATTATCTTACAGTTCTGGGGGGAGATTTCACCAAGCTAAATTCAAGGTATCAGCGGAATTGCTTTCCTTCTGGCGGCCCTAGGTGAGAATCCATATCCTTGCCTCTTCCACACTCTGGAGGCGGTCTGCATGCTTTGGCTCCAGACCCCTTCCTCCACAGGGAGTGATCACGTGACTCCGACCTCTGCTTCTATAGTTATGTCTCCTCTGGCTCTCCTGCCCCTCTCTTCCCCTTATACAGATCCTTGTGGTTACATTGGGCCCATCCAGATAACCCCGTAGGTAGGTGTCCTTATTCCCATTTTATGGGTGGGAAAATGCAGCCTAGAGTCCTTGCTATTTCTTTTAAGGACAGTAAATAATGGACTAAGTCATATTAATTCTGGGTTTCTAATTACTCTTGTAAAGACCATTTGTGATTAAGAGAATCTGACCTCTTAGAAATAATTCTTTTTTGTCTATTTAAACATCCATTAAGTGTAAACTGGAAATATTGTGAATGGAGATTGTCGCCATTTTTGTTTTACCTCTGCTTTTTTTTTTTTTTTTTTTTTTTAACATTGAGGTATAATGGACGTACAACAGAAGTCGCACACATATAAAGTGTACAGTCTGGTAAGTTTTGACTTATGTACACACCCATGACATGGCCACAATAAAAATAATGACCATATCCATTACTGCCAAAAGTATCCTCATGCCCCTTGGTAATCTATCCCACCTCCATACCCCCATTCCCAGACAAACATTGATCTGCTTCCTGTCACTATAGATTAGTCTCTATTTTTTATAATTATATATATAAGGGATTAAACAGCATGAACTCTTTTTTTTGTCTGACTCCTTCTTTCACTCAACATTATTTTGAGATTCATCCGTGTTGAGTATATCACTTGGTCATGCCTTTTTTTGTTTAGTAGTATTTTGTGTGTGTGTGTGTGTGTATCAGAGTCAGATTTATTGTTTATAAAGTGATTCCCCCTTTTAAATTTTATTTATTTTTGTAAGTGTTTATTTTTGAGGGGGGGAGGGGCAGAGAAAGAGGGAGACAGAGGATCTGAAGCAGGCTTTCTGCTGACAGCAAGCAGAGAGCCCGATGTGGGGCTCACACTCACGAACTGTGAGATCATGACCTGAGCTGAGGTTGGACTGACCCACCTAGGCACTCCCCAACACCTTTTTAAAGATTTTATTTTTTTATGTAATCTCTACACCCAATGTGGGGCTCGAACCCACATCCCTGAGATCAAGAGTCACATGCTCCACTGACTGAGCCAGGTGGGGACCCCAAAATAGTTTCCCCTTTAGAAGATCAAATGTTGCTTCGTAGTATTCTGTTGTTTATCTAGTCACCTATGAGTGTTGTTTTTAGTTGTTGTTTTGTGTTGTTTATTTGTGTTGTTTATTTGTGTTGTTTTTAGTTTTTGGTTATTACCAGTAAAGCTGCTGTAAGCATCATATACAAGTCTTTGCATGGACAGATGCTTTCTTCTGCCCTGTGGAATACTTGCTAATGGAATGACTGGGCCATCTAGAAGATATATTTAAATTTTTAAGAAACTGACAAACTTTTCTTTTTCTAAATTTTTTTTAATGTTTATTTATTTTTGAGAGAGAGGGAAAGACCGAGAGTGAACAGGGGAGGGGCAGAGAGACAGGGAGACAGAGAATCCGAAGCAGGCTCCAGGCTCCGAGCTGTCAGCACAGAGCCTGACGCGGGGCTCGAACCCACGAACCGCGAGATCATGACCCGAGCCGTGACCTGAGCCGAAGTCGGAAGCTCAGCCGACTGAGCCGCTCAGGTGCCCCTAACTGACAAACTCTTCTAAAGTCATTGCACTGTTTTACATTCCCACCAGCAGTGAATGAGAGTTGCAGTTACTGTACGTTCTCAACAATGCTAGGTATGATGAGTTTGTAAATTCCAGCATTCTAATCAGTGCATCCTGGTATCTAGAGAGGTTTCCATTTGCGTTTCCTTCATGACTAATGGTGCTGAGCATTTTTAAAATTTTATCTATTTTTTTAACTACTCTCTACACCCAACATGGGGCTCAAACCCACAACCCTGAGATCAAGAGTTGGGTGCTCTACCGACTGAGCCAGCCAGGCGCCCCTGAGCTTTTTTTTTCACGTGCTAACTTATCATCTATTTATCTTGCGTGAAATGTCTTTCCCGATCTTTTGCCCGTTAAAAAAAAAAATCGGATTGTTTTCAAATTACTGCATTTGAGAATTCTTCAGATATTCTGGGGGAAAAGTCCTTTCTCAGATACCTGATTTGCAAACGTCCTCTCCCAGCCTGTAGCTCCACAGTGTCTTTCAAAGAGCGGAAGTTCTTAATTTTCACGAAGCCCAGTTTATCAACTTTTTTTCTTTTCTGGCTTGTGCTTTTCCAGTGTTGTATGACGAAACCTTTGCCTACTCGAGATCACAATGATTTCTCCTATGTGTTCTTACAGAAGGTTTATCTGTCTAGATTTTACATTTAGGCCTATGATCCAATTTGAATTAATTTTTATATATGATGTGAGATATGAATCCAGGTTTTTTTTAACATATGTATTTCTATTTGTTTCAGCACCATTTGTTGAAAGGGAGATATCTACATCTATATCGATATCGATATATAGATATATTATTGAATTGTCTGCATTTTTTGTCAAAATCGGTTGACCGTGGGTGGCTGGGTGGCTCAGTTGGTTAAGAATCCAACTTTGGCTCAGATCATGATCTTGAGGTCCTTGAGTTCGAGCCCCGCGTCAGGCTCTGTGCTGACAGCTTAGGGCCTGGAGCCTGCTTCGGATTCTGTCTCTCTCTCTGCCCCTCCTCTACTCATGCTCTGTCTCTTTCTCAAAAAGGCATAAATATTGACAAATAATAAAAAAAAAATCAGTTGGCCAGGTATGTGTCAGTCTGTACTCTCTCAATTTTTTAGGTACTGCAGTCCCTCCATCTTTTTCTTTCAAGGTTGTCTTGGCTATTCTGGTTACTTTGTATTTCCACGTAATTTAGAAACAGCTTCTCAATTTCTAAAAAAAAAAAAAAGACTGTCAGGATTTTGATTGGAATTGTTTAGAATATTTAGATCAATTTGGGAAGCTCTGGTATGCTAACAATATTGAATCTCATTTTGTCCCAGCAGCATTTTATAGTTTTATTTAACAAAATTTTTTTTAGCATTTTGTGGTTTTAAGTATGCAGACCGTGTTCTTCCCAAAGCACAACTCCTTCCTAACTCAGGGAGATCTCCAGACTGAGTCTGGATCCTTCCTCCTTGTCTCATGGCTTAGAAGCTCTCTCCAGTCATGCATTGGGGCAATCAAAGGCTCACCTGATTTTTTTTTTTTTTTTAAGTTTACTTATTTATGTTGAGAGAGACAGAGATAGCGTGAGTGGGTGAGGGACAGAGAGAGAGGGAGAGAGAGAGGATCCCAAGCAGGCTCCTTGCTGACAGCACAGAGCCCGTGGTGGGGCTCGAACTCATGAAACCGTGAGATCACGACCTGAGCCAAAGCCAAGAGTCAGAAGCTCAACCTGAGCCACCCAGGTACCCCTCACCTGATTTTTTTTTTAAGTGAGCTCTATGCCCAGTGTGGGGCTTGAACTTACCCCAAGATCAAGAGTAGAATGCTGAGCTAGCCAGGTGCCCCAAAGGGTTCACCTAATTCATTTCCTATCTCTCTGGGATCACTCTCCCATGTTGCCTGATTTCTAATGTTTGAAAACTGTTGTTTTATATATTCAAGTTTTTTGATTTTTTGTTGTTTTAGGTGAGACGGTAAATCTGGCTGTTAATACTCCTTTTTTTTTCAGAATCAGGAATCTTTTAATTTTTCATATCAGACTTTCTTCTGCTTAGATATTTAGGGAAAATGAATCCAAAGCCACTCTCTTGTTGTGAAGTTTCCTAGGCTGAATAGTTGGCCTGTAACAGTACTAAGTGGTTCATTTGCCAAGCCCGAAAGAGAGTGTAGTGGAATATATTCAACAGCGAGCAGTTTTTAAACATAAAAAAATATGCATGGCCTTATGGGTAAGCACCAAAATGCAAACTAAACTCGCAGGAAGATGGCATTTCGCATTCCCCAGATTGGCAGACAGTTTGAAAGCTGGGTAATACCGAGTGTTGAAGACGAAGCAGAACACTGAACTTTCATTAACTGCTGGTGGCAGTAAGAAAAAGGTACAACCACAGTGAGAAAGGACTTTGCAGTATGTAGAGCCTTAGTCTAGATTCTGTAGGAAAGGGAGTGTGGGGCAAAGCCCTGCTCACATGTTACTGGGGAGCACGGTCCCGGGAGCAGAAAGGAAGGAGGAGGAAGGGGAAGTGAAGGCAGTTGCATCTGAATGGCCTCTGAGTTGTTCTAGAATGGGTAGGGGAGTGAACTGCCCTGCTGGTTCCCTCCTCCAGCCCTCCATGGATCCCAGCTTCCCCGGTGGGAGCTGACTCCCCTGTACTTTCAGGTTGCATCTGGCCCAGCCAACAGCTGGAAAGAGAGAGTCCACGGCCGGCATCATGGTGCTTCGTCTGAGTCTGAGGCCGGGAGGAAGTTAGATGCTGGCAGTGGAGGCGGAAACTGCACAAAGTTGTCTCTGCCGGTAGCTGAGCAAAACTCGCCAAGTTGATTGCTGGAGGGACGGGCAGGGCACAGTGTGTGGTCCTGGAGACGGGTGAGGCTGAGAGGATCCGAAGCGTCCACAGGTCTGCTGGCTGGCACGCCAGCACAGGTGGGCACGCGCCTACCACAGGCAGTGGTGCCCTAGGTACCGATTCCAGAGGGACCAGCGCGCCCCGCGAGCTAAGTGCAGGGATGTTCACGACAGCGTGGGGATTGCTCATAACGGTCACAAGTCGGACTCACCCTGAAAGTCAGTAAACAGTCAAGAGAATAGAGAAATTGTGGTATGAAATGGAGTAAGCGTGCAACAGTGAAAACAACCTCCAACTACACACGTTAATGTGAAAGAATCTCGGAAATGAAATGCACAGAAGGATGTATACGGGCTCTGTTAAATATATTATTTATCATTTATATGTGTATATAAATTATACGGTAATATAATTTATATGTGTATATAAATTTATATGTTAACATATTTTTAGTTTATATATTATTTCGAGACACATCTTTATAATGAAAGCAAGAGCACAGTTAATGATATTTTGGGTGGCATTCACCCCTGGGAATACTAAGGGGATGTTACTGGGGAGAGGCATACGAGAAACTTCTAGGGTCACAGAGATATTTTATTGTTGAACCTGAGCAGACATAAGCAGTCTATCTTTTTTCTTTAAATTTTGCGTATGTGTTTTACACATGTTTAACATACGGTGTATTTTGCATACATACACCCACAAGACAGTGAGTTAGGAAATGTGGGTTCTAGTCCCGGGTTGGTCTCTAATAAGCTATGTAACTCTGGGTAAATTGCTTCTCTTGTTTATCAAGCAAATAATTACAAATTTTTTTTAATGTAAATTTATTTATTTTTGAGAGAGAAGGAGAGACAGAGCATGAGCGGGGGAGGGGCAGAGAGAGAGGGAGACACAGCATCCGAAGCAGGCTCCAGGCCCCCAAGCTGTCAGCACAGAGCCCGACGCAGGGCTCAAACCCACAGACCGTGAGATCATGACCCGAGCCGAAGTCGGACGCTCAACCGACTGAGCCACCCGGGCGCCCCAAACAAATAATTTTTTAAAGCAGTTATGTGCCAGTGTTGTGCTGAATACTAGAATACAATGGTGACCAAAACTGGTTGTGATTCTTGCCTCCATGGGCATATGGTCTTATGGGAGAGTTAGACACTGATCTAATAGAAAATTTCAGCCCTGGTAGTGCCATGAAGGAGGCACTACGTGCCAGAAGGTACAACAGGGAGTCTGATCTTGTCTGGGAGTTGAGAAGCCTTCCCTGAGGAAGTGGCCGGTGTTGGGGCATCTGACGTATGAGTAGGAGTTCAGCTGGACAAATACGGATGGAAAACAGGAGCCTTACCCTGGAGGAGAGCGTGCTGGGTGTGTGGAACCCAACGAGGGACCATGTGGTGGGCGACGAGGCTGCACAGCCAGGCCGGCTTTGAGTGTGTGTGCACAGCCCTAGACCCCGTGCGTGTGACGATGACCCCTGCCTTCTCGAAACAAATTCTTGCGGGGAGACGGAGCACAAGCCAAGTGTGAAGTCCGCCAACGTGATCAGATCTGTGAAGGAAATAAATGGGGCTGAGATGGAGAGCTGCTTGAGGAGAAGCGACTCCAGATAGCACAGGCCGGGGGCGCCTTTCTGGAACGGGCCATGTAAGCTGAGAGGTAAATCATACAGAGGACCTGCCACGTGGAGCCGTGGGACCGCAGCGGGGGAGGGGCCCTGGAGGAGGATTCTAGGCGAGTGTAAGACACATCCCTGGGCGGGAGAAAGATCTGGCTGTGTTTAAGGAGATCAAAGGCCTTGGACAGTGGTGCCAACGGACAGTGAAGCCGGATGAGACGAGAGAGACAGGCTCAAAGCAGAGTGATCCCTGAGTGGTTTTCTCCGCGTGATCTCGAGCCCTCTCTTCCAGCCAGGAAATGGTGACTTCTTTGGCCACGGGGGGGTCAGGACAGATCGGGTATCGTGCATGCCCGAGAGGGATTCCCAAGCACCCGGACCTGGTTGGAAGTGAGGCGGTGGGGAACGGGGTCAGAGGTTTTGAGAATTACCCCCGCCTTTCACGGGGGCGAGACCTACTGAGACAGGGCGCCTTGGGTTTCTTGCTTTCTTTTTAAATTTTGTTTTGTCAAATTCGGTGGCACAGGATGTAAAAGAACAGAGTTCTGTTTTGGAGATGTTAGATTTGCAGTGTCTTTTGGACATCCCCCCAAAGGTGTCAGTAAGCAGCCAGTGAAGATAACGGACCCAGCTTGTGAGAAACGTGTAGATCGGAGAGAGGACTGTGGGAATAGATGGCGTGTCAGCTTCCTGTGGCCGCTGTAACCGAGTACAAAGACGGAGTGGCTTTAGGAAACAACAGAAACTCACGATCTCACGGTCCCGGAGCCTGGTAGTCTGAGGTCCAGGTGTTGGCGAGGGCTGTTCTCCTGGGGGATGTGAGGGAGAGGTCTGTTCCAGGCCTGTCTCCTTCGCTTGTCAGTGGCCGTCTTCTGCCTGTGTCTTCATACCATCTCCCTTTTCTTTTTCAATGTTTATCTATTTTGAGAGAGAGAGAGAAGGAGAGTGAGCAGGTTGGGGGAGGGGCAGAGAGCGAGGGAGAGAGAATCCCAAGCAGGCTCTGTGCTCTCAGTGCAGAGCCCCACACGGGGCTCAATGTCATGATCTCGCGAACCATGAGTCGAAATCAACAGTCAGACGCTTAACCGACTTTGCCACCCAGGCACCCTTCTTGTATGCGTCTGTCTCTCTGTCCAATTTCCCCTTTTTAGAAGGACGTACTGGATTAAGGCCCAGCCTAGTGACATCACTTTACCTTCATCATCTGAAAGATTCTGTTTCCAAATAAGGCCACATTCACAGGTGCTGGGGGTTAGAACCCCACATTTTGGTGGGGGGCGCAGTTCAACCTGCAGCAGACAGTAATGCAGCTGTGAGCATGGGCGAACTCACCTAGGGAGAGAGTGTCAAGTGAGAACAGAAGAGGGTCAAGGACCAAGCCCTGAAGAACCACAATTAGGTAATGTCCAGGTAGGGGAGAGGAAACTGCAAAGGCGAGGGAGGGGCGTTGTCAGGGAGGAAAACTAATAGAGCACGGCATCCCAGAATTCAAAGGAAGAGAAGTTTTGTCAAAGACGGGTGGTCACGTCAGTCAGAGTGGCTAAAATGAACAACTCAGGAAACAACAGATGCTGGTGAGGATGTGGAGGAACGGGAACCCTCTTGCACTGTCGGTGGGAATGCAAACTGGGGCAGCCGCTCTGGAAAACAGTGTGGAGGTTCTTCAAAAAGTTAAAAATAGACCTACCCTATGACCCAGCAATAGCGCTGCTGGGAATTTACCCAAGGGATACAGGAGTGCTGATTCATAAGGGCACATGTACCCCAATGTTTATAGCAGCACTCTCACCAATAGCCACATTATGGAAAAAGCCTAAATGTCCATCAACTGGTGAATGGATAAAGAAGATGTGGTTTATATATACAATGGAATACTACTTGGCAATGAGAAAGAATGAAATCTGGCCATTTGCAGCAACGTGGATGGAACTGGAGGGTATTATGTTGAGTGAAATAAGTCAGTTAGAAAAAGACAGATATCATATGTTTTCACTCATATGTGGATCTTGAGAAACTTAAGAGAAGACCATGGAGGAGGGAAGGGGAGGGGTGAACAGAGAATATCTCTTCATTTCTTCTTGTTGATTCCCCTGTGCACTCAGGCCTGGGTGTGTGGGTAGGTCTGGCTCCCTGAGGCCAGTCACTCAGTCTTAAGAAGTGCAGCATTTGCAGAAACTCAAAATCCTGTTTGTCTGGTTCTACATCATTCTGTTTATACCATTCCCCCTCCCCGCCCCCCACCCCGTGTGTGTGTGTGTGTGTGTGTGTGTGTGTGTGTGTGTAGGCGTACATATGTAGATAAGGAGGGGGAATACCTGTGTCAAATAACTCAGGGAAAAGGTTGGATGAATTCATTTTTGTGTTTCAGTAACAGACATCTCAAACTAAGCATCGCTTCTCGGACACCAGTGACAATTTCATTACTGGGCCTTGAGATAATGGCAAGTTTACAGGAGAAGGTTTGGTAAATTAGACTTTAAAAAAGATTGACAGCTCAAATGATGAATGGGACACACACAGAAAAGACAGTGTTGTGTGTGTCTTTTGAAAAACCTGCATTAATAGGCTGCAGTGCTAAATATCGACTAATGTCGTCTTGAGAGACATGAAGGGACTTTGATGATAACAAGTAGCTTTTGAGAAAACCTAGAATTAAGAAAAATAATAGAGTTAAGATTAGAATCTTCATTATATAATCAGCTCTTTCTTTATGTGCTGTATTGGTAGTATCCTAACACAGATTTAATTGCATATAATGCATTTCAAAAAGCTTTGGATTAAAGCAAAAAATAAATTATTAATAATAAGGACATAGAACGTCTGTGGGGTTTGTTTTTTACAAATGGAAAATATTTGCAAAACAATTTATTTTCCACTGTACATCAGCCTTTATTCACTATATTAATGATATCTTAAGATAGCTTGTTTTTGGTTCTATTTTTAATTTATAAATATAATGCAATGTTAGAGACATTTTAAAATAATGAAAACACAGTACAAATCTGTGTACACAGTAACCATAAGAAGAATGGATAGAGTAGAAACCCCTTCCATTTACACTCTCCTGTCTGGCCATTCTCTCCAGAAAGTGTTTTGTACATTTACTGCATATATACATATACACACAATCTGTATTACTATTGTTTTTTTTTAGAGATAGAAATTTACTCTGGTTCCCTTTCACAGTTTCTGGTGAGCAGTCTGGAATTCTGGTCTACCTCTTAAGGTCATTCAAGGACCTAGGTTCCTCCCAGGTGCACTATGGCATTGTCCCCTCCAGGGCACGGCCTCTCCGTCCTTAAAGGATTGCTGCTTTTTACTTTTTCTGTTTTTGTTTTTGTTTTTGTTTTTGTTTTTGTTTTTTTTAAGCACACGCTGTGCCAAGCTTGGGGCTTGGAATCATGACCCTGAGATCAAGAGTTGTGTGCTCTACCAACTGAGCCAGCCAGGCACCCCGGTAAAGGATTGTTTTTTAAAATCTCCAAAGTATCACGAACCGCTATTTGTAAATTACAAAAAGAAGGAACAACTATTATAAAAATGAAATAAAAAACATAAAATATCCCTGATAATTAGGAGCGAAATCGTGACTCCTGAAACTGACAGGCTCTATGTGCATTTTGAATGGATGCCATTTATATCCGTGCTCAAAGTTTTTAATGCGGCCCATGTGCTTACTTCTTCCTTACCGAACTGATTTTATCTAGGTTGGATTGATATTTGTATATTTGAGATTCACGATATGGAAGCCTGTGCTACGGATCATTTACTTTCAGCCTATCTAGTTCTCCAGGTTTTGGTTTTCTTAACTCATTGGCCATCCATTCTCCCCTTTGGGGAAAGAAGAGGAACAGTCAGTGAAGAAGGGACTTTCCCCATCATGAATATGTTTCTTCAGGCATCTTCCTGGAACTGGTTGTAGGCAATGTAGACAGACATTCCCCGGGAAGACTCTGGAATGGGTCAGAACACTGCATCAGTTAATTCTGTTCTAAGATTATTCCCTTACACAAGGCTGAAAATTCACTCTCCATACGATTTATCATCCCAAGTGATGTTCAGTCACATTATCCAACGTAAATTACCAGAGCTTTGACAGTGAGCTAAAGCCAATGGTAAAACGAAAATGAGCACACAGAAAACAAAATGTTCCCGCCTAGAGTCCTCCAAATCAGACTATAAATCCCTTCCCACCATCAGATTCCCAGCAAAAGCTTAGCTCTTCTCCTGACTTTGCTTCTCTATTATTATTATAACCTAGGTGAGAATAAATCAAAGGAAGGAATTGATAGGCATTTGAAAATGCACCGCATTCCCTTTTATACTAGTACCTTTTACTAACATATAAATTATCTTTGCCAACTTGCTTTCCACTTCAGTAGGTCTAAGAGTTTCTCAAAGTAAATAATATATTGAGGGTCCTGATTTTAAAACAGCTCTGCTTTTTCTCTCCCTCTGCCCCTCCCCTGCTCATTCTTTCTCTACCCCCCTACCCCACCCTCTTTCAAAACAAACAAACAAAAGACAACTCTGCTTTTTCTGCCTCGACAGGGGAGGAGTTAAATGCTAGATGACATTGGCATTTAATTGTAAAGAAATCCTGTTCTTTGACAACCTGTGTATAGTGCTCATATTTTAACATTGTTTTAAATGTTTGCATTTTGATAAAGTTGAATAAATCTGGGTGGATATATGAAACCCTGTTCTTAAAAGATACTGTGTGTGTGTTTAGTGGCAATAATCAAAGATCACCTTGGATGGATTGGAGAATTGCCTCGTCTCTTAGATCATGGAATTAACTCACGAATAGGGTGCTACCTGGGGGCTTAGCAGGGGAGGTCCAGGGGCAGGAGTTCAGATTTAAGTATGAAAGATAAAGGACAGTTAACCCTTGAACAACATGGGGGTTAGGGGTGCCAACCCCACACATGCTTTAAAATCTGTGTATAAATGTTGACGCCCCCCAAATTTAACTACTAATAGTGAGAACTGCCAGAGATCACTTTTTAATTGCAAAATACAATTTACTGGAGACGTGAACTGCTCACTGGAAAATGATTAGCATCACAGGGGTTTTAAGTAGCTACTTTGAGCTCACTGCAATTCCAGCAAGGGGGCTACAGTATGCACTGTAGTTAATTGTGTGCAGTTATGATCTAATATTGCATCTTTGCATTTGTTTATATTTTTCTTGACTGGGAACAGGACCACGTGCAGTCTGCGTGTGTGTGCGTCTTGATAAATTTTAACTTTGTGATAGATTCATGCATATTTAATGGCAGTAAATGATAAAATAGAGTATCTACATATACTTTATGCATTTATGACATACCTGACCTTTTCTTAATTTTCAATATTTCTAGACTGAACGGTTTGTCTGTGAGTTTTTTCAGATTGTCGCAGATCTTCAAAAAATTTTCCGATACATTTATTGAAAAAATCTGCATGTAAGTGGACCCATGTGGTTCAAACCTATGTTGATCAAGGGTCAACTGTATATGCAGATATAAAATAATATTTTTGTGGATGCTTGGGGAATATGGTCTCATGGGTGAAAAGGTGCTTTCTTGTCTGGTGAAGGAATGAATTCATGTGTTTTGACCCCTCTTGGTGTAGGGATGAGGGGAAAATGGGAAAGATTGTAGCTCATGAAACTGTCATTCAGATAATCGCTATGAAGAAGACGTGATAAATGTCATGTAAAAGGGTCTGAGGACACACAAAATTTAAAAGGGCGTTTCTCAGGGGCACCCGGGTGGCCCAGTTGGTTGAGCATTTGACTCTTGATTTCTGCTTAGGTCATGATCTCATGGTTCAGGAGTTTGAGCCCTTGGCAGGGCTGAGAGCAGGGAGCCTGCTCGGGATTCTCTCTGCTCCTCCCCACTGCTCATGCTTTCATTCTCTCAAAATAAATAAATAAACTTAAAAATAAAAGGGCATTTCCCAAGGAATGCCCATCACATTCTTTTAGATTTGTCAACAAACCCTAAGATGAGGCGCAAGAAAGCAGCCAAGGCATTTTTGTCAATGGAGGAGTAGATTCCTTTCTGTGCACACAGCAGCATAACTGACATTTTTTCCCCTCCTTAATAAAGACTTTCACTCCCTTGCCCTTCAGAATTGACCTTCTAAAATACAGTACACCATTTCTTGCATAATCATCACCTGTTCCACTCCACAATTGCCACACTTACGACTCACACTTCTGGATAGAAGGTCTTCAGACCTGTTGAGCTGGAAGCAGCCGTAGGTTCCTGCCACATTCCTTTGGTATTTGGGGCAAACCACAGAGAAAATACAGCCGTCTTGTAACCCATCCACGATTTTACGATTAAGTGAGAGGTTAATAATAGACATAGTATTCATAGAGGGTAAGTTTAAATATTAGCATCCATTAGGAGTTATTTCCTTGTATAAAAATTTTCTTATTCCGAGGGTATCTATGGGCCATCACCCCGAGTCTAGGAGATCTACTAACTCATTAGCAGGTAAATACACAGCCGGCACAGCATCCTTGAGCATTGCACCACAACAGTCTTCCGTGCATTGAGAATGTGATCCAAAAAAAAAAATCTGTAAATAGTGTTAGTGAGCAACAGTTTGAGACAGATACATGAGAAAATCGTTCCCATGGTGTTCTCGTTGCGAGTTCTGTGATACATGAAGGAACCTTCGGAAGGAAGGCCAGAGTGGAGCCCAGCCACGGAGGGGAGTTGGGGCACAACGTGGTGCAGAAGGACTGGCAGAGCCGGACCAGGCAGGTCTGTGTAGTAACTACTGCTACTCCTACTGCTAGTACTCAGGGCAGCCCTGCTTTATTGAGCACTTACTATGCCGTGGCGCCAATCTGAGCACTCAACGTGCACCAGTATTGAATCGTGACGATAATCCCGTGATGATGGACAGTCACGATCCCAGGTTAGAGCTGCGGGACTGAGTGTCAGGGAGGCCTCCAGCTCAGACAGTGGGCTTGAGACAGGTGGGGGCAGGACAGCACCAGACACGTGCCCCAGCCCCGCCCACTTACTCATCTTGAGTTACAGGCTCCTAGTGACAGCGCAGAGGGAAGCCATGTGGACGGTGGCCGGGAAAGGATGTGCTCGCCTGCGACACACGTAAAGCGGCCTGTTAAAAGGATGATGCGCGAAGTCACCGCCGCTCTTACTGTTCCATCATTTTGGACCAGCCTCTCCTTGCGTCCCTGGCCCCGTCCTTCTGTACCCTTACTTGTCCCCAGCCCACCCTGCCTCGCAGATCCCGTGGAAATGCCAGCCCCTTCACAGAGCCTTCCGGGCTCCCCTCGGCCCAGAGAACCCGTCCTGCCCTGGCCCCCAGCCGTGCCCCCAAGAGGCTCACTTCCTACCTTCCAGTCCTTCTGGCGGCAGCTGGCCCGACTGGAAAGCATCTCAGGGCCGGTGCCCGGCCACCCAAGTGTCCCCCGAAGCTCTGAGCACAGTACCTGTGCAGTGCTGAGCTGAATTCTGTTGAGGAGCCTCTGGGAAGGGTTAGGACCCGCCAGGCGACCCTCTCAGGTCTGCCCGGGGGCAGGTGGGGCTGGCCTGCTGGGACGGAGCCCACTCTGCGTGTGGCATCATATCTGTGGTCAGTAGCTGGGGCCGTGGGTTCGAAACCCTGCTCCTCCAATGACTAGCTGTGCAATCTGGGGAAGTTACGGAGGCTCGCGTTTGTCTCCATTATCTTTTTTTTATGAAAAAAAATTTTTTTTATTGTTTATTTTTGAGAGAGACAGAGACAGAACGCGAGTGGGTTGGGGCAGAGAGAGAGGGAGACACAGAATCTGAAACAGGCTCCAGGCTCCGAGCCGTCAGCACGGAGCCTGACGCGGGGCTCGAACTCACGGACCACGAGATCATGACCTGAGCTGAAGTTGGACGCTCAACCAACTGAGCTCCCCCCCCACCGGCGCCCCTGTCTCCATTTTCAAGTAGGAGTAGTGTACTATTACCCCAAGTGTCATCATGAGGATTGAATGAAACTTCATATGTGCTTGACGCACAGTAAGACTTAATAAACCTCATTTATTGTCGTTATTGTCTGTGCACAAGCCACCCCAGAAGGTGCACATTTTGCTTGTATGTTAGGCCATGAAGCTTAACTGGGAAGGTCCTGGGGAGAATGGTGGCAGCACAAGGGCTGCTGGGGGGGCCTGTGCTGCCAAGTAGGGTGGGCGATTACAGGTGGGGTCACACTCGGGGAGCTGCGGTACAGGCCGTGTGTTCCCGACTCTTAAATCAAGGTTAAGATGGGTAGGTTCAAGGAGAGACCAGTGCTCCCGGCTTCTTTCCTTTTCAGTTTCCCAGTCCGCTGAATGCGAGAAAGTTTGGCCCTGTGCTCTCTCCCCACCCCTTCCCCATCCTTCCCTCTCCCCCCCCCTTCCCTGGCTGCCCCCTCCCCTCCCCCCCCCCCCAGAGCTCCCTCCTCACCTCTTCCTCATGCCCCCTCCCCTCTCCCTCTCTGGGTGCTCCCTCCCCATTCCTTCCTCATGCTCCCTCCCTACCTCTTCCTTGTGCTCCTTCCTCCTCCCCTTCCCTCGGTGCTCCCTTCCCTCTCCTTGCACAACCCAGAGGACTAGTTTTATCAGCCTGTCTGTGAAGAAGACTTCTGCCTCCAACGGATAGAGTGACTTAGAGGCTCCAGGAACCCAGTTGGCTGAGGAGGCACGAGGTGGCAGAAATACTGTGATGGGCCCAAGCGGGTGGAGGCTACTCGAGAAACAGAGCGCAGTGGTCATATGACGTCTGGGAGCACAGGGACCATAACAGGCAGCTAGGACATGCCCCCAAGTGAGCACGCAGAGCGGAACGCGCCCGGGCTTTGTCTTTGCTGCAGGTCCCTGGACCCTTCCAGGCCCTGCCAGAGGAGGAGGTGGGGGAGGGCCGGCTGAGTCAGCTTGCTCCACCCCCCAGACTCTGCTTCTGGTTCCCTCAGGAGCTCACAAATGCAGTGCTGTGTATCACGACACTACCCACTACCGACAAGGAGGCAAGAGCTCCCTGCCGGTCTCTTTCTTCTCCGCGCCCTCGCAGGCCCTCCGGGGCCACCTTCTTCCCCGCTGCCCCTGGTCCCTGTCCTCTGCCTCTGCCTGTTCTACTTCCGGCCTGAATCAGACCCACTCTTCCTCACCGTGGCCGACGTAATGTCTCCTCTGCCAGGTGCCTGGATGCTTTGCCCTGCACCTGCCTGCCTTCTCAAGGGACAGCACCCTGGCTTTTCCCGTGGAAATTCCCTGAGCCTGGGAGGCAGTCTCCACCTTGACCTCCTCTTGCCTTTTTCCCTGTTTCCATCCTGCTGTGATGTGTCTGGACCCTCCAGCTGGCTGACCGCCGTGACACGTTGACTCTGGCTTCTTCCCCTGGACCTGACCCATCAGCTATGCTCCTTCCCTGCAAGGCCGTGCTCCGCAGGTGGGTGAGGCCAGCTTTCGCCTGAGGCTGGAGGCTGGGCCCGCACTTTGGGGTTTCTGCCCCCCACTTCAATCAGCACCCAGAAGTGGGCGTGACTCCTGAGCGCCTGGTTCTAGGAATTTTCCTTCTCCCCATTCCCAAGGCAATGCCACCTTGGCGATGCTGCTTAGTCACCACATTCCACAGTTGGTCTGGGCCCCAGTACAGTCCTGGGAGGCAACTTGGCCTTCCAGCCCCACCCCTGGGGACCACGGTGACCAGGCCCTCAGAGCCTGAGAGTGTCGCTGCTGATGAGGATGGAGCCCTGAGCCACAGGAGAGTTCTGGAACCCTACCACTGCTCTCAGTGCTCGGGCTGATCAGCACACCCAGTGGCACCAGGACCCTTAGATTGGCCAACGAGGGACTGACCCTGGCTTGTTTTCTTCTCCACGTGTGGCTGAAAACACCGGGCTCTAACTTTACTGGGGGAGCGGAATCCCAGGCTCTGACGTTGCGCCTGGCAGAGGATGTACTGAGACCGTGGCCTCCTCCTCTGGCCAAGACCTGTGCATCCGGGCACGTGGTGGTCCTGATCTTAGAGGCAAGAGGGGGCCAGTGATGCCGCCTGCAGACCCTTTCGGCAAAAGCAGGTCTGGACGGGCCCCGGAGAGGTCACGAGGGATGAACTGGCCAGGGCTTGTGAAGCCCTGACGTTCTCTTGAACTAACAGACCCAGAACTCACAGACCGGGTAACATCCTCGGGCTTCTCTGCCTTTTCTTCATACACTTGTCATGGCGGCCGTCCTGTCCACCTCCTCCTACCCCTCGGACTGTGAGACTCAGGGCCAGGATCTAGTCTTGCGTACCGTTGTATCTATAAATCAAACTCGGTGCCAGACTCACTGAGAGGGTAGAGGCGTTGGGTGTCCTGCAGGGATTGCCTGTGGCCCCTGCCTCTGACCGTGGGGCCCGGCAGGAATGCGAGGGACTCGGTCACTGGAAAACCACTGCCAAGAAGCCAAGCGGGTAAGTGGTCGATGATGCCAGGTCAGGGCAGATTTCAGACCTGCCCGGGAGTCTTGCTGCCTCCACCCGCATCTCAGCCAGACCCTCCGTCACGGACACAGGGATTCTGTGAACCACCCCAGAGCGGGCAACTGTGCTGCACTTTCAGACCAAAACACTTTTAGACTCCGGGGGCTGGGAGGGGGGTGCAGGGCAGCTTGTGGACAAAACTCTCATCCGTCTTGCCCAAGCTTGCTCCGTCGGCCTCGGATGCCCCCTGCCGGTCAGTATCTGGCCAAGCCGCTGGCTCCCTAATAGCTTGAGGGTGCCTTCCGGTGTAAACAGGATGGGCACAAAGATTTTACCTACTGGGTCTGAGCGGCGAGAGAGACACCCTTACGGGAAATACTGACTGACAGGCTGCCCACTTGGACTTCACGTTAGGACCCTTCAAGTTGGCCGAGATGATCGAGGTCATGACCCTCCAATTTCAGTGGCTCCCGTGGTCCCTCTTTCTCTGCCAGGATGAGCTCCTGGCGTCTGTGCCCCACCTGTCTCTCATTACTGGCCCCACAACTGGGGTGTGTGGTAGGGGCTCTCGCCAGAGGAGTCATTGCCGTGGCTGCTGAGCAACCGCGGGCACCATACCCATCGTCTGTTCCCATCGTTACGCCACGTAATGAGCCACTCGGAGGCCTAGTGGCTCACGACACCGAGCATTCGTGTAGTTCGTGGGTTTACAGATTGGGGATGTACCTGGGCTTGACGGGGCCCCCTCACCTAGCTGGCACCCAGCTGGGGTGATGGAGCTACTCAGCCGGGGGTCTCTCGTCACGCGGCAGGCTCGCCCGGACATGTTCTTCGTGTGGTGGCAGAGGGGAACCGCGAGCAGGTCCAAATGGGGCTTCCCAAGCCTCTGCTGTGTCCCGTTTGTGAATGCCCCACCGGGCACCGCCCACACGTCTGAGCCCAGAGCCAGCGTGGGAGGATGGCACAAGGTCACGTGGGAAACGTCGGCACACCCGGAGGAACTTCCCCCCGATCCACCTGCTCGGTGGGCTGAGCCTGGGTTTTCCGAGCAGCACTCAGAGCACTTAGTACTCCCTCCCCGTGCACGCTGCGCCTACCCTGGGCTCTCCCCTCAGCGCCCCACTGCCCACTCGTTGAGTGGGACTCTCGCTTTTCTTTGAGTTCCCTGGGTTTCATAGCATCCCCTTCCTTCTACCCGGCCTTCCCCCTCTGACCCCTTCACGCCGACCGTTGCTCAAGTTGTGCCTCCAGCTGTCTCTCGGCCTCTCAGCTCCAGGCTGTGGAGGACCCAGGCAGCCACACCGTCCCCTGCCCCTTCCCCAGCACCTGGGGCAGGGTTTGGGGACAGTGCCCTGGGTTCTACCTGTGGCGAGGATGAGGACAAGGTATCGACAATCAAGGGGGCGCCCGGGGGGCTCAGTCGGTTAAGTGTCCTACTCTCGATTTTGGCTCAGGTCATGATCTCACGGTTCATGAGTTCGAGCCCATGTCTCACTCTGCACTGACAGTGTGGAGCCTACTTGGGATTTTCTTTCTCCCTCCCTCTCTCTGCCCCTCCCCCGCTCACATGCTCGCTCGCTCTCTCAAAATAAATAAATAAACTTAAAAAAAAGAAACACAAAAATATTAAAAAAAAAAAAAAAAAAGATATCTAGGGGCGCCCGGGTGGCTCAGTCGGTTAAGCATTCACCTTCAGCTCAGGTCATGATCTTGCGGTTCGTGAGTTCGAGTCCCGCATCGGGCTCTGTGCTGACAGCTCAGAGGCCGGAGCCTGTTTCAGATTCTGTGTCTCCCTCTCTCTGCCTCTCCCCCACTCATGATCTGTCTCTCTCTCTCAAAAAATAAACGAACATTTAAAAAATTCCTTAAAAATAATAAAAAAAGATATTAAGTCCTGCTCATCCTAAAAATTACATTTTCCTTGACCTTGTGAGTCCTTCAAAGTCCCATTTCTCTTTAACTTCCCTTTTTCAAAAAAGAAAAGAAAAAAAAGCTTTGAAAGAGCAAGCCACACCTGTGCTTCCATTCCTTACCACCCACCTGTTCCCTGATTGCCTACAAATTTTTGAGTTTTTCTCCACTTTTTTTTTTTTTTTCCCTAAAAAGTACTCTCTTGAAGGTCAGCAGAGTTGGAATATCGCATGTGTTTGTGATGTAACTCTTGCAAAACCCTAACAAGACAGGTCTGCATGGCCGTGTCACAAGTGACGAAATCAAAGCTCAGCCTGATTCAGTAATTTACGAAGTTACCCAGGACAGGTTATGGAACACAGGCCCGTCTGACTGCAGAGTCTAAGCTTGTAGTCATTATCCTAACCCCAAACACAGGGCCGGGGTGTGTCCAAGTAGGAATCCTCCTAACCCGGGCTGTGCAAAGGGTTGTGCATTAGTTTGCTAGGGCTGTTGAAAAAAGGACCCCAAACTGAGGGCCTAACCAACAGACACTGAGCGTTTCACAGTTCTGGAGGCTGGGAGGCCGAACTGAGGTGTTGGGAGGGCTGTGCTCCCTCCGAAGCCTCCAGGGGAAGATCTGTTCCAGGCTTCTCTCTCCTGGCTTCCGGCGTCGTGGCTCCAGTCTTCACGTGGCATTTTCTGTGTGTGCGTGTCTGTGTCCAGATTCCCCTTTTAATGAGGACATTGGTCAGAGTGGGTGAAGGCCCACCCTGATGACCTCGTCTAAACTAATTATATCTGGGGGTGTCTGGGTGGCTCAGTTGGTGAAGCGCCGACTTCGGCTTGGGTCTTACGGTCTGTGAGTTCAAACCCCGCGTCAGGTGACAGCTCGGAGCCTGGAGCCTGCTTGGGACTCTGCGTCTCCCTCTCTCTCTCTGCCCCTCCCCCACTCACACTCTGTCTCTCTCTCTCTCTCTCTGTCTCTCTCAAAAATAAATAAATAAACATTAAAAAAATTTTTTAAGCTAATTATATCTGTATCAACCCTCTTTCCAAATAAAGTCACATTCTGAGGTACTGAGGACTTCAACGTATGGATTTTTTTTTTTTAACTTTTTTTTTTTTTTTTTTTTGAGACAGAGAGAGACAGAGCATGAACGGGGGAGGGGCAGAGAGAGAGGGAGACACAGAATCGGAAGCAGGCTCCAGTCTCCGAGCCATCAGCCCAGAGCCCGACGCGGGGCTTGAACTCACGGACCGCGAGATCGTGACCTGGCTGAAGTCGGACGCTTAACCGACTGAGCCACCCAGACGCCCCTTCAACGTATGGATTTGAGGGCAGGGGATACCATTCAAACCATGAGCAGATAGCATGATGTCACCGCGGAGCCCCTCCCCAGATGTCCGGAAGGAGAATTTACATTTTAACAAGATGCCCAGGTGATTCCAATGCACATTAAGGTGTGAGAAGCACTTGTCTATAGCACTTTCTGGAAAGAAGTGTGGCAGCATGAAACAGGATTCTTAGGATGATCCTAATTCTTGAATTTCACTTAGGATAGAAATAATTTTAAACACGGACAAAGACAATGTATACGAAGATGTTTATTCCGGGTGATTCCATAGAAATAGAACATTTTTACACGGTAAGCACGACTTTCTACCATTTTTAGCTGGACGATTGTTCTATTTCAGGTGATATATGGGTTAAAGATGCTGTTGTGGGAAACATTTTCTGAAATCGAAACTGACTTAGAGCCAAACTTCTGGAAAAACACCTATTTGTAAACTCAGGGGTTATAGCAAAACGACCATGGAACTAGAGGGCTGACTTAACTACGGAATGATAATTTTGTTTCGTGTGATGAAAGCATTATGCTTATGTAAGAAAATGTCCCCTTTTAAAGAGGATATTGAATGATCGAGGGGTGAAGTACCATGAAGACTGGAATTTGCTGTTTAAAAACCCAGCAAAATGAAAATTCATGGCATGAGCGGAGTGAAATGATGGCTGTTGAATCTAGGCGATGGATTCACAGAGGTCTTTTCAGCTCCGTTTTTGAGGCTACTTGACAATTTTTACTAAAAAAATAAAGTTTAAAAATACAATCATGTAAAGTATAAAAAAATAATTTTCTCTCAGATGTTCTTTTGGCTGCCGTGTCTTCTCAGTTATTTTATAGTCAAACCGTGTTAAACAGTCGATTCACCTGTTTCCTCCGTTTCTTAGTTTGTAACAAAGTCGGGCACGTCTTCTGCCCACGTTGGTCGTTGTTACTTACTGGGCTCCTTTGAAGGGAGAGATTGCTTGGGGCGCCCGGCTGGTTCCCTTGGTGACGCGTCCTCATGATCTGGCCTTTGGGACTTTGAGCCCCGCATCTCTGTGCTGACAGCTCGGAGCCTGGAACCCGCTTCGGATCTGGTGTCTCCCTCTCTCTCTCTGCCCCTCCCCCTCTCACACTCTGTCTGTGTCTCTGTCTCTCTCAAAAATAAATAAACATTAAAGAGAGAAAAAGATTGCTTGGTTTAGCGTGGGACGGAGGAAAGGAATTGCCCTAATTGCTGACATTGTAATCCACACACACTGTGTCAGCCTCATGGCATCCTCCCTTTCTGGTTGCTTTTGTGGCACTTTCTAGATCTTTATGGTAATAGCAGTAATTTCTCAACAGAGCAAGGCCTGTCATTTCCTTTTTTTTTAATATATTTTTTTTTAATGTTTATTTTATTTTTGAGAGAGAGAAAGAGCATGAGCAGGGGAGGGGCAGAGAGAGAGAGACAGAGAGAGAGAGAGAGAGAGAGAGAGAGAGAGAATCTGAAGCAGGCTCCAGGCTCCGAGCTGTCAGCACAGAGTCCTCTGTGTGGCTTGAACTCGTGGACCATGAGATCATGACCTGAGCCGAAGCTGGACGCTTAACTGACTGAGCCACCCAGGCGCCCCCAAGGCCTGTCATTTCTAAATGACCTGGATACTTTCTTCACTTAGTGAGACTTCACCATAACCCCGAAGCAAGTTTCGTGTTCCCGAACCCCCCTGAGTGCTGGCCTCACGCTTCCTGTGTGGACATGAAGTGAATGTTGCTCTGTTTTCTGCTGTGACCTGCACCCCAGCCCTACCGTGATGTGGACGGCACGGGCAGTGTGTGCCGGGGGGTGGTAGCCACGGTGACAAGTGTCCGGGTTCCGAGCCCCACAGTAAAATGGCAGGAACCCCCATCCAAGCCCCTCCGTCCCCTGGCAGGATTCGGGACGCTCTGTGCCTTTTCCTCAGATGTTCTTACGGTCCGTCAGCCCTTGGTCTCGGTGTGTGGCTTTGTCCTTCTGCCCTGCTTCTGGGCCATTCCTCCTGGTTGGGCAGGCAGGCTGAGACCAGCGTGACCGTTCTGTCACACGGTGGCGCTCCTCTTATGACGTGGTCACTCTGATGGGCAGCGGCTGCCCCGCCTGTAGCCGGGATGGCCATTTCCCAGCAGAGTTATACCCTCAGCGGTGTCCAAAGGGGAATTCTTCCCATTTCTGACAGCACCCTGGCCGTTGCACTAATGTTATTTCGCTGACTTCCAACTTCCTTGAGGTCTCGCCGAAAGCACTTGGAGCATCCTTCCTCAGCAGCTGGGTGGGAAAGTGATACAAACTACACCCATAACATTGGCTTAAAATTGCCTCTCTGTGCCCACAACCCAGCAAGGTCATTGGGCTGCACTTGACATTACTGACTCTACCCAGGCGGGCTCCGCACCCCAGGGACCCGCGCAGAGCCCCAGAGCCTGAGCACCCTGCATCTGATCCCCTCCTCCCTTGCCGTTACCCTCATGAGCTATTGTGTCTCTAGCGTTTTCTCTCCCAGAAGTTTTATTGTGTCCTCGTTTAGAGACAAGCCCCACAGGACACTCCAGGATGTGTGGTATGGCACACAGTTCCAGCAATAGGGTGACAGTTCTGTCCCCGCCTGGCCTGCCCCCCCCCCCATGGGATTAAAGACACGATAAATCACATGGGTGCAGAGACGGCGGGCCTCCGTCGTTCCCACCCAGGCCCACTGCCAGCATTCAATAAACGCGTGTTGGGTTGGTGAATAAAAGAGTGAATAGGTAGCTGCCCATCCAGATGGTATGATGAGCATAAATTAGCATGATCCTAAGTAGGAAGGGGCAGGCAGCTTCCACGAAGGGTGCTTCTGGAAGGCAAGGGCTGGTGATGGGCTCCGGAAGGATGGGATGAGGCTGTAGGGACTGGGGAGCAGAAGTTCTCCACACGTGGGGGACCAAGTGGGGGGCCAGTGGAGGGAGCTAATAAATGTCTGCAAAGGAGCAAGGATTCCCGAGAAGCTGCCCAGTTTTTCGCCACAGAGAGCAAATCCCCAAGATGGCAACGTGCATTTGCATGTGCTTACAATGTGCCAGGCAGTGCTCCAAGCCCTTTGTGGATATTAATTCACTTAGTCCTCACTCCATTCTCTGCCGTTAGCCTGGCAGAGAAATGAAATCACTGCCCCGCGTCACGCAGCAAGAAACCGCGGTCTGGGATTTGACCCTATGCAGTCTGGCTTCAGAGCCTGTGCACTTAACCAGAGATCAGTGAATTTGAAACCCAGGGCTCATCGTTACGGAATAACACAGCCAGAACCGTGGGCTTGCGGTGTGATCCAGATATGTTAGGTAGAATGCATCATTTTCTCAGTGCTCTTAAAATCTGCTATCAAGGGTGTGTAAATGTATACGCATGCATTTACGCGTGTGTGTGTGTGCACACACAATTTGTTTTTTCTCAATATATTTTTTTCAGATCAAATCAAGAACTGACATTCTAATTTAACTTCCAATGATCTCTCACACGTCTGCGCACTAACAGCACATCTTTTCCTTCCTTTCCAGGACTTGTCCTTAAGAGTCGCCAGTGCTCCGAACCTGGTAAGAATGGCCTCCAGACCTCCATCCCCTCCCCCCCCCCCCTGTCTCTTCTGTTTCTTCTGGGGCCCCCGACCTGCGGGGTTCCCTTTTTTTTTTCTTTTCAAACATACCCCCCCCCCCCCCCCCCCGCCCTGCCGTCAGGCCCTTTGGGTGACGTCTTCCTTTTTGAAGTTAAGGCCTCCTCTTACTATAATTCTGGGTCATAAACGAACTTTGTTAATGTTCAGTACTGCTACCAACTATTCTGCTGTTTTGGCCAATCCACTGGTGGGCGAACTTGGGGATGATTTTATTTTGTAAACGAATGCAAATTAGTCACCTCGCCCCAATGGAAAATCAAACATGAGGCTGTTACATTCTTGAGATATTTTGTTGTGATAAAAACCTGGGAGTGTTCTGGGGCCTTTTGCTTTTTATTGGATGGATATAACTTTAGGGTTTAACACATTTTAGTATGCATATACATGTATATGACGTATTTATGTCTTCTTATAAATTAAGTTATATTAATAATCACTTCATGGTTGTGAGGCCAAAGTATCTTTTCTGATGGATAGATAGAAGTGTTGCGAAAGATCATGTTTGTCTCAGCATTATTTATAGACGTGATTTCCACATTGGGGCTAAAGACAGACAAGTAAAGAGTCTAAGGAAGTCCATTTAAGTATTGAATGAAACATCTTTGTATTCCTTATTCTCCAACTAAAGTGGGTAACGGCGTATGGGAAGCTTTGACTGAGTTAGCAATGAGAAATTTAGAAAATCTAATCTGAGATTACATGTCAGAAACTCAGAGGTGTCTATTCATTAGAAGCCATTGATGACAAGAAGGTGCAGGTTCCTTGCTAGGTGATCGGATGGCTTTGTTGAAGTTCACTGATTTCGTGTGAACCATCAACCTTACCTGATGTCGCCATTCATTTGCCATTTACCGTTGACCTGAAGTGAAAAATATTTTGCTTCCTTGATGCATTTTTTTTCAATTTTTAACTATTTGTATTTGTTTGTGGACAAATTACGTGATGGCATTTGGGTTCCAAATTTTGGTATGTTGTGTAAGTGGATTATCATAGTCCGTTATATCTTACTTCAGAATCATTTGGTGAAAGGAAATTATGATAAACTCTTAAAAATTTACTCAGCCTGTTTTTAATATTTAGTATGAAGGAGAGTAGTGAAACATCCCTGACTGGGTGGATTTCAGTGGGCATATTATTATAATTTGGGTGATACTCAGGGAAAGTGAATGTGTTTCTAAAGAAGAAGGAGCCCCAAGTTTATATGATTTTTATCAATGAAAGCGAAAAACACTATGCATTTTTATAACATACTATAGAATAACTACCAATTTAATAGCAGTAGAATTAGTTCCAGTTTCTATATGTTTTTTGTTCTGTTTTGCTTTTTGGTAAACTTAGGATGAAAAAAAATCTCCAGCAATAATTTTTGTGTATTTTAAAACATTTTTTTTATGTCGCACACTAAACGATTATCTAACTTACAGTGTGTGTGTGTGTGTGTGTGTGTGTGTGTGTGTGTACTCTTTTTTTTTCCTCTTGTGCATCCTTCCCAATTAGAATAAATATCATTAATGAAAACGCTTCTCTGAAGTCAGATTTTATATAAAAACACAACTCCAGAGGGGAAACTATCAAAGTATTCACAAAAATTATAATGCTTGTAAATAATTGTTGGAATCCTAGGCAACAGTGGGAATCCAAAGGGAAAGAGACATTCTGGATACAAGAAAAGCTTCTATTAAATAGATGTTTTATTTTCTCAAAGGAGGTCACATGAGCAATGATAGCTGTAGATTTCAGTGTTGCCCTTCTGTTTCTTCTTGTCCTCTCTGGAGCCAGTGAAGACGGGGGAGGTTGGGATCCCCACCAGTTTCTCCCTGGAGTTCTTTGGAGAGCCTGTGGCCAGCTGCAGCATTTTGTGCTCTTCCAGAATTCAGACAGCTTTATTGCAGCTTAGCTTCTCACTGTGTGATGCTGTGGCTTGGGCTGCTTCCTTGGGAAGCCCGCCACGGAGTGTGGAGACCCACCAACAGCCAGACCTTGACCTCCTTAGCTTTGCCCTTCACGGCGGAAACCCCCAGGCCATGGGCATGGTGTCTTAAGAGATTTGGGCCTCATTAAGAGCTATACTTTGGGGTTTAACGTTTTGCAGTTTTACTTGGTTCCTTGTTTTACGTTGTTCCATTTCAACTTGAACATTTGATTGTATAGTTAAAATGCTTGAGCTTTTAAGTTATTTGTAACTGATACTGTTCCAGAATTTGGAAAAAGCAAAAATAGAGTGTTGTGTATTGTCACTGAGTTCCAAGATATAGTCATTCTCATGTACTGGTAAAGTATACGTGACCTTCTGAAAACTTGCTTTGTAACCTTAATCAAATATTTATTAACATTTAAATTAAAATATATTCATATTTTTAACAACAGGTTTATAGTCATTTGAGATGGAAACCATTGACCAATAACTGCCTATATTTATTCTTGGCATAAAAATGACACTTTTATGCCAAATGAAATTTACCATTCAGTGGCAATCAGTTTTTAACATTAAAACTGAAATTATTGAGAACCACTTCAAATTTAAGTACCAAAAATAAAATGAAATTGTTTTAACTCTGGAGTCCAGCAAGCTCAGTTGCCCATAGAGGCCACTAGAGGGAGCTGTTGAATCTTAAATTAAATATATTCGAATTTCAACAAACCTTTGGGCGAACTATCCAGATAAACTGGTCCGCAAAATGTAATGCAGTGTGATAAGTGGTAGCGTGGTTTTTATTCCTATTAGCACAAAAGTTATGCATATAATTAAATTATATGTGGGAATTTATATGCAGTTAAATTCAATGGATACTTTTGAGCGCATGTCATTTACAAGGCACTTTCTTCTAAAAGGGATTATAAAGATAAGTAATGCAAATGGTTCGCAAGCATGTGTGTGTATCTGTGCACGTACAGTTGCGTTACAAAGTAGAACATAAAATGTAAGAACCATAAGAAACAAAGTACCGTGGGGTTTCACAAGAGAGAGGCTGCATGGCAGGAGGCAGGATGGAGAAGGTGGCCTTTAAGGATGCACATGGGGGAGGGGCGCCCGGGTGGCCCAGTGGGTTGAGCATCCGACTTCTGCTCAGGTCATGATCTCACGGTCTCTGTGCTGACGGCTCAGAGCCTGGAGCCTGCTACGGATTCTGTGTCTCCCTCTCTCTCCCTGCCCTCCCCAGCTTGCCCTCTCTCTCCATAGTAAATAAATAAACTTAGGAAATTATTATTTTTAAAAAGGATGCACATGGGAGGACTCCCGGAGTGTGAGAAGATGGGGCCATACGCTTAAGTACAGAGCACAGCGTAAGTTACGGAATTTTGGGGAACCCCGAAGGGTCCCATTTGCTGGAGGCACAGGTTGCGTAAAGGTGATTAAAGGAATACCAAGCAGAAAAGGCAGGTCAGGCTGCACTGTGGTCCCACATAAATGCTGGGGGGCTTATTTGTACCTAATTGCTCTGCATGTGAAAGTGTGGCCAAAGGAACCTGTAGCTGCCACTTATAGAGGTGAGAGTGGGAGGCACATCCCCTGCTATCTATGCTTTCCCCTATTAACTGTGGTGGTTCGGGGCCTTGAAACCGTAGAATATTCTAGCAGCGTTTAGGTCCGTGGAGCTAGATTTAATAAAATGCTATAGTGCTCACTGGTGATTAGGCATTATTCACCAAATCTCTTTTGAGTACATACTAGGCATAAATTCTTAGAAAATCTTAATATTTCTTAATTACAGTATTCTGAACCTGCTAAAGCATTTGTAAGTTTTTCAAAAGTAGGTGAAAGTGATCTCTTTTTTTAAAAAAGGTTAATAGATGTTTTCATTATATTTATTAAGACAGAAATGACTACTTTTTTTTAGAAGATTTTTTTTTTTAAATTTTAGAGAGAGAACATGAGTGGGGGAGAGGGGTAGAGGGAGAGAGAGAGAATCTTAAGCAGGCTCCACGCTTAGTGTGGAGCCCAATGTGGGGGCTCAATCCCACGACCCTGGAATTGTGACCTGAGCCAAAATCGAGAGTCAGACGCTCAACTGACTGAGCCACCCAGGCGTCCCTGAAGTGACTACTTTTTAGAGTACTTGCAGTAACTTTAAAAACCCAAAATGAGAAAATTTTTTTAGAGCTAAAACAAAACAAACTACAGGAAGTGGGGTGAATTTCATTCTGAAATTTTCTGGCCACCAGCGCAAGGTAGACAAGACTGTGGTCCACCTTGTTTTCATTTGGCGAATCCATCCGCTGAATCAGGAGTTTTCCTGGTATTATATATTATATAAAAATTATAAGGTAGGCTCTTACATTAAAAGAACATTGAATAACGTGCTGAACAGTAACTTCAATCGTTTCTGAAAAACACAGAGGTTGTTCGGTCACACTTGGATCTTCTATAAAGGTAGACGTTAAGGCATGGCTTAAGTAAATCATTTCTCTGGAAGGTAGAGATACCATGATCCTGATGGCTTACTTTTTGATCATCTAATTTAGAGAGAAAATTCGGGAATAATGAGTGATGTCTCATAGTACGAGCGGTGGAGTAGTTCCACCCCTACCTGCAAAGATGTCCACGTCCTAATCCCCGGAACCTAAACATGTTCCTTTATATGGCAAAGAGGCATTAGGGGTGCTCATCGGCTGATGCCCAGACTAGAGAATGATCCTGGATTATCTGGTGGACCCAGTGAAATCACAAGGGTCCTTAAAAGTGGGGAGAGGGGAGGCAGAAGAGTGGGTGTGGGGAGTTCTGTGTGCGGACTGGATCTGACATTGCTGGTTTTGAAGGCGGAGGAGGGGCCAGCGGCCCAGGAACATGGGCTACATCCAGGGGCTGCGAAAGGCAATGAAAAAGATTCTCCAGGAAAGAACGCAGCCCTGCTGAGCCCTTCATTTTAGCCCGGTAAGACCCCTGTTGGGCGTTCCACCTACAGAGCTGTAGGTGACAAATCTCATTTCAAGTTTGTGATAGTTTGGCACAGCACCAATAGGAAACCTACACACAGATCCTCTCTAATATCACAGTCAGTTCATGATGAAATCTCCTGGTTACCTGTCATGAAGGCATTTCACGTCGGTGCATGTGAGCTGGGAGCTTCAGTTACCAGAATTGAGGGGATGAAAATCACGAATGTGTGGGAGAAGCTTGTGAATCATGTATTATGCAAGTTTATGAATCACAACAACCCATTTCAAAACACACTGGTAGAGGGGTGGTCAAGGGAGAGGGATCAGATACACCTTGGACTAGACTCCAGTCATGTATCTATAACTTGCTAACCGATTGTTGCCCTAAGATTTTTCAAACTATAGGACTTTGGATGAAAGCTGAAGTCTGGAGGTTCCCAGACCTTGGGAGGTACTTAAGTATTTATTGGATGGATGGATGGATGGATGGATGAGGAGGATGAAGGGGTAAAGGTGAATCAGGCTGCTGGCTAAAGAAGAAGGACCACTTCATTCTCCTGAGTTGTCGCCATGACAAGACCAGCCACATGCATGAACAGGGGGTCCTAGCTGGAAAGTGTTAGCAACCCAGTGCCCCTGAGGCCCATGCCACTAGAGATCTTCTGGTGACTGCACAGAAGCTGTTGTGTTATCATTAGATACTGAATGCTCTGTGCACTACACAATAAGGTCTTTTTAAACATTTTTCATGTTTTTATAAATATTTGGTAATGAAAAGGAATATTGATGTGCATGTGTATTAAGATGCATAATAATAAAGTGAACCTCTGGACCCCCCCCCCCCAATCACCATACATCTTAAGAAACAGAACATTATAGGGGCGCCTGGGTGGCTCAGTCGGTTGGGCGTCCGACTTCAGCTCAGGTCACGATCTTGCGGTCCGCGAGTTCGAGTCCTGCGTCGGGCTCTGGGCTGACGGCTCAGAGCCTGGAGCTTGCTTCCGATTCTGTGTCTCCCTCTCTCTCTGCCCCTCCCCCGTTGATGCTGTGTCTCTCTCTGTCTCAAAAATAAATAAACGTTAAGAAAAAATTAAAAAAAAAAAAGAAATAGAACATTATAGGGGCGCCTGGGGGACTCAGTGGTTAAGCATCCAACTTGGGCTCAGGCCATCATCTCATGGCTTGCGAGTTCGAGCCCCACGTCGGGCTCTGCGCTGACAGTGTGGAACCTGGAGCCTGCTTTTGATTCTGTGTCTCCCTCTCTCTCTGCCCCTCCCTCACTCATGCTCTGTCTCTCTGTCTCTCAAAAATAAACATTAAAGAAGAAAAGAAATAGAACACTATAAATATCTGGAGTTCCCTGCATGTTAGTCCACGATTGTGCACGCTGTTTTCTCTCAAAAGGTAGTCAGAATTCTGAATTTTGGTTTTTTAAAAATTTTATTCATTCCTTATTTTTTTTTAATTCTAGCATAATTAACGTACAGTGTTATATTACTGTACACATAATGTACAACGTAGCGATTCAACACTTCTGTACGTTACTCTGCACTTACCGGGATAAGTGTCCTCTTAATCCCCTTCACCTATTTCACTCGTCTCCCCATTCACCTCACCTCTGATAACCATCGATTTGTTCTTTATACTTGAGTCTGTTTTTACATTTGTCTCTTTTGTGTTTGTTTTGTTTCTTAAAGTCCGCGTAAGTGAGATCACATGGTAGTTGTCTTTCTCTGACTGAATTGTTTCACTTAGCATTCTGCCTTCTAGATCCATCCATGTTGTTGCAAATGGCAAAATTTTGTGGGTTTTTTTTATGGCTGAGTAGTATTCCATTGTGTATGCATGAACCACATATTCTGTATCGATTCATCCACTGATGAATAATAAAGTGATCTTTCTTGGTATTCTTTACGCTTCTTAATTCTGAGGGTTTATCAGTCCTCAAAACTACTATCGGTTTTGGAAAATTCTAATTTCCTCTCCTTTTGGAATTTCATTGAATGTTTTTTAGTTCTTCTTACTCAAGCTTTCGTATTCTACTTTCCCTTCATATTTTTCTTTCTTTTTCCTGGTGCTGGATTCTGGCTTCTAGATCATTGATTTTTTACTCAGTCATGTATAATCTGCTTTTTAATGGTTTCTTTGAGTTTTTCATTTCAATAATTATATTTCTCTATTTTAGAGGTTAGTCTTTTAATGTTTCTGGTCATATAAAAATTCTTCTTGCTTATGGTTTCAATTTCTGATTTATTTACTTAAATGGTTTATTTTCTATATCTGATTAGTCCAATATCTAATGTCCTGGTGAGTCTGGTCTGTGTATTTTTTTCTGTGGTCCTTTTGTTTCCTTGTATTTTTCTTTTTTTTTTTTTTTAATTTTTTTTTTTTAATGTTTATTTTTATTTTTGAGACAGAGAGAGACAGGGCATGAACGAGGGAGGGTCAGAGAGAGAGGGAGACACAGAATCTGAAGCAGGCTCCAGGCTCTGAGCTGTCAGCACAGAGCCCGATGCGGGGCTCGAACTCACGGACTGTGAGATCATGACCTGAGCCGAAGTCGGGCGCTCAACCAACTGAGCCACCCAGGCGCCCCTCCTTGTATTTTTCTATTGTAATGTTACATTTGTTTGAAATCTATTTGTGGGAATTTTTTTTTTAATGTTTATTGATTTATTTCGAGAGAGAGAAAGAGAGAGAGCAGGGGACGGGCAGAGAGAGATGGAGAGAGAGAATCCCAAGCAGGCTGCATGCCATCAGCACAGTGAGATCAATGAGATCACGACTTGAGCCAGAATCGCACTTAACTGACTAAGCCACCCAGGCACCCCTACTGCGGGAATATTTTGAGGCCTGGGGTAAAGATGCATTTTTTTTATAGGAAGAAGTTTTTTGTTTGCTTTTACCAGGCACCTAGGGACAATACAAACTTTGATCTATTTAATATAAATATTTTAGTTTACAGTTTTTAGACAGGTAATGTGAATTCATGACCCAAATCCATATTAGGTCTGGCTAATAGCCATGGATTATGAAGGGCAGTGTTGCCATAAAAAATACAGGGTGCCTTGTTAAATTTGAATTTCAAATCGACAATGAATACATTTTTACTATAAGCATGTTATTTATATAAAATAAATAGATTTTATTTTTTAGAGTAGCTTTGGGTTCACAGCAAAACTGAGCATTTAGTTCTAGGTTCTCACATACCCCTCCTCCCCACACCCACACAGCCTCCCTTCCATCAACATCTCCCACCAGAATGGTATGTTTATTACAATCAACGAACCAACATTGACACAGATTTAACACCCAAAGTCCATAGTTCACATTAGGGTTTGTTGGTGGTGTACATTCTATTGATTTGGACAAGTGTAGAAGAGTTTCCCTGCTCTAGAAAACCCTGGCACTCTGTATTTTTATTTCTAAATCTGACAACCTGACTCGGGAAGACTTTTTCTTCTTCCACTAAAAGTCAAGACTGAGACAGATGACTTTCCTTGTCTACTGCTTGGGTGGGGTGTTCATGTTTTTCCCTTATTTAACATTTCTCTAAAGGCATAGCCTTTTATGTGCCTTGTCTTTCTGTAGTGGTCTTTGGTTCTCCTTCCCCCTAATCCCTTGCCCACCCATGTTTCCATTAAGATGAAAGCTTGGACCATCTGGGACCAGAAGGTGCCTCCAGGCTAGCTGAATGTCCGATAATGTCTCATTTCCTTGGATTGATCCTACAGCTTCATTCCTGATTTCAGAGGAATGTTTTACTCTCTTGAGACCTAGTCCATACATTTTTAAAGATTAAAAAAAAAATAATTTTGAACTCAGCATCCTTAAGTATTCTGTAGTGGGAGGATTTTCTCTAGTCTGCTATTTTGCTAGCAATGGAAAATTTTAAATCTTTTTGTAGATTCTCTCATTCCTCCCAACCTAATGAAATGGATATGATTATTGTCTCAGTTTCACAAAGAAAATGGAGAGATTGAGGAAGGTTAAATAATTTGCTTAAATTCACAAAGTAACCACCAAATGCAATCCTAGCTTTCCTAACCTCCAAAACCTGTATGTTCACCTAGTTTGCTCCGTTCTCTTCCATTTCTCATTACCTTTTACCATCCAAAGCAGCAAAAGTGTTAAAGCTTATGTTTATTTATTTACGTAGTTGCATCTTATTTATTTATGCCACTATTAGACTGCTGCCGGTGGTGGGTAGGCTTCATACTGGTGTCAGGACTGGTGGCCTACAGCGTAGGCAGGACCTCGCATCTGTGGCCCTCTCTTTAGGGCTTAGCGCAGGCGGAAGTCTCGTCCTGAGCATTACCGGTTTGGCAACTCGGTTATTATCAGTTTACCTGGAGCGAGTCAGACTCTAGTATACTGACCCATGCTCACGTTTCATGGGCCAGGATTCCAGTTTATCAATTTATAGTGGGAGAAAGTCCTTTTCAGCGACCAGAATACTTGTACCCACTCTCCAGGGATGTTCCGGATAGCAGGACAGAGGGGAAAACACATCTGTGACCAGCGGTGTGCTTGGCAAACTTTGAATTAGGACATGGAAAATTAGATGACCTAAGAAAATTAAATGGCCTCAGGCTTATCCAGGATGTCTGGTAAAATGTTTCTAATAGCCAAGATTTCTACCATAAAACAGATCAATGAGCATGTACTGAGTATTTACCACATATTGGTTACCATGCCAGGCACTGTGGATGCAAAGATCAGTGATAGTAACCTACCCTTGAGGATCTTATAATCTCATATCCTTCTCCTTCTCCCTTTCTGTTTTTAAAGATTTTATTTTTAAGTAGTCTCTACACCCAGCATGGGGCTCAAACTCACAACTCCGAGATCAAGAGTTCCATGCTGTACCAACTCAGCCAGCCAGGTGCCCCATATCTTCTCTCTCCCTTAAATAATGCTCGATCAACACCGGAGAATTCTCTTTTTTATAGATGCATGCAACGTTCTTCGGTTCATTCCAGACCTGAGGAAGTGGACTTCAGATACCTCGTTAGAGATCTGGGTCTCCAAGGTGTCCTCGGTAGTGTATTTACAAGTTACCTCTTTAGGCAAGTTGCTTCTCTGGGTCCCTCTTCTCCATCTTTGGGTAATTCTTCACCCACAGTTGTCCTCTGTGGGCAGAGTACTCAGGGCACTGTTGTTTCCTAACATTTACTCATATGGCAAGAGCAGGAAGTGAATGCCGTTGGAATCAACCCACCTATGCTTCTGCTAGAGATTTCACAGGGAGTGATTACAAATATCTTGAGTTTCCTTTGTGTTTGTTCACTGGGGTGGCTGACTGTGTGGAAAGGCTGTCTGCTTATTTCTTTTCTGTAGTAACAGAGAGTATGGAGGCTTTGGGTTGCAAAGAAGACATTACCGATTTGGGAACATGGGAAAATCTAGTTCCTGAGCAGAAGAACTTGAAAGTAACTTTACACTGAGAGTGAAGTTTGCCCCCAAATGTAACCACACTTTTAAAAAGGAGTGAACCTAAATGCCTTCACGGCTCAGGGCGGCCTTGCCCTAGAGGGTTGCCATAGTTCAGAGTCTGGTTTTCATCCTTATAATTCAATTTAGTTGAGTCAGTAGGTCTGAGACTTAGTCTTTGTTTCCTGAGTCACTAAAACTGGAAATACTGGGGCCTTTGATATAGTCTTGGCTGGAGAGTGTTGTTTGACTCATTTATTTGTTTGATTCGGTTTGGGGCAGATTGGAAAGGTTACCTTAATACAATCGACTTAATGGGGAGAAAGAAGAGATACACATTTTATCTAGATAAATATCAGTTTAACTTTTTAAAGGTATTTAACTATTAGGGACCTGTAGCGAGGCCTCTCGTGTTAGATGACTGATGAAATTACCCTGGGCCTGCAGGACCTGACTGAGACCACTCACCTAACATCCATACAGTGTGTGAAGCCACCAAATTTTACAAAACTTCTCAGAAAATAGAACTTCAAGGGGCACCTGGGTGGCTCAGTTGGTTGAGCGTCTGACTTCGGTTTGGGTCATGATCTCGTGATTCATAGGTTCAAGCCCTACCATTGGCTGCTGTCAACACAGAGCCCCCTTTGGATCCTCTGTGCCCCCCTCTCTCTATGCCTCCCCCGCCCGCACTCTCTCAAAAATAAATAAACATTTTTTAAAAACTTGGGGCGCCTGGGTGGCTCAGTCGGTTGAACATCCGACTTCAGCTCAGGTCATGATTGCGCTGTCTGTGAGTTCAAGCCCCGTGTCGGGCTCTGTGCTGACAACTCAGAGCCTGGAGCCTGCTTCCGATTCTGTGTCTCCCTCTCTCTCTGCCCCTCCCCCACTCATGCTCTGTCTCTCTCTCTCTCTCTCTCTCTCTCTGTAAAAATAAATATTTTTTATTTATTTATTTAAAAAAAATTTTTTTTTAACATTTATTTTATTTTTGAGACAGAAAGAGACAGAGCATGAATGGGGGAGGGTCAGAGAGAGGGAGACACAGAATCAGAAACAGGCTCCAGGCTCTGGGCTGTCAGCACAGAGCCCGACGAGGGGCTTGAACTCACGGACCGTGAGATCATGACCTGAGCCGAAGTCGGCCGCTTAACCGACCGAGCCACCCAGGCGCCCCTCTCTCTGTAAAAATAAATATTTTTTAAAAAATTAAAAAGAAAACAGAACTTCAAAAATCTGATAAAAATGAAAGTCAAAAACAGTCAAATTGAGAGGCATGTAAGAAGCAGCTTTGTGATTTGACGGGGGCGGAAGGGTGCCTGAGGTTTCCCTTTCATTACTGATGTCCAGATCCTCCCAGTATCAGAGGTATAAACTCATTACCATTCGTGAGTATGCTCATTTGATCTGCATGTAGAAATCTTTCTGGGATCTTCCCCATCCCAAAATGTTCTGCTAACTTACTGGTTTCAACTCAGAAGGGTAAATTGACAATTGTAATGAACCTGACACAGAAGAAGGAACTAAGGAGAAACTGGCCACCCACGGGCCAGATGTTTCCGGCTTCAGTTTCATGGGGCCCGTTATGCTCTGGGTCCCCGTCCCTTCCTGCACCGGGACCCAGTGCAGTGCTGAGGAGCTGTGGGTGCTGTGTGTACCCTCTGGTCTCATCCCCAGTAAAGTGAATCTATGTTTGGGATATTGCTCAGCGTGTCCCTGGAGAAAATCGCCTTGGCCCTGGCTGCATTTCCGTCCCTCCCATGGCAGGTAGGCCCTACAGTTCGACCAGCTGTGAGCCTTAGGAAGGAAGTCAGTGCCAGGAGGAATGTGTTCAAGTGAATGCAGTCACGGAAGCCACCCGTTTGCTTTTCCCATTTATCAAGCATAGCCTTTTCACTAAACAGAAAGGAAGAAGGCGGTAGAGAGTTCTCTGGAACAAGTCCTTATTTATGGAAGAGGGGACAGTTTATCTGCACTGAGATTCTGAGGAATCTACAGTTTCTTTCATTGTTGCGGGCGGGCGCGGGCTTTCAACATTTAATTAAGAGTCACGGGCGGTGGCTTCCCCTACCCACAGAAAAATTCCTTAAAGATTCCTTTAAGGAATCCTGAGACCGTCAACATTCTGCAGCTGTTCCAAAGACTGTTTAGACTCCTGGAATGATGCTGGGAAATTGTTGCATTTATGGTCTCGGGCAAGAGGGGAACTCAAGAGTGGGAAAATCAAGTAGTATAACAATCTAAATCCAAACCCAGGGGAACCTTCCTTACATAATCTACTAATCTGCTCCTCTTAACATAGTTACTGCCAAGTGGCGGAATTTAATGAGAAAAAAAAATAAAAGGTTAATATCCTTTCTGTTCTGGATCAAATATAATGGCAAGAGGCCAAATTCGCCATGAAATTGGTTGGATTCAGTCATCTCATGCTGGAGGCTTCCTTTAGAATCTGTAGCACTCATTGTTGGTTGTGTGTCCTCCAATCGTATTTAGTTCATATAAGGCAAGGGTTCTCAAACTTGTTGGCCTCAGGACCCCTTTAGGCTCTTAAACATTGAAGAGCCTGGGATGCCGGGCCGGCTCAGTTGGTGAAGCGCGTGACTCTCGATATCAAGGTCATGAGTTCAAGCCCCACGTTGGGAGCCTAGTTAGAAAAGCTGACGAGCCTCGAGAGCTTTTGTTTACAACGGGCTACATTACTGATATTAAAAAATAAGACTGAGAAATTGTAAAAATACTTACTGATTTATGTAAAAGCACAGTAATAACCCCATCACGTAAATAACACTTTCTTATGAAAGTCAGTATTTTCCAAAGCAAACCAAACAAAAGTAAGAAGAGTGGTGCTGTCTGGGAGTTTTGCAAATCTCCTTAATGTCTAGCTTAATAGAAGACAGGAGTCCTCTCTCTGCTTTGGCATTTCATTTGAATCTGTCCCAATATGTTTTCTTAGTCGAAGTGTATAAGGAAATCTGGCCTCACTCAGATATTTTTGTGGAAGAAGAAGTATTTCAACAGCCCTTTCAAATAATGGTGGGTTTGGGGCGCCTGGGTGGCTCGGTCGGTTGAGCGTCCGACTTCGGCTCAGGTCATGATCTCACAGTTCGTGGGTTTGAGCCCCGCATCAGGCTCTGTGCTGACCGCTTGCTCAGAGCCTGGAGCCTGCTTCAGATTCCGTGTCTCCTACTCTCTCTGCCCCTCCCCTGTTCACGCTTTGTCTCACTCTGTTTCTCAAAAATAAATGTAAAAAAAAATAATTAAAAAAAAAATGGTGGGTTTGAGTTTCTCAACCAGCGTCATTTCTTAAAGGTGAGTCACAGTGTAGTTTCGGATTCATGCTGTTACGTTAAACTCTATTGTTCTCGTTCGCACTCTCAGTGGGTGCTTTACCCACGCATGGTTTGGTCACGGCATGCATTGATCACTTGAAAAATGTTGGTTGTCTGAATTCTGCAGGTCTTCCAAATGTTGCTATACGTATCAAAAAAGCATTCCTGTTCATATCAACACCAATCTTGTCAGAAAATTCTTGGGATATTGGAAAGCTGTCAAGTCCATGGTGACTGACAGGTTTTCAATAACCTCGTTTCTGCTCGAAACCTGAATTTTACTATTGGCAACAAATACCTTCTGTTGTTTTCCTTTCAGTGACAGGATTTTTGAGAACGTGTCCAACAAACTCGAGTCTGAGCGACCACAGTCCGTCAGTCATTCTTTCAAGTACAAATAGTGCACCGTGGAAACCAAAGGCTTGCAACTCAAACTATTGCTTAAGGACTTCTCGAGACATTTACTGTACTTCCATGTGCAACAGGAGTGCTCCGCGAGTACTTTCCATCTTGTTATGCGGACTGTTACAAGGGTTGACATGAAAAGTTTCATTTTTTAAGACTATTAAAAAGGTTGAGATTTAAAGTTTTACTACATCATCATGGGCATTCTTAAGTGAAACGTACATGTTTGTTTGTTCGTTTTTTGTAACTACAAGCATAGGGCCGTGACAGATTTAATGGGACCCCTAGTATAGTTGAGGGCCTTGACTCAGGCCAAGGACCCTGTACCTCTACCTACCGTTGCTTTGGTACAAATGTCAACACGGTAAAAAACAAATGACACCTTCATATTTTATTACAGAAATAATTTGGATCTCTGCGACTCCTCTAGGACCTAGAGACCCCACTTGAATACCACTGATTAAAGGCATCTCCCTTCTTGATCTTTTAGAACCACACAAACTTCCCTCTTCTGTCTAGTCACAAAAGACTTAAATTACATGGCTGATCATTCCCATCAAAGTACCCTGAATTTGACTGTAGAACGTCCTGTGTTTAGCTTAGCCAAGCTCTGGTTTCTTAATCATCACGTTCAGATATTATTCTTTTTATAGAAAGTGGTTGGCTCTCCTGAATGAAGCGTTATGAAAGCATGTGGTCCATTAATGTCATTTTCCTTCTGCCTCATTTGTTTTACATTTTGCATTTATGCCCCGAGGAAGAGTTCAAATTTGTTCTCAAAGTAATGGAATTGCTGTGGTCATCTGTCAGATAAATACTAAGTTCTGCATTCCTTTTTTTTTTTTTTTTTTTAAGTAAAAAGCCATACATGGGCTCAAACTCAATGGCCCCAAGATCAAGAGTCACACGCTCTACCAACAGCCAGCCAGGTGCCCCAATACTGAGTTCTCTAAACCAAGTTAGAACCTTGGCTGTTCCAGCAGTAAGTAGCAAGCTTTCTTTCACTCTGTTCAAACGTAGAGTTCTCCATTCTCAGAAGAAAAGCCAAATCTCTAATGGCAACCAAAGTCCTGAGGGAAATGGCTTTGAATTAACTGTGCAAGGAACATCTTAAAGCTTAAAGAGGGGGAGAGGCTGGTCCTTCATTGCAGGTCAGAGGATTGGAGCCTCCTGAACCAAAGACTCAGGGTAGGTAAAAGAGCCAACCTGAATTGTTACAGCAACTTGGAGAAATGAGAATACAGAGTGAGCTTTAAAATAAAAGACATAAATAATGAAATTGAAAATAAATCTTGGGGCACCTGGATGGCTCACTCAGTCGAGCGTGTGACTTCGGCTCAGGTCATGATCTCGCATTCGAGAGTTCGAGCGCCACATCGGGCTCTGTCCTGTCAATGCAGAGCCTGCTTCGGATCCTCTGTCCCCCTCTCTCTGCTGCTACACTGCTTATGCCCTCCCCCCAAAATAAATATTTTAAAAAATAAATAAATCTTACAATCTTTCTCCCTCCATTTAGTCATAGCATTTATGGATTGGTTTTCTTCTTTAAAAAAGTGTGATAGAAAACCTAAAATGTAGGAAAGCAGGTTTTAATTGCCCAAGTGAAATGTGGGGCATCCCTTGCTATGAGCGAAATTAGAAGATTATAATTAGCTTCATCTGATCATTTGAAGGAGTTTAAATTGACCCATAAGAACTGGTGACAAGCCGTCTATATGGCACATGAGAACTGGAGCTCCCTCACCCTTTAGACTGGTGTCCCAGCTTGGGGGAGGAAGCCACACGGTTCGCTGCCTTCTTACCCATGTTTGATCATATTACTGTTGGATCCATTCTTCCCCCGGGATCAGGACTGGCTACAAAATTTGGGGGGCTCAGTTCAAAATGAAAATACCACTGCCTATTTGTTAAATTATGACACATTTTAAGAAGGCAAAAGAGAGCGTTAGGCCAAGCACCCACGAAACCCACTTTGGCGAGGATCCAGTGTTGCCCCGAATGCAAGTCACAATGGCGCGAATAGACAAAGTGTAGAGATTTCTTCTGAAGCCTCAGAATCTGAAGGTTCCTTTAGGGACGTTTTAGATGCTCCTCTGCCTGGGGCCAACAGGGAAGAAACCCAAGACTGAGAATTCTCTGAACCTTGAAGACAGTTTTGGGCCAGCCCCTCCTGCTCCCTTGTGCACATCTCACACTTCGATATTCTTTCAGAGCTTAGGGTAAATCACATTTCTTCCATGAAGCCTTCTCTCACCTTATTAAACAACAATCATCTCTTTCTTCTTTCAATGTCAGTGTTATTGTATGTACCCACTTATTGGGCGTTTAGTAGATGCTGCTAATTTTAAATTAATTGCCAAGTATGTACTTGCTAATTGCTAATTAAGTTAATTGAAAACAGGTTCCTTGGGGCGCCTGGGTGGCTCAGTCGGTTAAGCGGCCGACTTCGGCTCAGGTAATGATCTCGCGGTCTGTGAGTTAGAGCCCCACGTCGGGCTCTGTGCTGACAGCTCAGAGCCTGGAGCCTGTTTCAGATTCTGTGTCTCCCTCTCTCTGACCCTCCCCTGTTCATGCTCTGTCTCTCTCTGTCTCAAAAAAATAAATAAACGTTAAAAAAAAATAAAAAAAAAAAAGAAAACAGGTTCCTTTGACTAGTGCTTTGTAAAACTTGTTTTCCCACAACTAGCAAAAAAAAAAAAAATGATCACAGTTTCTTAATCTGGGGCTCATGGATTATCTTCTTGGGAGCCCAAGAACCCACAGAAATTATAAATGAAATTGTGGATGTCTGTGTATATGTCATTTTTTCAGAAGTATTAACCCCCTGCCCCCACCCTTCAAAAGGGTTAATAACAACTAAGCTAGATTCTCAACAGGTATATTCTAACTGGTTCATTAGAGGATTTTCTTTCTTTCTTTTTTTCTTTCTTTCTTTCTTTTATTTTTTTTTGTGTACACTCTACCCTCAATGTGTGGCTTGAACTCACAACCCTGAGATCAAGAGTCACATGTTCTACTGACTGAGCCAGCCAGGCACCTTGGTTTTTTAGGGGATTTTAAACCAAAGATCTATTATGTGGTCAGGAAAGGTCACACAGTCTCATCCTTCAGACCCTCAACTATAAAAGCAAATCCTTCCTGGATTAGGCCAGTGGGCTTTTATTTTAGTTCTCTCTGTTGTGTGTTTACATTAGAATTCCAATCATCGGGGCATCTGGGTGGCTCAGTTGGTGAAGCGTCTGACTTCAGCTCAGGTCATGATCTCACGGTTTGTGGGTTTGAGCCCTACATTGGGCTCTGTGTGGACAGCTCAGAGCCCGGAGCCTCCTTCGGATTCTGTGTCTCCCTGTCTTTCTGCCCCTTCCCCGCTCATGCTCTCTCAAAAATAAATTTAAAAATGTTAAAAATTAAAAAAAAAAAAAGAATTCCAATCATTTGGTCACATTTGAAATTCCAAGGAAGTCCATGTTTGGAAGAGAACCTTTGATTTGCCCTCTTGATTCTGTCTTGTCCCAGGCAAACATGTGGTTAGAACTGAGGAAACAGTTCATATGACTGCATTAGTTAGCATAGCAACTCTGTAGTGCTGAGAAACGAGACAAGCATCTGTCTCAGGGGTCAGCAAGCTTTTTCAGTCAAGGGTAAAGAGTAAATATTTTAGGCTTTGCAGGTCAGATGGTCTCCGTTGCAACTTCTCAGCTCTACTACCGTTGCATGAACACAGCCATAGAAGATAGTCACGAAGGTAGCCAAACGATGGGCGTGGCTGGGTCTGAGTACAACTCTATTTACAAAATCAGGCAGTGGCTACTTTCGGCCCATGGGCCAGAGTTTGCCACCCTCCATCTAATCCAGGGCTCACCGGGACCTAGGAAATCCCAGTTAGTGCCAGAAGGCACAACACTGAATAATTAGGCATGCCTTTCAAAACTCTCCGTTTCACCACTAGTGTGTAATTCTAATCTTGGCTTAAAAATGAGCGTACAAATCCAAAGGAACGAGCGCATCCCAGGTGATGGTCCAGACAGGCAGCCCGGTGACATAGGTAAGGAAATAGGGGTGATATTGTCATCACCATTCCAGTTCTCATGCACCCTTTATCAGAGACGAGAAGCAAGGTTATTGTTCACACCATCACAAACAAGGAGAGGGCAGGCTCCTGCTGTAAAATCCGGATTGCTCCCTGAGCAGCCTCTCTGTAATTAGTGCCCCTTTCTTTCTCTGTTCCGTGCAGATGATGAATAAAAGGCTCCCGGTGTATGATGTCAGCCGAGTTCTAAAAACAATCTCTTGATTGTTCCGTGTGAAGTTCTGCATTTGCACCCGGCTGTGGCTGCAGCTGCTAGTCATTTCTGTACCAGCTACTGCTCATTTACCCAACTGGCTCTGCCAGCTTCCCCATCACAGCCTTGCCCGGCGGGAGGAGAGCCTGGTGGGAACAGAAATTGTAGGCGGAAACTCGATAGTGTCATTCCTAAGAGAGCACAAATAGTGGAAGCTGATTCACAGCTTCTTATAAGCTCGCTGATCTGAAAACACCGAAGAGGTTTAAACGGTTCAACTTGCAAATCAGAATTTAAAAACCTGTCAAATGCTTAGACTTATTTAGATTCCTTTCTATTATCAGGTTTCATAAAAGGGCGCTTTTTTACTCTCAGTAGGGAGCGTTGGATCGCAAAGGCAATCAGGGTTTTGCTTTGGTTCTTAGTCCTTTGTCTTTTGCTGCTCTATCAGCGAGAGGGATCGATGAGTGATATACACTTATTTATTTTTTTTGTCTTTAGTAAGTCGCCATGCGTGCTCCCGATCGCGCGTGGATTGGGAGTGCGGGAGTTCTGTGGCTGGCTCTGGTCTTGTGTCTTTTCTACCAGACGTGGGTTTCTGGCGACTGTTGATGCTGTCAGCGTCGATGCCACATTTGCCCCAAGAGGGCCCCCTTCCAGCCTCCTGTGGTGCTGTCCTCACCCAGGAGAGGCGGAACTCTGACCCGTCTCTTTTGTGTTGCCATCATGTTGTGTCATGTTGTGTCATAGTACGGTGAGAGCCCTTGTGATCATGGAGCCCAGGCTGCATGCCACTGCCCAGAAGCAAGGAAGACTGAAGACCAGACGACGTGCAGCCACCCACCAGCACCTTTCATTAGATTAGCACCCTCAGTAGCAACTCCCCAGAATTGCCACCAAAACCCAGTCAGCAGAAATTCCCCAAACACAGACGGGGTCGAGATGCCGGGTAGCCGAACGAAATGGCAAGGGCCCACTACTCCAGCTAAGCTGGATGGACGGTGTGAGCTGGGACTCTGGGCCCAGCAGAGAGGAAGGAACTAATCTTTACTGGGTGCTCACCGTGTGTCAGACGAGAACAAGGCACGCGTCTTACTTAAAGCACCACAGACCTTTGGGCAGTGACATTTCAAGGCCTTGCAGGTGGGAAGTGACTGAGCCAAGATTTGAAACAAAGTCTATCGGAGGCTGTCTGTCCATATTCTTTTCAACAAATAGTTTTGTGTTTTTGTTTTTTTACCAAATGGTAATTAGAGAATGGGGCGGAAACTGATAGAACCACCTAGGAGAGAAGCCAGGCCGGACTCTACTTGTGAGTTCTAAGGTAAAATGGATTGGAGAGGGAGACGGCTATGGCACACTGACACCGGGGGACCAGGACACTTGTGGCCATGGGGCCCCAGGGATGGCGAAACAAAGACCAAGTGTGTAAACTCGGTTTTAATGAGGAGAAATTCCAAGTAGGATTTCTCCATTATGGCTGCAGATCTTTCCAACTGAAAGGGGGGCAAGGGCTTCAAGGCACTTCAGTTTGAAACCCTTTAATAGTTTGAATCTCTTCTCTCTGGCCCTCGCTAATTGTTTATTATATTTCCTTTTATAAAGCTCTTCCCGGTTTTCTGAGATCAGAGACCGTGCTTGGCCAGTACAATAACTTTTGCGGCAAGTTTCGCTGATCTGATCAGATCAGATCACAGTGTGAAGGAAAATACTGTAGTTGTGGTCCACCAGGGGACCCCAGCCTCGTGGTGGGAGCGAGCAGAGAGCAGGGGGCTCGGGTCCATGCTGGTACATCGTACGGTTGAAGCCGCATTCAGACGTGAGCGGCGAAAGCGATTTTATTATGAAACAGCAAATAGAAGAAAATATAAATACCAACCCGTGCTTTTATCTATGGCAACGCTGTGGGGTGGGGCTTGGATGAAGCTGAAATAGTCCACATCTGCCACTTGGCTTGATTCAACCGACAGTGTGCTCAAAACACACAGGAAATGTTGGAAAGCTTGTTTTCTTGTAATAAAAGTGACATCTTCTCTTTGTAGAATCACCTGGTAGTTTTGGTGTTATATATGTTACTTGGAGTTTTAAAATCGTGGGTTTTCAACCTGAATTTTGGATATAAAGGTTTTTTTGCTTTTTGGTTTCTTCCTTTCCTTCCTTCCTTCCTCTCTCTCTCCCCCCCCACTTCTTTCTGATAAAAATAATCTTTCAAAAAATTGGTTTTAATTTTAGGGAGAGAGAGAGAGAGTCAGAAAGGGAGGAGAGCAGAGGGAGAGAGAGAGAATCCCAAGCAGGCTCCAGGCTCAGCACAGAGCCCGATGCAAGGCTCAATGCCATGACCCTGGGATCATGACCTGAGCCGAAATGAAGAGTCAGACGCTCAACCAATTGAGCCACCCAGGAGCCCCTAAAAATATTCTTTTAAGGCTCATTTGCCTAATTAGGGCTGCCAGGTGTCTCAGTCAGTTAAGCGTCTGACTCTTGGTTTCAGCTTAGGTCGTGATCTCATGGTTTGTGAGTTCAAGCCCTCCATCAGGCTCTGTGCTGACAATGTGGAGCCTACTTGGGATTCTCTCTCTCTCTCTCTCTCTCTCTCTCTCTCTCTCTCTCTGCCCCTCTGCCCCTCCCCTGCTCACTTTCTATCTCTCTCTCAAAATAAATTAAACCCTCATTAAAAAAAAACCCTCATTTGCACATGGAACATTCTCCAGAACAGATCACATACTGGGACACAAATCAGCCCTCAGCAAGTACAAAAAGATTGAGATCATTCAGACCACAACGCTATGAAACTCAAAATCAACCACAGAAGGACAACAAATACTTGGAGACTAAAGAACATCCTACTAAAGAATGAATGGGCTAACCAAGACGTTAAAGAGGAAATTAAAAAGTACATTGAATCCAGTGAAAATGATAACACCACAGCCCAAAACCTCTGGGACATAGCAAAGGCAGTCATAAGAGGGAAGTATATAGCAATCCAGGCCTTCCTAAAGAAGGAAGAAAGGTTTCAGATACACAATCTAACCTTACACCTTAAAGAGCTGGAAAAAGAACAGCAGATAACACCCCAAACCAGCAGAAGACAGGGAATAATAAAGATTAGAGCAGAAATCAATGCTATTGAAACCAAAAGCAAAATAAAACAAAACAAACAAACAAAAACCAGTACAACAGATCAATGAAACTAGGAACTGGTTCTTTGAAAGAATTAACAAAATTGACAAACTCCTAGCCAGTTTGATCAAAAAAAAAAAAAAAAAAAAAAGAAAGAAAAAAGAAAAAAGAAAAAAAGAAGACCCAAATAAATAAAATCAAGAATGAAAGAGGAGAGATCACAACCAACACAGCAGAAATACAAACAATAATAAGAGAATATTATGAGTAATTATACACCAATAAAATGGGCAATCTGGAAAAAATAAACAAATTCCTAGAAACATATACACTACCAAAACTGAAACAGGAAGAAATAGAAAATTTGAACAGACCCATAACCAGCAAAGAAATCAAATTAGTAATAAAAAATCTCCCAAAACACAAGAGTCCAGGGCCAGATGGCTTTCCAGGGGAATTCTACCAAACATATAAAGAAGAGTTAACACCTATTCTTTTGAAGCTGTTCCAAAAAATAAAAATGGAAGGAAAACTTCCAGACTCATTCTATGAAGCCAGCATTACCTTGATTCCAAAAGCAGACAGAGACCCAACTAAAAAGGAGAACTATAGACTGATTTCCCTGATGAACATGGATGCAAAAATCCTCAACAAGATAGTAGCCAACTAGATCCAACAATATTAAAAAATTATTCACCACGACCAAGTGGGATTTATACCTGGGATGCAGGGCCGGTTCAATATCCACAAAACAATTAACGTGATTCATCACATCAATAAAAGAAAGGACAAGAACCACATGATCCTCTCAATAGATGCAGAGAAAGCATTTGACAAAATATAGCATCTTTTCTTGATAAAAACCCTCAAGAAAGTAGGGCTAGAAGGATCATACCTCAAGATCATAAAAGCCATCTATGAAAGAACCAACACTAATATTTCCCCACACTTCGGTAGGGAAAAACTGAGAGCTTTCCCCCTAAGGTCAGGAACAAGACAGGGATGTCCACTCTGGCCACTCTTATTCAACATAGTATTGGAAGTCTTAGCCTCTGCAGTCAGACAACACAAAGAAATAAAAAGCATCCAAATCGTCCAGGAGGAGGTCAAACTTTCACTCTTTGCAGATGACATGATACTCTATATGGAAAACCCTAAAGATTCCACCAAAAAACTGCTAGAACTGATCCATGAATTCAGCAAAGTTGCAGGATATAAAATCAATGCACAGAAAATGGTTGCATTCCTATACACCAACAATAAAGCCACAGAAAGGGAAATCAAGGAACAATCCTAAAATTTGCATGGAACTAGAAAAGACCCTGATTAGCCAAAGCGATTTTGAAAAGAAAACCAAACCTGGAAGCATCACAATCTTGGACTTCAAGCTGTATTACAAAGCTGTAATCATCAAGACAGTATGGTATTGGCACAAAAGCAGACACTCAGATCAGTGGAACAGAATAGAGAACCCAGAAATGGACCCACAAACGTATGGCCAACTAATCTTTGACAAAGCAGGAAAGAATATCCAATGGAATAAAGACAGTCTCTTCAGCAAGTGGTGCTGGGAAAACTGGACAGCGACGGGCAGAAGAATGAACCTGGACCACTTTCTTACACCATACGCAAAATAAACTCAAAATGGATAAAAGACCTAAACATAAGACAGGAAGCCAACAAAATCCTAGAGGAGAAAGCAGGTAAAAACCTCTTTGACCTCGGCCACAGAAACTTCTTCCTCAACACGTCTCTGGAGGCAAGGGAAACAAAAGCAAAATTGAACTATTGGGACCTCATCAAGATAAAAAGCTTCTGCACAGCAAAGGAAACAGTCAGAAAAACTAAAAGGCAACTGATGGAATGGGAGAAGATATTTGCAAGTGACATATCAGATAAAGGGTTAGTATCCAAAATCTATAAAGAACTTATCAAACTCAACACTCAAAAACCAAATAATCCAGTGAAAAAATGGGCAAAAGACAGGAATAGACACTTCTCCAAAGAAGACATCCAGATGGCTAACAGACACATGAAAAAAATGCTCCACATCACTCATCATCAGGGAAATTCAAATCAAAACCACGATGAGATATCACCTCACACCAGTCAGAATGACTAACATTAACAACTCAGGCAACAGCAGATGTTGGCGAGGATGCGGAGAAAGAGGCTCTCTCTTGCACTGCTGGTGGGAACGCAAGCTGGTGCAGCCACTCTGGGAAACAGTATGGAGGGTCCTCAAAAAATTAAAAAGAGAACCACCCTATGACCCAGCAATTGCACTACTAGGTATTTATCCGAGGGATACAGGTATACGTTTTCGAAGGGGCACATGCACCCCAATGTTTATAGCAGCACTATCGACGATAGCCAAAGTATGTAAAGAGCCCAAATGTCCATCGATGGATGAATGGGTAAAGAAGATGTGGTATACACACACACACACACACACACACACACACACACACACACAATGGAGTATTACTCAGCAATCAAAAAGAATGACATCTTGCCGTTTGCAACTACATGGGTGAAACTAGAGGGTATTATGCCAAGTGAAATTAGTCAGAGAAAGACAGATATCATAGGACTTCACTCATATGAGGACTTTAAGACACAGAACAGATAAGCATAAGGGAAGGGAAGCAAAAATAATATAAAAACAGGGAGGGGACAAAACAGAAGAGACTCTTAAATATGGAGAACCGACAGAGGGTTGCTGGAGGGGTTGTGGGAGGGGGGATGGGCTAAGGGGGTAAGGGGCACTAAGGAATCTACTCCTGAAATCATTGTTGCACTGTATGCTAACTAACTTGGATGTAAATTAAAAAAAATAAATTAATGACTTAATTAAAAACAAAAAACAAAAAAACCAAAAACCTCATTTGCTGGGGTGCCTGGGTGGTTCAGTCGGTTACACGTCTGACTTCGGCTCAGGTCATGATCTTGAGGTTCCTGGGTTCCAGCCCTGCATCAGGTTCTGTGCTGACAGCTCAGAGCCTGGAGCCTGCTGCCGGATTCTGTGTCTCCCTCTCTCTCCACCCCTCCCTTGCTTGTGCTCTGTCTCTCGCTGTCTCTCAAGAATAAATAAACATTTAAAAAAGTAAAAAAAAAAAACACTCATTTGCCTAACTGGAAATTTTTGACCAGGTTCGGATTAGCATAGTCTGTGATGCTTATGTCAAAGTTAAATGTCTCAGAATCAGAATCTCACATGTAAATAGCTCTGGTACAAACGATGTTATATGTTCTCTGAAACCAGACAAAAAAGTCAGTATCGTTTTTGTCAAATAGCTCATAGGTTGAAGCTTTAAAGATAATAGACACACAAACAAGCCTGGAGTTGGGTTAGGGGACCATGGTGGTGTTAAGGAAATGCTTTCTTTTTAGTCTTTTGCACCCGATTCATATTTGCACGCATCCAGACTTGGGGGGAAATGCCTATCAGACAGTAGAAAACTGCGAAGTGCAGGGGGGCCTGGGGGAGGGCAGGCATTAGCATAGCTGGTGGATCCGGGATGCCGGCTTAGTCTCATGCATCCGAGAGGTGGTCACACACACCCTGTGCCTAAAAGGAAGGAGGGACAGAGAGAAGTAGGTAAAGGAAGGCTGCCGTCCGCTGAGAACAGGGCAGAGGGGACTTGGCAACCAACGGCAGTGCTGCAAAGCCTAGCTGGAATCGGAGTGGGTCGTCAAGGTCAACGTTAACACGTTGATACACAGCCTTCACCTCTTCGTTTTATTAGAAATGTAGCGGTAATTCCTTGCTCTGGGGTCAGGTGCGGGACACGGCGGAGCCAGCCTATGTCTCCGGTTTTGAGGTCTGTGGCCCATCCTTGGGAATGGTGCAAATCTTCCCTCGGGGACGTTGGCTGCCTGAGCGGAGGCTGTAGGTGGCTCGTGTAGACGGTGAGAGAGAAGGCAGTTCTGTGACTTCTCTTGTTACTCCTTAGTTGTAGGGACGCGGTCACTCACCCTGAGGGTCATGGAGCGGCAACGCTGGTCTCCGTGGGAATGTTGCACTCTAACTGAACGGAAGAAGAAGCGGAAAATAACCTAAAACTGAAAAGCACACGTGGGGGGCGGGGTAATGAGTAAGCGCGGGGCCGCATAGTCTTAAATGTCGCATGTTTCTAGCACCGCAGTTTTCGGAGCACGTGAGGCTGCCACATGAGATCACTGGCCACTCTCCCCGCGAGTCACGTAGCTGCGAGGTGCGAGGGCACATCCGCACACGTGCTCGAACTTCTTTCACAAAAGCGGCTCGTGAGTCGTCGTTTGTGTGCTGGCCGTTGGGTCAGCCTTCCTGCATTCACTCTAGGATGAACCTTCTCAAGACGTCTTGTGCCTGGATATAATCCGGGCAGCTTGAGCGGCGTGGGACTTCTCCAGCATCAACCCCAGAGCGGCTGCCCCATGAGCCAGCGGTGGAGCCCAGGAATCCGCATTTTACCAAGCCTTCCCCATCGCTTCTGACCCAAGCGCTCGGAGAACCCCACTTAGAGTCTGGGAATGTACAGTAAAATAATAGTTCTTCAGAGGTCTACTGTTTGTTTATTTAAAAAAAAATACATTAGGGGCGCCTAGGTGGCTCAGTTGGTTAAGTGTCCCACTCCTGCTCAGGTCGTGATCTCACGGTTTGAGCCCTGCGTCGGGCTCTGTGCTGTGAGCCTGGAGCCTGCTTCTGATTCTGTGTCTCCCTCTTTCTCTGCCCCTCCCCTGCTCATGCTCTGTCTCTCGCTCGCTCAAAAATAAATAAACATCTATAAAAAAAAATTGTTTCAAGTTTTTATTTAAGTAATCTCTACAGCCAATGTAGGGCTTGAACTCATGACCCCAAGGTCAAGAGTCGCAGGCTGTCTGCACTGAGCCACCCAGGCGCCCCATCTACTGTTTGTTTAGATCACAAGTTCAGAGCTTTAACAACAGTTTGACGGTTGGGTAGGATGATGCAAATGTGGTTATTAAAAGATACACATAAATATGTCTTCAACTCGGGTGAGTTCGTAGTGAAGACCTTTTGCGTTGTGTGCCTGGGTTAATCATGCCAATCATGGTTCAGCTGAATGGAACAAACAAACTCATTAGATCCCATGTACCTATTTTTGGGGTTGGCAAGGTCCTTTCTCTTCTTCAGCTTTACGTTCATAGATAGATGCCAAGAGCCTAGCTGAACTTTTTCCACGTGCCCTTTTGCTCAGTGGCATGGTACTCCTCTGCTCGACCTGAGCTGCCTCACCATGGACATTTGCTTAGGCAATGACACGTGTGGGGCACAAGAGAGCGGGTGCTTACGTGATGACGCCTTACCCTTTCCCCCCTTCCAGTTTTACCGAGATGTAATTGACGTAGAACATTTTGCATGTTTAAGGCAGACCACATAATGACTTGGTAACTTATGAAATAATGACTACCAGTTGAATTAACTTATCATTAACACCTAATTACAATTTTTTTCTTGTAATCAGAACTTTTAAGATCCACTATCTTAGCAGCTGTCAAATAATGTTTTTTTTTAAGAAATCAAACACTATGACAACTTCTCCCATTTCAGGAGGAGGAGCCCTTGAAGTTTGAGAGATTTGGGCAATCACTTCTCTATTCAGGGAGAAAAGAACGCTCCAGCTCCCAGATTCTGGGCCTTGGTTGTGCGATGGCTACAAAAATACATCCGTGTACATGAACACACGTTTACCTGAGTTCACACCACGCGTGTGCACACAAGAGTGTCGGGTTCACTGGCAATTTCCAGACTGGAATCCATGGTTGTTAGCTTGGAGAAAAAGAGCACGCTTCCCTGGAGGATAAAGTCCTCTGCGAATTATGTCTCTTGTAACTTTAAGTGGGGGAATTTTTTTGTTTATAGACTTCTGCCAGAGGGAAAGGACAGAACACTGGGCAAGAACAACTCATAGCGAAAGGTCACATTTTTGTAATTCTGTGCTGATTCATCACACATTGAGATCTTCTAATAAATGCCCTTCCTGACAAAAATGGAAAGGACAGTAAGTGGAACAGATGAAATCACCCTCAAGACAAAGGTTATGAGAATGACAAATTTCTCATCCTTGAAAACGTGGTTGTTTTTCCCTCCATTTTGATGGCGAATATAGGTTTATGCTGGTAGAGCATTTTACGTTGCACAGAGTGCTTCGGTGTGAGGTAGGCAGGGTGAGTATTGCTATTTCTATGTTTTGTCTTGTAGCAAAACTAAGGCACTGACAGTGGAGGGCAGGCCTGGCCTTGTGACTGTTGGGGGATCCTGGGCTGACCCGCTGTCCCAGAGGCACCGCCTGGCCAGCCTAGTGGGTCTCTGCTGCCTTTTACAAGCCAAAATCTCGGGGCACCTGGGTGGCTCAGTCCGTTAAGCGTCCGACTTCGACTCAGGTCATGATCTCACGGTTCATGGGTTCGAGCCCCACGTTGGGGTCTGTGCCGACAGCTCGGAGCCTGGAGCCCGCTTCGGATTCTGTGTCTCCTTCTCTCTGCCCCTCCCCCACTGGCACTCTGCCTCTCTCTCTAAAATAAATAAAAGTTAAAAAAAAAAAAAACCACCAGAATCTCTCTTTCTTTCTGTTTTGTTTTGTTTTGTTTTGTTTTGTTTTTCTTGGAACTTGTTCTCAAAAAATAAAATCCAGGGCTGTTTTGTTTGTAAAAATTTCCCTCCTCAAATGACACTCTTTTTAAAAAAAGATTTTATTTTGGAGGCATCCGGGTGGCTCAGTCAGTTAAGCGTCCAACTCTGGATTTTGGCTCAGGGCATGATGTCACGGTTCGTGAGTTCGAGCCCTGCCTTGGCCTCCTGGTTCTGACAGCACAGCAGACCCTGTTTGGGATTCTCCCTCCCTATCTCTCTTTCTGCCCCTTCCCCGCTCACACTCTCCTCTCTCTCTCTCTCAAAATAAATAAATAAACTTAAACATATATTTTATTTTTAAGTAATCTGTGCACCCAATGCAGGACTCAGACTCACAGCCCTGCGATTAAGAGCCTCACGCTCCACTGACTGAGCTAGCCAGGTGCCCCTAAAATGACACTTCTTAATGGCACTTTATTTCTACATATGATTTGTATCACTCATTATCAAACCTTTTGTGTAAGTTTCTTAGGCATGCCTCTTGGAAATCTGCATCTGGAAAATTGTCGTCTTTGTATAACTGATTTCTTTCTTTCTATCGATCAGATTAGGAGATTTATGTACTTGTTTTCCAGAAAGCTTAGAGTTCAGTGATTTGATTTTAATGTTCAGTGATGGCCTTTGTATTACCCTAAATTAGCTTCTTCCCCTTTTTTGAGGTTTTAAGTTGTGTATTTCAGCTTTATTTTCTATGCACCTTTCATTATGAGCCAAAGCTTCTTGGAAATAGGCAGGGTGTGTGTATACATTTTGAATAAACACTTTTTTTTTTAATAAAATTTTTTTTAATGTTTTATTTATTTTTGAGACAGAGAGAGACAGAGCATGAACAGGGGAGGGGCAGAGAGAGAGAGGGAGACACAGAATCTGAAACGGGCTCCAGGCTCTGAGCTGTCAGCACAGAGCCCGATGCGGGGCTTGAACTCACAGACCGTGAGATCATGACCTGAGCCGAAGTCGGATGCTTAACCGACTGAGTCACCCAGGCGCCCCTTGAATAAACACTTTTTTTTTTTAAATTTTTTTTTCAACGTTTTTTATTTATTTTTGGGACAGAGAGAGACAGAGCGTGAACGGGGGAGGGGCAGAGAGAGAGGGAGACACAGAATCGGAAACAGGCTCCAGGCTCCGAGCCATCAGCCCAGAGCCTGACGCGAGCTCGAACTCACGGACCGCGAGATCGTGACCTGGCTGAAGTCGGACGCTTAACCGACTGCGCCACCCAGGCGCCCCGAATAAACACTTTTTGATCTGAGTTTAATTTGCTATAAAGTAAAAAACATCGAATGCCCTGAATAAACTTGCAATACTATTAAATGGAATTGGGTGGGTCATATAATACATTTTTTTTTATCGGGACAAATACTTTAAGAACAGATCTTGCAGTGGAAGACATTTAGTGTCTAAAACAACACTATGAACACTACCATGGCAAGTGACAAAGGGTACTGAAAGAAAACCAATGTGCAAGGGAAGCCGAGAGGTTAGATGGAGGAATGCTAAAGTTTAATTTCAGTTTGAGTTATCTCCAAGCAATCCATATGAAATATCTTGAAGGAAGGAAAAGAAATCTGCACCCAGGGCTCCGTGATCTGTGCTGGCTCCAGGCCGTGGGTTTCAGGGGGCTGCCCTCTGGATCCGACAGCCCGTAGGATCTTAGCAGATCAGCCACTTAGCAGGTGTGTGGTGCTGGGGACAAACTGATCCTTCTCAGAGCCTCCCTTTGCTAATCTGCAAAATGAGAATATATCATAATACCCACCTCGTCGGGCAGTGCTGACGATTTGGCAAAGTGACTCACGAGAAGAAATTCCTACAGTGCTTCTCCTTGAAATTTGAATTTTACCCTGTAAAAAAAGGCAAAGTGTGACGCTTTCATAATAAATCCTGTGTAGAGCCCTGTATTAGATTCTTTCAAAAAATGTTTGTGTATCCCACAGAGAGGTTCACAGGCACTTAAGGGTACAGGCAGCCGCTGGGATTTTCACAAAGCGAACACACTCACGTACTAGCACTTAGATTAAGAAACAGCCCTCAGATACCCTCCTCCCGTCCCCTCTTATCACTGTTCTTCCCTGAGATGGCTTTCCTCTGCTGTCTATACTTCTGATACTGTAGGTGCGTGTTGATTATTTTGGAGTTTTATACAAATGGAGTTCTCTAGTGTTGCCTCTTCTCTGTCTGGCTTCTTTCATTCAACACAACGTTGGCAAGATTCCTCCATGACCTGCGTGAAGCTATATCGTTTGTTTACTTTTGTGGCTGTATAGACGTGATGCCAGAATTTACTTAGTAATTTTACTGTTGATGGAATTCGGGGCCTCCAGTTTGAGGGCGTTACGGATGAAGCTGCCACGAGCATAGTCTTACAGTAGTGAGGTTTGCGGATACCTCTGTGGGATGTGTACCTGGGGATGCCCTTCCGATTGGAGGCTGTGAACACTGACCAGCTTCAAGGAGTCCCATCAGGTGTCCAGAGTGGTGGTGCTGATGTATATCCCCTGACAGTTCCTCTTCATCCTGATCAACACTTGGCATTGTCCGTCTGTTTCATTTTGGTGCTCCCACTTACATGGGCAGCGTAGTAATAGCTCATTCTGCTCTGCCTTTGTAGTTCCCAGGTGACTCATGCTTCCGTTGCCTTGTTAACAATACCTTCTAGTTTTGAGATAAGATACTGATATGAGAAATAACGTGGATCAAAACATAAAGCAAAAGCCATTAGAGCTATAAACGACTTGGTAAGTACAACTATAATAAATGCTTTTAACTATTTTTTTAAATGCTTGTTTGTTTTTGAGCGAGAGAGCGAGCAGGGGAGGGGCAGAGCGAGGGGGACAGAGGATCCAAAGCGGGGCTCCCCCTGACAGCAAAGAGCTCTTCCTGGGGCTCAGACTCACCAACCGTGAGATTATGACCTGAACCAAGGTCGGACGCTTAACAGACTGAGCCACCCAGGGGCCTCTGATTTTAAATATTTTTATTTCACAGTTCAGCAGATCAAGTACACTTGAAATAACCAGGGAGAAGTAGGATCTGTATGCATTCTTAATCTCCTGTCCATGACGAAATTCGCATCCTACAAGTAGAGAACATATAGTTTTTCCTTCCTCTTTGTCCTTTAACACTTACAAAATTCAGTTTGGTACTTGAGGAAGAAGGGCATTTCAAGTGATTCAAGAAAGTAGAGATTTCACCATCAATTTCAAGTTATCTAGCAAGTTTAAAACCACGAGGTCTTAGGGGCGCCTGGTTGATTCAGTCAGAAGAACATGCAGCTCTCGATCTCAGGGTTGTGTGAGTTTGAGCCCCCCATTGGGTGTAGAGACTACTTAAACTTAAAAAAAAAAAAGGAGACCTTATGCCAAGCCTGTGGGGTCCAGGAATTGTTGTATTTAGAGGAAATAGTCTTTAATACCTTTTCTCTAGAGAAGGAATTTTTTAACTTTTATTTTTTTAAAGGATTATTTATTTTTGAGAGAGAGAGAGAGCATAAGCCGGGCAGGGGCAGAGAGAGAGGGGGACAGAAGCTCTGAAGCGGGCTCTGAGCTGACAGCAGTGAGCCCGATGCGGGGCTTGAACTGGTGAGCCATGAGATCATGACCTGAGCCGAAGTCAGATGCTCAACCGGCCTAGCCACCCAGGTGCCCCTAGAGAAGGAATTTCTAACGCACAGGTTAGAATTCATCTTAAGAAACTGGAAGAAAAAATAACCCAAAAATCCTCAAGGGACCTAGCAAAAGGAAATCAAGCTAATTAATAATAATAATAATAATAATAATAAGTTGAGAGTAATGTGTAGACCCGAGGACTATTAAATCTTTGGCTACGTGAATTCAGTATCAGGGGTCAGAAATGTCTGAATTCTAACCTGGACCAGATGAGGGGCTAAAAACAAACCTATCACTTCTCTGGTTACTTAGTTTCCTTCACTATAACATAATAATAGCACCAGTGATAATAATAATTCCTAAGGCAGCGTAAATGGTCATAGTAGGTATTAAAAATGTCATATTGTCACAGTGCGATTTAGGCAGTATAGATTTCCTCCACATATCTGGTATGGTGCTAACTTCCGTATACCAAAGGCTCAAAACTGATGTCGCAGGGAGAGCCGAAGTCCAAGGAGGCCTTTGTGCCACGTGTTAAATACTCTGAAGAAAGCGCCTAACGTATCTTTACCGTGGGGCCACCACAGCCCTCTGCAAGCCAAGAAAAGACAAGTCTGATTATTTTCATTTGCGGATGGTTTCAGATTCTTTGAGCCACCTGTATACGTCATAGACTGATATTAACCATGGGTTTGTGAGAAATTGTTATAACGTTACTTGTGTATAGAAGATACTAGAAGACAGGTAGAAAGTTGATCTTAGCGAGTAGGAGAAGATTTCAATCTTCCCTGTACTCCTAGCTCCATGAAATCTGATAACGCTGACCGGTCAGTTTCCCAGAGCCAAATTAACCTGCTTGACTGGTCCTCCCAGGAAACCAAACATCCTTGTTACAAGAAAAGAATGTTCAAACAAACAAACAAACAAACAAACAACACACACACACACATAGAACAAAACACACACAGAATAGTTGATGTGCCTTATTTTTCCCAGGATCTGAGGCCGGCTCAGACCATGTACCGTTGCTCAGGGGCCACTTTCCCCAAGTCTGGCGACAGCCAGCCAAGGGGGGAGGGGAGCCGGTGGTGGCGTCCAGCCAGAGCAGCTCCCGGGCCACAGAAGGGCCCCCGGGCTGGGTCTCAGCCTGGGGCAATAGTCCACACGAGGTGAAATCGTTTTTCGTGCTGTGTCTCTGCCAGAAGACTGGCTGAGACGGTGATGTGTTTTTCTAATGTTACGTGAAACTCGCCTCTGTCCTCCTGCTTCAAAGTTAGGACTCCTTGCAATGTTGACGACCACCGTCTGTAGAGTACCGGGCTGCACGGTGGGGCTCTACGGACACATGGACGGACACATGTATTGCCCACATCTGTGTTAGTTTGCACAACACTCAGAAACGAAATCAAAGGGGAAGCCTGAACTGGTGCTGCCGTGATGTCCTGGGAGGTCTACCCACTTCTCAGAAACGTGCCGTTTATACTGTTGTCCTAAAACATCTAAGTTGTGTTACTTGAGGGTTTTGTCCGTCACCTTCTTACGGGCATGTGTGCTCTGAGTTAAGCTGTGTTCTAGACCCGGATCTGCCGTTGGTTAGGTGGGAAGCTGTGGGAGGCCTCGCCTCTTCTCTTCTCTTCTCTTCTCTTCTCTTCTCTTCTCTTCTCTTCTCTTCTCTCTCCTCTCCTCTCCTCTCCTCTCCTCTCCTCTCCTCT
>NW_026057576.1:4504470-4627245 GCF_023721935.1 Panthera uncia | reverse complement strand
CTCTCCTCTCCTCTCCTCTCCTCTCCTCTCCTCTCCTTTCTCTTCTCTTCCTCTCTTCTCTTCTCTTCTCTTCTCTTCTCTTCTCTGGGTACCCTGAACATACGTGGAAGGGATAGAGTATGTGACCTCTAAGTGAGCCCTCCCGGTGCTAACTTCCTTAGATTCTCGGAGACTTCAGCTCGCTGTCCTGTCTCTCCACACAGCACGTGCCTTGTTGCAGGGTCCTTGTGATCTGCCATGAGGATGTGAATGGCAGCAAGTGATTTCCAATCCCTGTGGACGGATTGTGCCTGTGGTCGTCTGAGTCGCCCGTCTTTGTCTTGACGTTTTAGGTGAACGACATTACGCCTGGGGCTGGGGGTAGAGCTTCCTCAGAAGCCGGATATTTTCTGTCCTGTTCCTGCCCAGTCCCCTACCCCCGCCCTAGCCCTGTCCAGTGGCCTCGCTGACACCTGTCACGGCCCCCCTCCCCCACGGACCACACGAGACACCCCATACGGACTCCCCCAGGGTTTCCAGGCCTGTCACATTCCAGCCGTACCCTGGCGACCTTCCTGTGCAGGTTCCGCCCAGCTCCATCAGGTGCAACTGACCGAGCGGTGCCTCAGGCTCGCAGGCCCCTCCCCTCCTGCCCAGGGGCTCTTGGGGGATGCCGGGCATGGGATTCTGGGGGAGGCATCGGGGGCACACACGTGTGCAACATAGAAGGTGGGATGGTCGGTAGAGGGAAGCGGATGAATAAACGCTGTGTGTCCATTGGTTGAGTCCAGTGGAGCCCAAGGGAGAGAATGGTCCCTTTTGGAGGTGCTTCTGGGACAAGGGAAGCAAGGAAGAGACTCCATAGAGGAAACATTCTGAGGTGAATCCTAAGAGAAGCGGGCCGTGTCGGCTCGGGTCGTGATCTTGGGGTTCATGAGTTCGAGCCCCACATAGGGCTCTCCGCTGTCCACATGGAACCTGCTTCCCGATCCTCTGTCCTCCCCCCTCTCTCTGCCCCTCCCCTACTTGTGCTCTTTCTCTCTGTCTCTCTCAAAATAAATAAACTTAAAACAATAGGAATGATAATAATAAAAAAGATCATGGGGGAAAGAGCCTGCCCATAGTTGGGTAGGCTAGGACCAGAAGGAAGGGCATGGGGGGAGTGCTGCAGTGGACAGACAAGGCAGCAGAGGCACGGGGCCCCAGGAGTTCCCCTGACCTTCTGTGCACAGGTGCCCTCGCTGCCCCTCACCCCCCAGTCAGTCCACCCCTGCAGCAGTCACCTGCAGGGGTCACTTCCCCTCCATCCCTGCAGTGGCCGCCCATGTGGGTCTCTGCCGTGTCCAGATTGCCTGTCTCCAGCTTTTTCATGCCATCCCTGCTCATCATCAGTTGTGTCGTTTCTCGTGGAAGAACTAAAACCTTCCTCGTTGCTGGGGAGTAAGTATGGCTTGGCGTTTTCACAGGAGTCTCTCATTCTGGGCCCTCAGGGCCCCTCGGGTCTCTGTTCTTCATGCAATTACACATGGAAGAATGGGAGGGAAAGCCTGGCTGTAAAGGATCTGGGGGTCTCAGTGGCATAGTTTGATCTTGAAGTGTTTGTTTCTTGATCGTCATGAAGAATTGATCTTAAATTTAAATTCAGAACGGACCAGGTTCATCATATTATATGATATATAATATACATAATACACACACACACACACACACACACACACACAGTTGTCTTGGGTCTTGGTTTTGTTGTTACTTTTATTAAAAAAATTTTTTTTTAACGTTTATTTTTGAGAAAGAGAGGAAGAAAAAAGTGGGGGGAGGGACAGAGAGAGAGCGAGAGAGAAAATCCCAAGCAGGCTCTGCATTGTCAGCGCAAAGCCCAACACGGGGCTTGAACCCACGAACCGTGAGATCATGACCTGAGCCGGAGTCAGACGCTCAACCGACTGAGCCACCCAGGCGCCCCTACTTTTATTTTTAATCTGTTAGAGGAGAAGTAAATAAATGTTCCAGGCAGATTACTGGGAGCCTCCAACCACAGACAGCATCTCTGCCCGACTCTCCAGATGAAGACCGGTTTCTGTGTCCGCTGGCCTGATGACAAGGGGAGACGGGAAGTGTAAAAGGATTTTGCTCTGAGGAGCTCCTTGGACACAGTAGCGTGTGATGGAATTTCTCCATAAAAGACACATTTTATACGAAGAGTATAAACCTTCAGGGTCCTGGCCTTGGAGCCCACAGTCTTCCTTCGGGAGGGCCGGCCAGTGTCTGTTCCGTAAGCTTTGCCCTCCTTCCGCCATAGGTTCCTGTATTGCTCACCGCCCTGCCCAGCCTGTCATTGATGACACGTGTCTCCTGTTTTCCATGGAAAATCGTTCCCCTGAGCTTCCTGCAGGGATATTTTGGGACTAAGAACCTTGACTTCGTTTTTTTCTTTTTTCCCCTCTACCTTGCGTAACAGCTCTGATTCCTAACTCTCGAATTTTCTCTCTCCCCTGCTGTTTATTAGTCTATGAAAAGAAGTCTCCTTGGCATCCCATTTTAGGTTTATAGGACCTATCTGTACCTACTGCGCAAAGTTATTTACCTCTGTGATTTTTAAAAATTTTAGATATAAAGTATCCAGTGTTCAAGAAGCAATGGTATTTTGTTTGCTCACATTTTATTTTCATGAACTGCAGAAAATGGCTTGTGTGAGCTAAGTTTGCGTAGAGTTTCAGAACCAGAGTGCTGCCTGATGTACTTCCTCTGAGCTTGCTTTGACCTGGTTTTCATTTAGACTGGGATGTGAATTTTAACTTCTTTTTCCCTTTCATAACGCAGTGCCGTGATTGATAAAGGATGAATGATAGCGTTTGGAAAATCACCGCATTTAGATGCAGATACCTAGTGAGCCATAAACCACTGAAGCTCCTCTTACCCACTCACCGTTGCATGGGTGATTTGCCCCGAGTTCCTTCCTGCATATTAATATTCAGGTAGCAATGACCTGTGGGAATTAAGTACTAACACCACCGATCAGAGGTGTGAAATGGGTGAGCCGTTCTAACCCCAGGCTTCAACTTTCTTACCTGGAAATCAGGAGGGTGAACTAGCTTGCAACCTGAGCACCCTTCTAGACCTGTCTGGAGTGGGGGTGGCGAATTCAGGATGGTACTTCTGTCTACGGCCACTAGATGTCGATGTTTCTGAGAGACCTGGGGTGTCCCTCGGAGCTCCTGAATCCTGCTGATGGGAGCACCGTGATGCTTTGGTTTCATGTTTGTAAGATTTAGGGGCTGGTGACTCAGCCATTGACACTCAGATGAGGATTTTGAGAGACACCAGAACAATCCCTGAGTTTTCCCGATGTCTGTTTGAATCCTGACTGGAAACTGAAACACTTCCAGGAATGGATTATTGTGTGTGCCGTGGAATAGGAATTTATAAGGATTTTCCAAACATAAATGAATCAACAGAGGAAAACTTATTCTGGATTATTTATATGCTCGAGGTGTAGACATCTTTAAAAATGGCAGAGCAGTCACAGGCTTACCCTCTGTGTCCAGCATCTGCCTGGGGCTCCTGCGTATCTTTGCCTGTGCTGGGTCACTCTGGATAATCGGTGCCCTGTGCCGGTGGGCAACCTTGCAAAGGGGAGGCAGAAGCGGGGGTGGGGGGGACATGGAGGAGGATGTGAAGACGCCCACAAAGAATAATGACTTCAAGGACAACACAGCAGGTCCCTCCTACGCCACTTCCAGTGTGGGAAAGTCCGTGGTCCCCACCACAGCTTGTCACAGCAGCCCCCGTGGGGTAGACCACTGGTTCATTTAGCCAGGAAAGGAGGGAAATCATTCAGGGGAGTTTCAAGAGAACTTCAAATCCCTTTGCAGTAATCTTGGATAGGTCAATGTCCAGTTTGGCAAAATGAGCTCCATTCAAGTACGTTTTTAAGTAGGGGGTGTTCTAAGAAGTAACCACCAAGTGGAAATGTCGATGGTATGGCCTTAGGAAGATCAGCCCACCCAGATGTCATGTTCCAATTTAGTGTTGGGGGCAGCTGCATGATAATGTGAGGATCTGAGTACTGATAAATCACCCAATAATGGCATCAACTTCTTGCGGTAATACGTTCTCGGGCATTTATTTTTTTATTTTATTTATTTTTTAAATTTATTTTGAGAGAGACAGCGAGAGAGAGCAGGGGAGGGGCAAAGAGGAGGGGGGAGAGAGAATCCCAAGCAGGCCCCACACTGTGAGTGCAGAGCCCAACATGGGCCTTGAACTCACAAACCGTGAGATCCCGACCTGAGCTGAAATCAAGAGTCAGACGCCTACCCAATGGAGCCACCCAGGCACTCCTGTTCTCTGGCATTAAAAAAAAAAAAAAAAAAAAAAAAAAGTGGGTTTAGCTAGGTTTCTTTAAGAAGGCGGCTATTATGACTAACGTTTTACATTTATTATTCAATCTTTTTTTATGAACAACATAGCACCAGTTGCTGTAATTCAAAATCTATATGGCGAGAAAGCGAATATTGTGCCCTGTCTTACTTTACATAGTCTTTGAGGTTCAGATCAGCGACCCCACAGTGTCTAGCAGTCTGAAAGGGTATCAGACTGTGGTTTACGTGTATATAGTATGAAGCATATGTATTCGTGATAATTCTGTACATTTGTATGATACTCAATTTCGGTTTTGTGGTTCTTAAACTCTCTCCCCCCCCCCCCCCAGCCCTCTCCTCCTCCTTCAGGGTTACACGTGTTGTGATGTAGCCTTCCCTTCATTGTTGGTACAGCATCGTCTTCAAGACCACAGACTCAGTCCGAGGGCCTGGGTTCAAAACCTGGCTCTGACCTTTTCTATTATCGTAGGCAATTTGGAGAGAAAGCAAGAACCAGCAGGGGAGGGGTAGAGAGAGGGGGTACACAGAGGGTCCGAAACAGACTCGGTGCTGACGGCAGAGAGCCCGACGCGGGACTCAAACTCAAAACCGTGACCTGCACCGAAGTCAGACGCTTAACTGACTGAGCTCCCAGGCAATCACCGTCTGTCCGTCTAAAATGTCTTTATGGCGTGATATCTCAGGCGCCGTGCTGAGCAGCGGGGAGCCAGTGGTAGTGGTAGGAAGGATGCCTGAGAACAAGGGCCCCCACACCTGTCCTCAGGTGCCACCAACCCTTACTAGCCAGGCGGCTCTGGCTAAGTCACTCAACCTCGTGGGGCCTCGGATTTCTCTCTGGTCAAGTAAGAAAGTCAGTCGTCTCAAAATTACTTTCCAACTCTACATATTCTTGGATGTCCTAACACTGAGCCAAGTAGGCTTGTGTGGAAATTCATTTCAGTTGGCGGAGGAGGTTCGTCTGTCCGCACCCACGGATCCAGAACACAGCGACTGCGAGGTGTGAGAGGAATGACCTTGGCGGCATCATATCTTATTATGGAAAGTGGGGTTATTTTGATGCTTGGAACGAAGGGAGATACAAAGATATCACACAGTAACATCTGTGGTTTGGACAGTTTAGGGAGCATATTAACAACAGGTTGCTCTGGTGTCAGGAACCGACAGTGGTTGCCAAAGAGAAGCACCCTCGGGCACCTTAGCGAGTCTCTGCAGGGGATGATGGGATAAGGAGAGCGCCTCAACGTTTCCTGGATGCTGAAGCAGCCGAATAGAGGAAATCAGTCACTTTTTAACCAAACGAGTAAACAGAGCAAGTGAAACCCAGGAGTGATGAAGGACTAGGGGCGCCTGGGGGGCTCAGTGGGTTGAGCGTCCGACTTCGGCTCAGGTCATGACCTCACGGGTTCGAGCCCCGCGTCGGGCTCTGTGCTGACGGCTCGGAGCCTGGAGCCTGCTTCCGATTCCGTGTCTAGGATCCATGGAGAGATGCTTTGGGAGTTCCGGAGCGGGGCAGGCAGGCAAAGCTTAAGCATCTGGTGAACCCGGTAGACTCGTGTTTGGACTTGCAGAGTAGTGGCAGAATAAACATAACCCTAGATCCGTTATTCGTTTTCCGTACAAGACGCGGGGCGACTGGAACCCTCCTCCGCACTCCCGTGGCACCGCACTCTTCAGCCGAAATGGCACCCTTAACTTGCAGCTCGATGCAGTGTCTCCCTCCAGAATTTCCGCTCCGTGGATGCTGAGGTGCTATCCCAGGGCTCGTTGCTGCTGTGCTCTCAGCGCCCAGCCCAGTGTCCAACGCACAAGAGGAGAACACGTGTACGTGTTTGTGTCCCCAGGGAATGGAAAGGCTAGCGTGTGAATTTCAGCAGTGTCGTCTCTGCCCTGTGCCTACCCGGAAGCCCGGTCCCAGGTTCTGGGTGCCCTGGGGGCTCTGCTTCGGGAGAGGAGTGAAGACGTGAATGAGCAAGCTGCTCTGCGTTTGTGACACGATGTCCAACCCGCTCGGGTCACAGGTCTGTCTGACTGTGCTTCGGGGCAAGGAATGGCCATAATGGGCCATAAACTCTATTTCTTCGTTCTCGCGGTCGACCCCATCCCCACTACCTTCTCCCCAACCTCCACCCCTCTGGGCACTAGAGACACAGAGTCCCAGAGCTGGACGGTCGCAGCCTTTTGGATTCTCCACGCCACACGTGTCACTGCTTTCTTTTCCCTTCTCCCCGTGCAGTGACCCTAAACCGAGGCTGCAGTTGGGGTGGGAGAGAAGGTTCACAGCCCGCCCCGCATCCCCAGCCTTGGGGGTCCGAGAGGACCGAGAGGAAGTCAGACTGAGTTTTGCTGCCCCAGATCGCCTTCCTCTGTTTTCCTGTGATCTCAGCCCCTGGGGTGACTGCCAAACCCCACCTTGTCGTATCTTCATTCTGTGGGTGCTGTGGCCAAGGGCCGTAGAATGCAGGAAGGAATGTTCAAGGTCAGATTCAAACTTGGCGAGCTGCTACCCACATAGCAATGTGAGTGCCTCCTATGCCCGATCCTGGATGCGCTCCCGTTTCACCACACTCAGTGGCCTCCACACCCCATGCCACATCAGAGGGTGGAATCTTTATATTTGTTTCTCTTTGCATAATCGTGATGCCACATAAGTTGAGTTTTTGCCGGCCACGAAACAAAACCCAGAAAGCTCGCTTTGGATGATATCTTTTCATCTTAAGGGGAAGGCAGGAATCCAAGTGTAGAAAACGGTCTATTGCCCACTACTTGCTATTATCGTTTCAATATCAGATAACACCAGCAATAGCAAACTCACTGGGCTCCTGGCACTGTTGAAACCTTTTAAATCATAGGAGCCCATTTAACCCTCCCCACAGTGTAATGGGTAGGCAGTTCTAACGTCTCCATGTCGAGGTTGAGGGAAACAAGGCACAAGAGAAGGGCGTGGAACTTCCCACCTAGGTGGCTTTTGTTGTATACGGTATGGAAAATCCAGTTCACAAGCTGCAGATCTGCCTCTGTGTCATAAGGGCTACGAGTTGTTTAAAGTAATAATTAATGACCCGAGTAGAGACTCTAGAAAAGAAAATGATCGAGTAACTTTCTTGCTTTGAAACCCCAGGCCTGGAAAATGCCTACCCAGTTGTGAAACTCAAATAATTTATTTGTTCCTTATTTTCGTTTGATCAAACGAAGCCAGATCAGTGAAAAATAGCTAATTATTCGGGGAAAGGGTCGAATTGTTCCTTCTCTAATGATTTATGTAGAGGCTTTATAGGTGTTTTTGGTTAAGGTATGAGGCAGCAAAGCTTCCTTTTAAACAAAGTGCCCAAGATATCTCCAACCCCTTGTACATTATTTTTGAGACCTCCACTAGCGATGCCACTGCAGCTCATAGAGACCCGGGAGCTCTTCAGGACAAGGACTCCGATCTGTTTGCTGTTGTAGCCACACCCCCCAGCACCGTGCTCGCTGGGAACATGGGCGTCAAGAGAAGTCTGTCTTTGATCCGTCCAGAAAACCATTCTCCTCACGAACACAGCGGCTGTACCGTGCCTTGTTTGCTTGATTGCTGGCCTTCTTCATCACACTTGGATCCTAATAGCTTTTGGCCCTTTCCAAAGGTAGAATTCACCTTCAGAAGATAAGGATTTAGCGCTGCTAAGTGACTTAAACTCATGCTTCACTCTCTGAGGGCTAATTCCCAAAGGAGGAAGAAAGAAACTGTTTCTGAGACTCTATTACATGCGGAGCACAGGTACGTTCCTCTCTGTCATCTCATTTAATCTTCTCATCAGTTTTGTGACGTTTTATGGTTCTTTTATAATTGGAGGAGCTTGAGGTTCAGAGAGATGAAGTAACTCACCCGAAGGCACACAGCTCAGCTGGTTATGCTTTAGAACCAAGATTTAACTTGGGTGGCTTTGACTCGGAAGCCTACTTTGCACCGCCCTTGCGGCCTTGAGGAGGAGGTCGGGAGATGTTATAAGCAGTAGAGACATCAGTGAAGAGACACATAACCAACGGGAATGCCGGGAAGGACAGCACGCTCGTTTCCGTGCAGACGCTAACCGGTCGGGTTACATCTCAGACGGTTTCTTGTGACTCTCGGCAAGTGATTGCTTCGTGCTGATGTTCTTCTAGGAACAGCTGTCAGGACTTCTAGCCCCACGCCCACTTCCTGTGGCCCCAAAGTTCTGGGTACTGACCGCTACCCCGGTGGTTGTGGGTCTGGGCGAGATTGCCATCTTCTGCGAGAAGGCTGAAGGGCAGGGCAGGGCGAGGGAGGGGTTGATCAGGGTGGGGACACTTGGAGCAGGCCATCGCGATGGAATTCTCCCTCTGACGGGGTGACCTTCACCTGGACAGTAAGGGTAGGGGTGCGGGGCTGCGGTGGGCAGAGGGGCCCTGCCTTCCCGCCGCCTCCACCCTCCCCTCCCAGAGGCCCACGTCCTGGTCAGGTCACCTCACTTTCTGGAGGCCTCCTTTCTGATCTGCCAGTCGGAGGGCATCGGGGCAGGTGGCTAAAGAGCTCCAACTCGGAAGTTTCCACCTCCTTCTAGATGTTAGGCCCGAGTGCAGTAAGGGGATCCAGGGCGGAACCGGGACGGGACGTGCACCGTACGGGAGGGTGCGCGTGCACGCGTGGGCGCGTGCACACGTTTGCATGTGTCGTTGCTGTCCCGCCTTCCGTCCCAGAGTCCCTGGTCAGGATGATGTAAAGGCAGAATCAGAGCGTCTACACTTTGATTCTGGGTGCATGTTACAATGGAGGCTGTCGCGCACTGCGCGGTAGGTGTTGGCGCCCTTCTGACCCCAGGCATGGCCCTGCCGTCTGACGGCCCAGGGCCTTCCCGCTTCGTTAGCTCCGCCCCCCGAGCCCCGCAGGCCAGGCGACCCCTCCGGCCCCCGCCTGGGGGCTCCACGCCAGCAGCCTTGAACCAGTAGGTCTTTGTAGCCACTGTGAGCAGTTCAGCAGGCTGTGCGTGCTTCTTCCAGAGGGGCCAGACCTGTCCAGCTGCCCGTTTCCAGAGACCGCAGTCCCCTCGCCAGCAGTGGCTTTTGTGTCTTCTGTTTTGGAAGTCTCGGAATCCAAAGACCGACTTTGGCGTCTGCCGATTCACTTTTAAGGCAAAAAACCAAAAACAACCCTGTCCCGCATACAGCTGCTGCCGAGAGGTCGGGGCCACACTTGTCTTCGTGGCTGCTGTTGGAACTGACGTTCCAGGCAGCCCGCGGCCATCCACGCACATCGCACCGCGGGTCTGTCGTGTCACATCAGATGGTGGCACTTCTGCACACTCAGGGTGCCCCTGGCCTGGTGTTGCACTCGGAATCAGGTGCAAAGACCAGGCCGGGACCTCTCAGGGCCTGCCCGTGCCGGCCTTCCCCCCCCCCCCCCGCCTCCCCCTTCCCTCCCGCTGTCCTCTGGCCCCTCTGTCCTGGAGGCCTCCCTCCACACGCCGCGTGGCTGTCATGGCCTCTGCAGGAAGCCTCCTCATCCTGGCACCCCCTGCCCCCTTCAGCTGCCTGCCCGGTGCCATCCTTCACACCCGCCTCTCCTGACCACCTGACCTAAGAGAGCGGCCCCTGCCCCCTCTCAATTCCCTCACCTGCCCGATTCTTCTCACAGCACGTCCCCACCGCCCTATGTCGAGGCCCCTCGAAGGTGCGCTCCACACGGCAGGGACTGTGTGGCATTCACGTCTGTATTGTCATTGCCAAGCCACCATCTGGCACAGAGAGCATGCTGAATAAATACACATCGGATGGGTGAGCGAGTTATTGTAATTCTTGACCCGTGCCCACGTTATGAGGCCCTCGGGCCAACCGCCAGCCCCTCCTTTTAACCCCAAGCTGACCTGGGCTTCCCCTCCCCTGCGCCAAGGGCCTCAGCCGACTACAGCTCAAACATTTCTGCCCTACCCTCTGGAAATCTCCTTGTGGGAAAACACGCTCCCCTACCTCATCGCTACATGTTCCTCTGCCTCCTTGCCTGAACGGAACCCTGGCTGTCAGTCAAGAACACAGCTTCCCTGAAGCCCACTCAAGTAGGGGTGCCTCCTCCCCCCACATCCTCTGTACCCTAGGGTCAGGAAGAAGGGTTGCACCCTACCTCCGCAGCAGCCAGAGTCAGAAACTCAGGCCAGACCTGGTCAGCAGCCGTGGAACCATGGCCTGGGGAGGAACAGACCCAACCAGGAAGAGGCCTGGGGTTGCCATTTTCAAGATCCTAGGTAAAGCGGCCCCCATTAACCTCCCAAACCTGGTGCTCAGTGGGTCTCTCCCATGCTAGCCTTCCAGGGCTACATTGGAAGCAGATGGGATTGGTTGAACTTCTTTCTCCGCCCCCCCCCCCCCACCCCGCCCCTCCCAGACACTGCTGTCCTTCCCGGACCAAACCTCTGAAGTCTTAATGCTTTTCTCATCTCTGGTCGGAATATAACTCCATTATGACATTCATGAGTAAACACCAGAATCCAGGCAGCGAACACTTGGAAATCCCACCGATCCTGGATCTCTCACTCTTGCTTCATGCTTATTATTTTTGAGTTATAAATACTGTCTGTAAATTGAGAGGGGTTATGATTAGGGTGAATAAGGCTTTATTCATCAAACTTCAAGAGCGTCAAAACTAGGTGGCTCAATAAAAAAGATATAAAGAAACACCTACCCCATATTAAGCCTGAATCTTTGTGTAGGTCACAAATGTAAGTAGATTGGGGAAGGTTACATAAATAAATTCACAGGTAACATCTGTAATAAATATAAAATTAAAAATTCACTAGTATGGGAGGTTAAGGCTAATTTTTCTTTTGAAATTAGCATCAGGGAAGGCAACCACTTGTTTCTTTTTTTCAGGGAAAGAATTTGGGGATAGAAAAAGCTGCTGATTTGATCAAATACTGTTTTTGCTTCAACAAATATACTTGCCAGCAACAACTATGTTCTCTATTTAATCATTTATTTTGTTTTTCTTGTCATATTACTAATGCAGTAATTCTTTCTAACATTTGATCATGATCCATGACCAGATGGCACTGGCTGTTGTGAAAGGGAGAATGTTGGGTATGGGTGGGGTGGAGGGACTGCCCCCACCCCAAAAGGTGACCCACAGTTCCATCTCAGGGGTCAAAGAAATGTTCCGAATGGGGTTGCTCTGGGACAACATTCATATCTGCTTGAGATTTTGGGGGGAAGGGTAGAGGGGTCATTCTGTTAGGCAGAGGTGATGTTTGAGGGAGACTTTCCAGATCCAGTATATTTTAATCTAGCTTGGACGGTGTCCCAGATACTGACTGCTTATATAGGGACAGAGCTCAGAAGTGGGGGCCAGAGCGATGACAAGAATGGTCCTAGTGTTGGAGTAAATAGACCATTTAGACTTCATGTTGCAAGTTCCAGGAAATCCAACCAAATTGGGTCACACGATAGAGGATATATCTGCTTGGGTAATGCAAATGTCCCGACATAATCAGACTTTATATGTGGCTTCATCAGAGCCACAGCATTCCTCTGGGAGTCTCCTGGTCTGCTCTATGCTCCTTACATTGACTTCCCTGAGGATGGTGAACTCCTACACCAGCTCTAGGTATCCCATTGAAAGGAAGAGAAGAGAGGATATTCTTTCCTAGAAGTCCACAGTATATGACTTCTTTTTAAAAAAAAATTTTTTTTAACATTTATTCATTTGTGAGAGACAGAGAGAGATAGAGTGAGTGGGGTAGGGTCAGAAAGAGAGGGAGACACAGAATCTGAAGGAGGCTCTTGGCTCTGAGCTGTCAGCACAGAGCCCAGTGTGGGGCTCAAACTCACAGACCATGAGATCATGACCTCAGCTGAAGTCAGATGCTTAACGGACCGAGCCACCCAGGCGCCCCTCCATAGTGTATGACTTATCTGGTCTGCTTCACTAGAGGTTTGTTGTGTGTACCTTTAGCCAGTGGAATCTTACTGGTTAGTTTCAGTCTGAGCTATGGGACTGTATACTTATCGTGATGGTAAATTTTATACGTCCATTTGACTGGGCCACAGGGTGCTTAGATATTTGCTCAAACGTTATTCTGGGCGTGTCTGTGAACGTTTTTCTGAAAGAGATGAATATTTCAGTGGGTAGACAGAGCAAGGCAGATTGTCCTTCCTCAGGTGGGTGGGCCTCAACTAACCAGGTGAAGGCCTGAGCAGAATAAAAAGACAGACATTCCCAGAGTAAGAGAATTCCTCCTGCATAACAGCCTTTGAATTGGGACACCAGCTTTTTTTTTTCTGTCTTTGAACTCACACTGAAACATTGGCTCTTCCTGGGTGTCAAACTCACCAGCCTTCAAACTAGAACTACATCATTACCTCTCCTGGTTCTCAGACCTTTGGACTTGGACTGGAACTAACCTGTCGGCTCGCCTGGGTCCCCAGCTTGCCGACTCACCCTGCAGACCTTGGGACTTGCCAGCCTCTGTAGTCACATGAGCCCTTTCCTGTATACATTTTCTTTACATTTATATCTATCTATACAGCCTGTTGGTCCTGTTTCTCCGAGGGGCCTGACCGATACACTTGTGGCTCAGGGAAAGGCTTTAGGTTAATCAGGGAAACTAGGTGCTCAGAAAACGAATGCCTTAGCTCAGTTATAAACTGATTGAACATGTCAGTGTCATTCCTGTATAGAAGGCAAGTCTACATCCCAGGAGACTCAGAGGAGCCTAGACCTCATTCTAGACGCATTGGAATGGAGAGCAGCAAGAGGGCAGGAAGCCAGATACTGTCAGAACTGGCACAGAAGCAAGTTGGAGCTCAGCCTGCGTCAGTGAACCTCAGTGGATGTAACTAACATGGAATAATAATGATGCCACTGCCGGGGCGCCTGGGCGGCTCAGTCGGTTGAGCGTCCCACTTTGGCTCCGGTCATGATCTAGTGGTTTGTGAGTTCGAGCCCCGCATCAGGCTGGCTGCTGTCACCACAGGGCCCGCTTCAGATCCTCTGTCCTGTCCCCCATCTCGGCCCCTCCCCGTGTGTGCCATCTCCCTCTCCCTCCCTCTCCCTCTCTCTCTCTCTCTCTCAGAAATAAAAACTAAGGGGCGCCTGGGTGGCTCGGTCGGTTAAGTGTCTGACTTCAGCTCAGGTCATGATCTTGCAGTCCGTGAGTTCGAGCCCTGCGTCGGGCTCTGTGCTGACAGCTCAGAGCCTGGAACCTGTTTCGGATTATGTGTCTCCCTCTCTCTTTGACCCTCCCCTGTTCATGCTCTGTCTCTCTCTGTCTCAAAAATAAATAAACGTTAAAAAAAATTTTTTTTTAATAAAAATTAAGAAAAAATAATAATGATGCCATTACCATTATTGGTGCAAGGCACATAAGTGAGCCTCTGTCTGCGTTGACATATTCAGTCCTCATGAGAAACCTGGGAAGTGGGTCTGATTACCCACAATTTACAGATGAGGAGGCAGAGGCGAGGGAATTAAGTACCTTACCCTTGTGTCTCTGAGGCGGAACCGGGGAACACAGGCCCTCAGAGACGTGCCTTTGGATTGATTCAGCGCTCTGTGATCTGGACCTTGGTCTTGTCAACTCTGCAGTGCGAATTCATTCATTCATTAACTCATGTTAAATGTTTAAATTTTAGTTGAGAGAGAGAGCATGCGGGCAGGGGAGAGGGGCGGAGGGCGAGCCAAGCCGACTCCACGCTCAGCATGGAGCCCGACACGGGGCTTGACCTCACCACCCTGGGATCCTGACCTGAGCCCAAATCGAAAGTGGGGTGCTCTGACTGAGCCACCCAGGCGCCCGTGCGCTGCGAATTGAAACACGCCTACCCTGCCCCGGGTCGAGTCGGATTGAATGTTCGCTGCCGGCATTTCGCTGCTGAAACTTTGTATTGTTCCATATGTCACAGCATTCAGTGCGGAGGAGGCTGTTGGCATTGTCACCTACTTCGCTGTCTTTCTGGAAGCCCGCCAGCTCTGTTTTTATGTTGGCAAAAGTTTTAACGTTGCGAGACTTGAAAGAGTGTTTGAGTAAAGGGCTTCTCTCCATGTGCACTTTACGGCCGCTGTCCCTGGGTGCTCCGGTAGCTGGGGGACTTACAGAAATCAGGCTCTGCAGCTGGTGACCGCATGCCATTGCTGGTTCTGTTGGCATCACTACGTGACATGTGCTTGCTATATTAATAATTGAATTCATATGTCCTTTGCCCAATTTTTATAGAAAATAGAGAAGGGTACGTATCCAACCAAGGGTATTAAGTAAGAGCGAACCGGCGAAACTACAAAATCGAACACACAAGTATGGGAGGAAAAAAGTTATTCTCTGTCACAGGATAAATGTTTTCTTAGAAATGGCTTGTAACTCACCCTAGAAAAACAAAATAAAACCAGCTAGAGTTACTGGTGCAAATTTATTTTTTAAAGCCCCCAAATCACTGCCAAAGCCATTGTCTCTATTTAAGTGCCTGTTTGCAGAACTATTCTAAATGGAAAGTCTCTAGAATCTTTGCGCCTGAATAAACTAATGGGGCCTTTGCAGAGACATAAAGGAAAAACCAAGCATGTGTATGAACTGCGCCCGCAGATGATTAATGTTCACGCTGAGCCCTAGACGGTTGATCTCCACAGTGTGTGCTCATGTGGGGGCTGAACATAGCCATTCCGTTATGTAAGGGTTTCTGCCACATCCCTCCCCTTCCCTTTGGAGTCGAACTTCATAACAGGGTTGTGTGGCCTTGGTTGCCTCCCCTCGGTGCCTCCTACTCACGCACCACTCATTCCACCGAGTTCTGGCTGGCACTCATGGTTTGGGAAGCTAGTCTGAAGACTAGAGATTCTTCTCTTTCCCAGTCTCTGCACCCCCTGTGCCTGGGTTGCTCCTAGGGGCTCTGTTAGCATCTCATCCCTCCTGGCTGTTCTCCTAATCGCCTCCTCAGCATCTTCTGTTGGCTGCTTTTCTTCTCCCACCTCCATTAAATGTTGCCCAAGCTTTCATCCTTGGCCATCGTGTCCAACACTAAGCCGAATGCACAAATGATTCCTCCCTTCATGTGTCCAAGCCAGACCATCTCCTGGATTCTAGATTTGACCTTCACTTTAGCTTTTCCAACTAAACCTGCCCAACATTGACCCCCGTTGGTTCTTATCTCCTTAAGTTTGCAGATTGATTTAAGGATCATTGATATTTTGATGACATCAGGTGTTTCCATCCAAGACAACGATGGGAGCTTTTTGGTCTGTTTTCTAGGCCATGTATGGTTGTTAAGTTTCACTGTGAAGGAAGAGTGTATGTTGATCCCGGAAGGCTAGGGGTGGACTGTAGTGGACATTTATGAAGATTATGGCTGCCCTGGACCGTTCACCTTTCCTATTTTGTAGAATTTCCAGATTTATGAATCTCATGACCCCATCTTAGGTGAAATCATACAGTATTTGTCTTTTTGTGACTGGATTGCTTCATATAGCATAATGTCCTCATGGTTCATCCATGTGGTAGCTTGTGTCAGAATGTCCTTCCTTTTTAAGGTTGAGTGACATTCCATTGTATGTATAGACCGTATTTTGTGTATCTATTTTTCCATCAGTAAACATCTGGTCTGCTTACACATTTTCTACTGGGAATAATGCAGGTATGAACGTAATTATATATACTTAGCACTTTTGATACTAATAATAGTGACCATCCCTTATTATCACACTTATTATGTAACATACATGCGTTATTCTAACATACATGAATCCCTTTAAGCTTTGCAACATCTCTGTGAGTGGGAAACCATCATTATCCATATTTTACCAACAAGGAAACAAAGGGTTACAAAACCTTCATAAGAGTTAGGGAACTTGCTCCTGGATGCTCGAATCCTGGTGGTAGAACTGGTGTTCAGATGCCCGAGTCTAGCTCTCGAGTGTAGGTGTTCCACTGTGCTGCCTCGGTGACCGCAGCGAGCTTGATGCGGGGCTCGAACTCATGAACCATGAGATCATGGCCTGAGCTGAAGTCAGATACTTAACCAACTGAACCACCCGGATGCCCCAGAAAGATCTTTTTTGACTACCGAGGTTAGTTTGTCTTCATGATGGTGCCTGTTTCAAATCAGTGCAAAGCCCTTATTACTCTCTAACATCTTAATATTCATTCACTTTTTGTTCACTGCCAGTCTCCCACTAAAGTGTAAGCTCCGTGAAAACACAGGCCTGAGTTGACTTTACCCTGTTATATCCCGAGTAGCAAACTGTAGGTGCTCGACCAATAGTTGTTGGCTGAAACAGCAAATGAATGGGTAAAGGAATAAGCCCGGCCAATTTAGAATCTTACATTAATAAAATTCAAAATAAAGCAGATGTCGATATAGGGAAATTCTCTCCATGGAGCCAAGGGTTCAAATAAACTCGAGAGTTAAGCAGAATTGCTAAAATGTTCTCTTATTTCTAAGGACCACATGCTATTCTGATACCTTCTAGCTGTGTTTGCTGATTAGATTAGCTATAATGCTGGCATTGTTTCTACTTTATGGAATTGGAAAAGTTATGACAAAGTTGCTTATCCAGCTTAGTGAAGGTTAAGTATTTAGTTCCAAGAAACTTGAAGATTGTCTGTAATTTCAGCTGAAGTTAAAGTGAGTGAAAGTTTTTCATCTTGCCCTCCAAATCAAGAGAGCAAAAGATACCTGGACAGGAAGCCCTTGTCACTCTGAGGCTAGTCACAGGGTCATCTATGTCTCAGAGACCCTTCTGGATGGAAAGCAAAGTTCTAAGAATCACATGCCTCTTTTCTTTCTCTCCCTTCATTGATATTTTTCTCCCTGTGGAAGAGAAATGCCCATAGAAGGAAAATTTTCTATAGCAGAATTAGGAACAAAAATAGTCTAGAAGAGAAAAAAAAAATACCTAAAACAAAGAAATCACGTGGCAGAAAATTTTCAGTTTTCCATAAGGCCTTCTGTTCCCACCAATATCTTTGGAATGTGCTGCCCATACTAAGCTGACAATCTTTTTCTCTCTCTCCTGTAAATATGTTTTTCCACCTGTAAAATAAAGAGTTGACTTTGGATTTCATTAAGATAATAAACACCATTGGGGCGCCTGGGTGGCTCAGTCGGTTGAGTGATTGACTTTGGCTCAGGTCACCATCTCACAGTTCGTGAGTTCGAGCCCCAAGTCGGGCTCTGTGCTGACCGCTCGGAGCCTGCTTAGGATTCTCTGTCTCTCCCTCTCTGTCTGCCCCTCCCCTGCTTGTGCTCTTGTGTTTGCTTGTGCTCTCTCTCTTTCTCCCTCAGTGTAAACTTAAGAAAAATGTAATAAACACCATTGATGTACATTGTTGACTGGAAGGTTCTCAGAAATCCTCAAGGAAAAAAAAAGCAAAAACAAAAACCAGAAACATAGCATTTTATGTGTATTAGCCATTGTAGACCTGCTCTTTATGCAGTCTATACTGTGACTAAACTCTGGCATGGCAACTCATATAGGAAGGTGGAAAGGTCGGGTCCCATCATATTAGAAATGAGGATTTTACTTTTGTAACTCAGGGCCGGGAATCCAGGTGGGAGATATTTAGCTGAAATCTGTTTTATGTCCGGGAGCTGGGGTGGCTCAGTTGGTTGAGCATCCGACTTCGGCTCAGGTCATGATCTCTCAGTTTGTGAGTTTGAGCCCCCCATTGGACTCACCGCTGACAGCCTATCAGCACAGAGCCCACTTTGGGTCCTCTGCCCCCCTTCCTCTGCCCCTACACCACTTGCCCTCTCCCCAAAAGAAATAAACGTTAAAAAAAAAGAAATCTGTTTTATATCCCTTCTAGAATTGAAATATTCTCTTCAGTGTCCTTCAGGAACTGGCACAGAATACGACGACTATCCACTTGCCTACTTCATGGACAAGAAGTATGTTCCATTGGGAAGTAATCTATTCAATCTTCCTCATTAAAGTTGAATGAAATAGTGTCCATACTGATCATAAACTTTGCAGGTTGACTTCCTTATGGGATCAACCTGACTCATCTTCATGTGCCTTGTGTCTGGTGACTCCATCACTGAGTGGCAGTTGAGAAACTAAGTGGGACAGTGGTAAACTAAGTGGGTCAGCAGGCCTGCCATTGGGCACGGACTGAGGAAATAGATGTTCCTAGGGATGGTAAGATTTACGGATGGTTGTGGTTGTTGTTTTGTTTCTGTATTCTTGTTTTGATATCATTTGTGCAAAAAAAATGAAACAGAGCTCTTTGTTCATGGGGAAGAATGACTATCAACAAACCAGCAGAATCTGGGACATTCAAACTCAAGGCCGTATAGGTTCTTGTGGCTCCGGTCATCCATGCTTTGGTAGACGCAGGAACTAAGGCCCTGGTTAATACGGTGAGATGGAAGGGGAGACGGAGAGAGAGGGAAGGATTTCGTTCACAGGAAACGAAAAAGTCCAGCTTGTCATGCTTAATCAAAAGGAAGCTGCTTTCCCCCCCAGAAAAGAAGGCAGGCTGAGAAAGCAGAGTTCAAGTGAGGTCCTCCCAAAGTGCAGGCGAGATTCCTCTGGTCCTCGTGCATTAAGTGGCCTGGTGGGCTGACACATCCCTACAGAGGATGACCCCCATTAACCTTGCTGTGTTTTCAAGAACAGCTCGCTTTCAGTCAGAAAATGGCAAACTCTCTCCCTTTAATTCACATGTTGTTGAAGGGACCCTGGGTTCTTTGTCAAGCCACAGTTTTCAGTATTTCTGGTTTTTGTTAAAATACCATCTCTTGTGGATGAAGAGAATGTGGAATAACGTCGAGGAGGAGCACGATGTCATTATCGTTGAACTTAATAATAAGCAAATGGATTTTTCCACTGGGTAGGCAGTGCCCAACCTATGAGTGGGTTCCGTTCCAAAAGTTCTTTGGAACTTGGGCTGGGTTTTCCCACAGGAAATAGAAATAGGAATTAGAGTCCCAGATCCAGTCCACAAGAGCTGGTTTAATTCACAATAGAGCTGAAGTATAGTTATAGGGGCCATATTTTCTGGACCCCAAATTGAGATCCATGATTTGGCAAGTACGTATGTTCTCACCACAACAAAAGAACAGGACAGAGTATTGAAATTGGGTTTGTACTGGGAGATCCAGGGAGCACTACACTGTCGTGCTTCAAATGCTGCTATCCTTAGCAGACCCCTGTCGACCCCAACACCATGCATAACTATCCATCTACAGGAAAATGCGTTTCCGGCTTCAATATGGGGCATCAGGCTCACACGCCTCCTGCTGTGGTCTGAACCCCCACGCCCCGCGCCCCTGGCTTGAAGCCTCAGGAAGAGGCCCCACCACTGCTGTGATGCCTGGCTGGCCCCACAACTCTGTCCCCACGGCTGGTCCCTCATTCCTCCCTCCTGCAGGCCTAGTGCCATCCCAAGCTTTGGGAATAATTCCAATCTTGATTCACGGACTTCCAAGGCCCGGCCTAGCATCACCAACTATCTCGTCCATCCCACGCCGATGTTGCAAACTCGTCCCAGCCACTGTGAATTTTGGTGGAGCTTCCTGGTCCCATCATTTGGTCCTTGCTCTACTCCAGTCCCGGAAACTTTGACTCTGTCTGGGCACCTGTGGCCAGAACTCCGTACAGCTGGCTGCCTGCCCCCGCCCCCCCCCCCCCCCCCCGTTCCTCTGCTTGTTGACTGCTCTGTCCCCACAGCTGACCTGGTCTAGCTTATTTGCAGGCACCAAAGACCTTCAGCCTGGAGGCTCGGTGCTACCTCGCCCCTAATCCAAACAGGGTCAAGAGGGGAAAGACCCTGAGGACAGAGTCACCCCAGTTGAGTTCTAACTTAGCCATTTCCTTGCTGTGAGTCCCTCAATATGCTGTGAGTCCCCAACAAAACCTTTCTGAGTGCCAGTTTCCTTCTGCTTGAAATGAGGATGGTGATAACCCCTGTGATCCCCGCAGTGTTTACCGTGTGCCAAATACTACTGGAAGGGCCCTGCGTGTGTTAGTTCATTTAAGCCTCACAATAACGGTCTGAAGCAAATGCTCTTGTCCCATCTTACAAACGAGGAAAGGGGGGCCTCCAGCACTCGAGTGCTTTGCCTACAGAAACTCTTTGGTAAGGGAGGGAGCCAAGACTGTACCCCAGCATGACTTCGGACCTGCACCCTCAGCCTCTGGCGGCCCCACGTGAAGCCCAGCCCAGTGTCCAGCAGGCAGGGGCCTCAGGGGTCACAGCCGCTGCCACTCGCTGTTCCTGCCTGTCCACGTCTCCGTGTCCCAGCAGGCACGCTCGGGAAATACTCGTTGCCCCGATCTAAGGTCACGTTGCTTACTCCATAGTCCTGTGGTCTGTACGCACAGCCTTCCCACCTCTGCCCCGTGTCTGCGGTCCCAACTGTGTGAGTGGGTTTCAGCCCTGGTTGGTTCATCCATCCCTTTATCCATTTAGGCGATTATTGAAGAAAGTACTGCCTGGATGCCGTAAACACAACAGTTTGCAAAGGGGACATGGCCTCTTGTCCTCTCCTCTCGGTATTTATGATTTAGTAGGAAAACCCCCGTCAAAGCATCACCCGATGAATCTAACATTACAACTGGCAAGAGGCGGGCGTAGAGTGCTCTAAGCCTATCATCGCGTCGGGTCTAACCAGAGACTCAGGGAGGGTTTCTTGGAGGAAGTGATATTGCCTTGAGAACTGAAGAATGAGTAGGAGGCAGTGGAAGATGAGAGAGAGAGAATATCCCCGTCAGTGAGCAGATCATGTGCAAAGGCCCTGCAACATAAGGGAGCACAATGTGTAGAAGGCCAGTGTGGCCACAGCAGAAATTGTACGGCATTAAGTGAGTCTGGAGATATAAATAGGGGCCAGACCATCCAAGGCCTTGGAAGCCACAGTGGGGTTTTCCCTTTATACTGAGGTACTGTTTAAACACAGTTAAGGTTGGGGCCGGGATGGCATGATCCAAGATACTCTTGGAAAAGATCGCTCTGGCTTTATGATGCAGAACGAATTGGAGAGAAGCCAGAGAAGGAGAAGAGTAGAGGGTTCTGATCTGGACTTTTCCACTTGAAAGACTCTGGTTGAACTTTCTTTGCTGACCTGGTTGCTCATTGCTCCCAGGGAGTCTTTCTAGGAGGTCTAGCTGGGAATCCTGACCTGAACAAAAATGTGTGGATGTCTAATGATTCTGCTCCTGGGGAAGTCCTGAGGGTTTGAGGGGAAGGCCCTTCCTACCAGGTGTGGTACCCAATACTTTCCTAGTTCCTACTTCTGAGTGTCAGGTGGTGATGGTGATTCTTGGGCGTATTCCTTCACCAAGTCACAAAGTCAGTCTAGAACCCTGGCTGGCGCCTGTCTAAAGATGCTACGACTTTCAGATTAAGGTCTGACCGTGTTTCTTGCTTGACTCGTAAACACCAACGTCTCAGAAAAGAAATGACACCAGAAATGAGAAGCAATTTCACGTTAAAACCGAAGGAGGACACTGAGAATTCTGAAAAATCTGGCTTCTTGGGTTCCTTCCCTAACACAGGCCAGTCTAGATCTCGAACCCTTCTAACCCCAACGTTCATCTTCGCCGATGGCAGTTTTCTCCCTCAGCTCTCTGCCTGTCAGAATAGAGATGCCTGGAGTAAGATTCTTAAAACATTTCCCAGAAGTGTTACTGCTGTACACAGACGACTGGGGACAACGCAGCAAACGGGCAGGTCTCCTGCTATGGAATGAATGGGCTGTGAAGAGATGAATTAGGTACCAAGGACTGTCAGAAATTAAACCCAGGAATTGGACACGCTGCTTGATCCCGGTCACTTAGCACCATCACATGCCTCATTGCTTCAAGATGAATAAAACGCTCAAAAGGCACGTTCTCCCCCCCCCCCCCATAAATACAGAATGGGGTAGGGAGGGAGGATCGGAGTCATTGTGCGTATTTGCAGTTGGCAATTTGAGCCCTGTCAGACCCTGGGATCGTTGGCCTTGGCTTGCCATACGGCAGTTCAGAAGGCAGCGTCCCCTGGAATCTGCAGTTAGGTCTGGGATTCGACCCTCCACCCGGATGTCACGGAGAACCGGTCCTACCGCTTGGCATCCTGTGTGCCGTACCCCGTAACAGAGCAGAGTCACCTTCCTTCGGGTTCTGTAGAGGTCAACACGCTTGCTAATTTTGCGCTTCACCACGTGCTCTGGTGGGTTATTCTTCCTGTTCCTGTTTCCTCCTTAATCTCCCTCCAGAGGTTAAACCCACCTCCTTGAGGGTTGGAAACCCAGCTCCAAAGGGCCTCTTTTCCTTCCTCCTCATCTCTTAGAGGCATCCGCACCTCCAGCGAGCTCTCAGGAATAGCTTCCGCCATTCCAAGGGTTCTGTCAGCCTCCGGACATTAAGGAGGCAGAGTTCTAAGTGAGTGTAAGTATGTGTTGTTTTGTCCATTCATTCAAGCGTTTGTTTTCTGCCCGTTGCCTTCTAGGTGCTGTGCTAAGTACTGTGGATATAAACAGGAGTCCCCCAGGACTCCATTTTGTCCTTGTCATTTCGTTTCAAGTAAAGCCGGCCAAGTCACACAGTAGAGACCAACATGCTTTTTTTCTTTTTTTTTTCTTAACATAAAGCCAAGGGATGTGTTCAGCATTTAAATTCACCGATAGTCTGGAAAGGCCTTCTTTCGTTTTTTCTGTGTGTGTTTTGTTGTTGTTTGAGTTTTGTTTTGTTTTTTTCTTTTAGTTTATTTTCAAAGAGACAGAGAGAGTGCAGGCAGGGGAGGGGCACAGACAGAGAGAGAATCCCAAGCAGACTCCACACTGTCAGCATGGAGCCTGATGCGGGGCTCGAACCCAGGAACCGTGAGATCATGACCGGAGGCAAAATCAAGAGTTGGTTGCCCCTCTCGTTTTATTTTATTCTTTTTTTTCCCACTTCATCCCCACTCCCCACTCTCATTAACCCTTCTCCCCCGGGCCTACAAGCACCTGCTGTGGTACGTTTGGCATGTGTCCCTGGATCTGTACAGATCTCTGAACAGTACAGAGCGTGGTTACGTGAATATAAGCACTTTATTTTATTTTTTTAGTGTTTATTTATTTCTGAGAGAAGAAGAGAGAGCGAGCAGGGGAGGGACAGAGAGAGAGGGAGACGCAGAATCCGAAGCAGGCTCCAGGCTCCGAGCCGTCGGCACAGAGCCCGACGCGGGGCTTGAACTCACGAACCGCAAGGTCACGACCTGAGCCGAAGTCGGGCGCTCAACCGACTGAGCCACTTGATGCCCTCGAGTGTTAAGTTTTTTAAATTTACAGAATGGTATTGTGCTTTAGGACGCACGTTTCCTAATGTTGAACCAATGGCAGACTGTGTTTTAAACACCAGGGGGTGGGGGCGCCTGGCTGGCTCAGTCACGGGAGCGTGCTACTGTTGACCTCGGGGTTGTGTGTTTGAGCCCCGTGTTGGGTGTAGAGATCACTTAAGAAAATAGAAACCTTTCTGAAACAAATACGTAAAAACCAATGGATGTTTCTGACGGTACCTCTGGCTTATGCCTCTGTCTGCTTCACAGTCTTCTCTCAGGGGTAGCCACTGTGTTTCTTATCCATTTGCACACGGGTTGGCCCCAGGCTGCCCCCCACTTTCCCACAATACTGCAGTCCGCCACCCGCACCTGTTCCCCGGTGCTGTGCTCCCCGGGAATCTCCTGAAAGCGGGACGTACAGGTCATAGGTCATGTCCTCACCTGCTTTCACAGTTTGACTGCCACATTCCCTCAGATGGCTGCACCATGTCCACTCCCATGGCCACTCACTGTCCTGATCTTACCAGCTTGGTACCTAGAAGAATAACGATGATAAGGTCCGCTGCCATTTATTAAATATCTGCCACCTGCCGAGTGCCATGCTGGTTGCCTCATGTGCAGAGTGCGAAACGCTTACGTCTTTGCGAGGTGTCAGTCAGTATCTTGTTGACAGGTGAGGGTCCCGAGGTTGAGGAAAGTAAGTTCCTCACTCAGGGGCACACAGCTCTCCTGGGACGGAGGCAGGGTTTGAGCCGACGTCAGTCACTGGTATGCCTTGAAAAATACGTGCCCGCAAACGTGCTTGGTTCGTTGGATTAAAATCACGTAACTAGCTGCGACAGGGGAGGGTGACGTTGGTCGGGAGCTCACCTGGGGTTGGGGGTGTGGCCCTGTGCAGTGTTTTCCCCATCAGAGTGCAGTGCTCAGAGAGCCACAGAAATTCTTGTCTGCGACCAGAGCTGAAATAAAAACGAGGTCCTCACACTATTCCCACATCAGTACGATGACAACAAAAACGAAAACGGCTGAGTAGTGTCAGTATGGAAGGGCTCTCTCTTCTGGTGACCTCTTAATGTATTAGAAGAGTATTTTTGTATACTTTTTTCTCCGTGCTTCAGGCATACATCTAAATGGTTAATGGTTGGAATGGCCCAAGCATTTAAAAAAAATTTTTTTTTTAATATTTATTTATTTTTGAGAAAGAGAGACAGACCACGATGGGCAGAGGGGCAGATAGAGAGGGGGACACAGATTCTGAAGCAGGCTCCAGGCTCTGAGCCGTGAGCACAGAGCTCGATGCGGGGCTCGAACCCGCAAACCGTGAGATCGTGACCTGGGCTGAAGTCGGACGCCTAACTGACTGAGCCCCCCAGGCGCCCCGGGAATAGCCCATGCTTTCTAAGGCAGACTGGAAAGCTTCCACGTAAGGAAAACTCGTTTGTTTAATAAAAAGCTTTTCTGGGTGCAGAGAGGAGCGAGGCACTCTACGGCCTCCAGGTGCTTACAACCCTAAGGAGAGAAAAGCATCAGAGAATAATTCGGGGGCCACGTCGGTTCTCCACCGGCAAATGGAGGTCTCCCAGGAGAATGGAATAGAGACAGGTGCCCAGTGGCAAATGCAGGGGGGTTTGGCTCCTGCCATCTAACAGACGGTGCCTTGCCCCCGTGTCAGCTTCAGCTCTGCCTTCTCAGGGAGTGTGAGAAAACGAGGACCACAGATTGCGAACAAGCCGGCGGGGTCAAAGGAGGATGGGGCTGGCTTGGGCCAGAGGGCGCCAGGTCATCGGGGAGGGACCAGGGACTCCAGCCTCGGAGAGAGAACGGTGGTATCTCTCTGCTTGCAGGTGGTTGGAGTTTTGAAGGCTCCCCAAATTTCTGACCTGTCCTCCCCCGCCATTGGCACACGGAACAATATTTCTAGGTGAACTCGTTTTGTAACATGAATCACAGTGGGTTAAAACTCCGCTCTCGGGGCGCCTGGGTGGCTCAGTCGGTTAAGCGTATGACTTCGGCTCAGGTCACGATCTCGCGGTCCGTGGGTTCGAGCCCCGCGTCGGGCTCTGGGCTGACGGCTCGGAGCCTGGAGCCTGTTTCGGATTCTGTGTCTTCCTCTGTCTCTGACCCTTCCCCGTTCATGCTCTGTCTCTCCCTGTCTCAAAAATAAATAAATGTTAAAAAAAAAATTAAAAAAAAAATAAAACTCCGCTCTCTTCGGACCTCTTCTGCGAGGGTCGCTTGGGGAATCAAAGGGAGTCACTTTTCAGACACGGAGGCGGCACTTACTGGTCTGAAACACCACGTTCGGCCAGATGGCGATTAGACTGATTCCACCTGCTACTTGAGAATTTATAAAGTTTTAACTGCTCATTGCCTGGCGGCCCCATCCATTGTCAGCGGGCGCAAACAATCCCCAACTAGAGGCCAGGTGCTTTCCTGCTGTTTTCCTTGAAGCAGGCGGGGGTCCGATTAAGTGTTTCATGGATTTCCGCCACGAGGACTCATTTGTGCAGTTTGCAAGAGCCCGGTGCTACCCGCTCTAAAAATGAAGGTTTTTCTCGATGTGGGCTTAACGAGCATTTTCCTCCCATGCCTCCTGCTCCTTCAAAAGAGGGGGGGGGGGCAGAGAGAGAGAGAGAGAGAGAGAGAGAGAGCACCGTGACTGGAATTATAATGAGCTCTCAAACCTGTTCCTAATTATCTTCCGTAACTTAGCAACATCCTGGGTGAGCGGAGAAAGGAGCGGAGTGATTTAAATTCATTGGTAAGATGTGGGTGTAAGTAGGGAAGTCGGGCACCCCGGGGCTCCGGGTACAGTATAAGGCGGCATTTGCTAGGTGGGGAAAGGGTGTGAGCGTTCAGTTCAGCTTCTTTATAGAGGAACAGGGGAGGGAGGAGGAGCTGAGCCCACGAGAGGCGGAGAAGTTGCTCGCATTGCTACTTGAAGATTGGTACAATGCCCAGGGAAGGACATCTGCGTCCTCGCTGTTTCCTTCTAATGGTGTGCGGTCGTGGGCCGGGGAACAAGTGGTTCCAGTGCACTGAGCAATTCATCCGAAAATTCACGTGTAGGTCAGAGGAAGCCTAGCTCGATCATAGTGTATGAGAAGAGGATTTGGCCATATTGCCGACTTAGGAACGAGGCGTAAAACCTGAGAGCGACAGGGGTGATAAACACCTAGCTCAACATCATGTGTCTGCTCAGAAGCAAGGGGTCGACGGGAGACTGTTGTGTTTTTTCTCGTTACCATTGGTCATGGAGCCTCAAATGCAGAGTGTGCGATCCGGCTCTGGGTCTGCTTTTCAACGAGCAACATTGACTTGAGAATGTCCAAGGAAAGAGTGCTGGGTGTGGGAAGCCCTGTTATGTGGGCTGGAGGAATTGGGGGTGTTTGGTCCCAAACAGGAAGCCCGAGGGACCCTAGATCCGAGAGGGAGGTTCCCTCGTCCGTAGCAAGGTGCCTTTGGTAGATGTTGAATTTGCCCCTACCTGGCTATTCCTTCACTTCTGCGTGGACCAGCTTTCTTTGCAGGGAGAGCTTTCCTCCTACACCCTGCAGGTCTGTGCCAGGCAGTTACCAGTGAGCTGCTTGGCACAGCTGGAGCTGGCCTGTCTGTGGGGTTGGAGCCTTCTTGCTTCTGCCCAGGCGACGAGCAAAACGCCCATTGCGTTGGCTAGCTCTGGTGTTACCGAGTCCCAGGGCACTGTCAATATGCCAAAGCATCTTTTCTTTTTTTTAAGTTTATTCATTTATTTTGAAAGATAAAGAGACAGCCCAACTGAGGGAGGGGCAGAGAGAGAGAGAGAGAGAGAGAGAGAGAATCCCAAGCAGGCTCTGCACTGTCAGGGCAGAGCCTGATATGGGGCTTGAATCCATGAACCGTGAGATCATGACCTGAGCAGAATCCGAGAGTCAGACGCTTAGCCGACTGAGCCACCCAGGCGATCCAATATTCCAAGGCATCTTAACCAGATCAGAGCCATACGGTCAATAAAGTCTACAGGCTCAGAGTGCCAGTTCTCAGAACCCAGGGAAGGTTTCACGGAAGAAAGGGACTTAAAAAGAGGGTCACATTTGGGGCACCTGGGTGGCTCAGTCAGTTAAGCATTGGACTCTTGGTTTCCGCTCAGGTCGTGATCTCATGGTTTGTGGGTTCGAGCCACACATCGAGATGCACTTTCAGTGCAGGGCCTGCTTGGCATTCTCTCTCTCTCTCCCTCTCTCTCTGCCCCTCCCCCACTCGCTCTCTCAAAATAAATTGCTCTCTCTCAAGCAAAGAGAAGGAGGGGGAAGCCCTGGGCTGGAGAAATATTAGTGCCAAGTGGGGAGTGGACAAGTCTGACTATAAGGGTAGTGGGGGAAGACCCATGGGGAAAGTTCAAATGGTGGAAAGCCTTAAATGCCACATGCACGGTTTGGCTTCTGTCTTGTAGGCAAGTGGGAGGGTTGTCAGATTTGGCAAATAAAACACGATGCCCGGTTATATTTGAATTTCAGGTAGATAACCACTTTCGGTGTAACTATGTCCTAAATATCCCATGGGGTATAGTCATATTCAAAAAACGTGTTTGTTGTTTCTTTGAAATTCAGACTGAACTGGGCACCCCGTACTTTTATCTGGCAACTCACGCAAGGGGAAGTCACTGACGTTTTATAACAAGGGAGTCCTCTGTGTCAAGTTTGGAAGGAGTCGTCTGGTTGCTGTTTAGCAGCTGAATTAGAGGAGGAAGACGCAGAATCGGGGTTAGGGAAGGGAAAAACCAGACTCCTCCTCTACGCTCAATGCTTCACTCCCCTTTCTTTTTTAAAGTTTTTTATTGATTTCCTTTGAGGGAGAGAGAGGTCGCGAGCGTACGAGTAGGGGAGGGGCAGAGAGAGGGAGAGAGTCCCAAGCAGGCCCCACCCTGTCAGCACAGAGCCTGCCTGCTACGGGGCTCGAATCCATGGACCATGAGATCGTGACCCGAGCCGAAATCAAGAGTGAGACGCTCAGCCGACTGAGCCACCCAGGCTCCCCTCAGTACTTCACGTCTGATACCAGATGTTGGGGGCAGTTTCCCACACCAAGCAATTGTGCGACACCAGATGAGCGTCCTGTAATTCAACCCAGTTCTGACGTTATCCACCTGGACAGCATCAGCTCCCACAGGTTGAGGGTTCAGATGCCACGAGACTGCCCCTCCCCCCCAGATGTCACTGTCAAGTCCGGGTTACCCGTGTATCTGAGCTACCAGCCATAAATCAGAAGTTCCTACAACCCCCTGCCCCCCGCCTCAGTTCATTAATTTGCTACAACAGTTTACAGAACTCAGGAAAATAGCTTGCCTACTAGAGTACCGGTTTGTGATAAAAGGATACAACTCAGAAAGAGCCAGATGGCAGAGACGCCCAGGACAAGGTATGGGCGAAGGGCCGGGTGGTTATCTAGAGGCTTTCCGAGAACCGCCTGATAACAGAAACTCAGATCGGAAGGGCTCGTGATGAACAAGACACTCCTTTCACCTCCTTGCTCAGGAGTTCTTTCAGGAGCTCGGGACAAAAGACCAGATCCGGAAACAAAAATTCTCCCATTGCTCTTATCGCTTAGGAGATTACAGAGTTTTCGGAGACGTGTGCTATGTGTGTGCGTACGGAACCACGGCCGTGGACGAAGCTAAAAATACGCACGACAGTGCACGTGAATAGAAATCGCAGCAGCACAGGCCGTTACTTGGAAAATGCTTGAAAGTGTCCCGGGTTCCCCATATGAAAGCGAAGGGTGGATTCAGGAGGTCACTGCATGGCGCGGTCAGTAGGACTTGGTGCCTGGCCGGACGCAGTTCAGGGAAGGAGGCAGGGGAGGGTGGAGGTGACAAGGGTGGGTTCGAGGTTGAGGACCAGTTGGGATGAATCATGGAAGAAACAGTTCAGAGAAAGAACGACATAGAGGAAAGAAGGCGGAATTCTGAGTCCTCCCGGAGACCTTCTCATGGTAGGCACCAAACGGAAGGTTCAGGAAGCCGGAGACACACAAGCGAATTCCGGACGGGAGAGTGGGTAGGACCTGTTTTTTGCAAGTCTGTGGATAGTGACAGCAGCTGAAGCAGGTGAAACGGCAGATGAGCCTTTCACGGGAGGGAGAAAAGTGAGGGGAGTAGTGGCCTGGGGTGGGGGGTGGGGTGAAGAAAGCAAAGTCCACTGCCTGATCGAGTCTCTACTCTGGGCCGGCAAGTGAGTTCCATTTCCCTGTGGCTTAATCCGTTTTTTCATTTGCTTTCATTTTCAATGAAGGCAGAGAGCAAACACAAAGAGCCATAGTTGCTGCAACAGGCCCCCTCCTATGAACACAGTTGAGGGATGTGCTCTCAAATCTCCAAAGGCCCAGGAAGACTTCCCTCCGAGCATCATGCCGATGCTCCAAGGATCACAGACAAAACCTGACAATACCACCGGCTCCCACGCGTGTCAGCCTGGATCTGGAGTGAAGGGGTGCGGCTGGGAGGCCTGGGGTCCTCGCAGGCCTGGCACGAATCCTGTGCCAGAGCGGCTGGCTCAGTGGCCGGCGTCCTGCCCCAGCACCTCTGCCACGTGTCTCAGTCACAGCCAAGTGGTGACCAGCTCATTGCGCCCCCGCCCCACCCCAAGGGACAGGACTTGGACGCACACTCGACGAATCACACGCTCTGGTTGTCCCTCGGTCAGGGACACCGGGAGCAACGTGACCGTGACCCTTGGCCGCGGACGACATCCGGGGACTGAGAGTAGGTCAATTTGTTGGAATCTTAATGAGATTCTAAAGGTTTCCGGCTCCTGTTCAGGTGAAAATCTTTTGAGTTTTAGACATTCCGACTGAATGCTAAATATTTTAAGCGAACGTCCACGCGCAGCAGGCAGGGCACAGGGAGGCACTCTCGAGTGAGGCGAGGCCTGGTTGAAATACCCCTGCCTGTCGCCTTCCACCCTCCCCCACACGCTGCTCTAGGTCACCCTGGAAACCGCTTTGATCCCCTTGCTGGACCTGTCACTGAGCCTGGCACTCCGGGAGGCCGCCTGGGTCCCCTTTACTGAACCGCATTTAGTGTAACTCTCTAATGTCCCCAGAGCTGGGTTTGACCCTCGAATTTGTGAATGAAGCGACCTGGGATCACACGTTTCTGGTTTTGCGATTTTAACTGTCTGGGCGAGGGCAGATTGTCACCTGAAGGCTTATGCCGAACCATGGTCCCAGGAGACTGAGAATTAGCGTGTGCTAAGTGCTGCTTGGGGTGACACTAGGCCCCCAAACAATTTTTCAGGTAGGTTTTGTTTTCATTTTACAGACCTGAGGCTGAGAGCCTCCCGAATGTACCCAAGGCCACGTAACTACTAAGTGTCTAAATTGGGATAAGAGCCTAAAACCAGCTGACTTGGGATTCGGAACTCTGTTTATACTCTGCTGCAGCGTGGAGCTCCGGTCTCGTTCTTCTTCCCCTGGGGATAAAAATGTGTATGAAACCGAGCGTGCAGCTCTGTGTGTTTACGGTTTCCTCTTCTGTCTGATACATTCGGTAACAAATACCTATTGCTCGATCAACAGCCCGGAAGACAAAATTTTAGTACCTTCTCAGCAGATAGCAACTGCACTTACTTATTTTTTTAATAGGCTTTAATTTTTAGAGCAGTCCTCGGTCCATAGAAAAATTGAATGGGAAGTAAAGAGATTCCCCACATACTCCCCTGCCCCCACACATGCGTAGCCTCCCCCATTACCAACGTCCCCCATCAGACTGGTACACGTGTACACATTATAATCATCCAGTGTCCATGGTTTGCATTAGGGCTCACTCTTCGTGGCGTATATTCGATGGGTTTGGGAAAACGTGTGACATGTATCCATCATTGTGGTGTCCTAAGAGTACAGTTGATACTTGAACAAGGTGGGGGTTAGGGGTGCCAACCCCCGTGCAGTGGAAGATCAGCATACAACTCTTGACTCCACGAAAACTTAACTACTAATAACCTACCGTTGACGAGAAGTCTTACCAATAACATAGTCAATTAACCCATATTTTGTACATTATCTGTGTTATATGCTGTATTCCTACAGTAAAGTAAGCTATAGAAAAGAAAATGTTTTTAAGAAAATCATAAGGAGGAAGTGCATTTACTTTACTGTACTGTATTTACTGCGAAAAATTCACATATAAATGGACCCCCCGCCCAGTTGAACCTCGTGTTGCTTGAGGGTCATTTGTAGTTTGACTGCCCTAACATTCTTCTGTGACCTGCCTATTCATCCCTCTCTCCCCCTAGCCCTTGGCAACCACAGATCGTTTTACCGTCTCCATAGTTTTGCCTTTTCTAGAACGTCACATAGTTGGACTCATACAGTATGTAGCCTTTTCCGATTGGCTTCTTTCACTTATTAATAAGCAGTTGGGGTTCCTGCATGTCTTTTCATGGCCTGATAGCTCATTCCTTTTTGGCACCGAATAATATTCCATTGTCTGGAGGGACCACAGTTGATCCATCACCTAGTGAAGGACATCTTGGTGGCCTCCAAGCTTCGACCGTTATGAATAAAGCCGCTATAAATTTCCATGGGTAGGTTTTTGTGTACACGTGTTTTCAGCTCCTTTGGGTAAATACCAAGGATTGCACTGGCTGGATCATATGTTCAGTTTTGTAAGAAACCGCTGAACTCTCTTCCCAAGGGGCTGCCCCATTGTTCATTCCCGCCAGCGATGAATGAGAGTTCCTGTTACTCCCCACCCTCACCCAGCATTTCGTGTTGTCAGTGTCTTAGATTTGGGCCCTTCCCATAGGTGCGTAGTGGTATCTTGTTTTAATTTGCACTTCCTCGAAGACACGTGATGGTGAGCATCTCTTCATATGCTGGTTGGCCATCTGTACCTCGGCTTTGGTAAGGGGTTTGGGCAGATATTTTTCCCCATTTTTTAATCAAGTCCATTTTCTTATTGTTGAGTTTTTTAACGTTTATTTTTTAATTGTGTCATATTGACCTAAGCTGTACCATGTTACCCATTTAAGTGTTCAGGAGTGTTGAGCGTGTTCACATGGTTGTGCAACCAGCCTCCAGAACTCTTCATCTTAGGAAACTGAAACTCTGTCCCCGTGAAACAACCTGCACTTTCCCCCACCCCAACCCCAGCCTCTGGAAACCACCCCTCTACATTGTATCTCTGTGAATTTTTGCCTGCACTAAGTTGTATTTCTAAAATAATACAATAAATCTTCTTTCTTAATATCAATTTTTTCCTTTCCAAAAGGGAATGAAAAATCAAAGCTTTAAATCTCTTACTTCCGGATGATCTGTTCTAGAGATGGAATGGCCTGTGTGGTCTGCTTCTCACTTAGTGCTGTGTTTCCAGGTCCCCCCACCCCCTGCCCCCGTCTCTCTGCAGTTCTCCCCGGGCTTCTTGCTGTGCCGGCCAAGGAGCATGTGACGAAGGTGGCAACAGGCGAAATACTAGCAATTGTCCTGAGTTCCTCGATGTCTACAAAGATGAGTGAAAAAGGATGAAGAGTACATATCCTAAGACAAGATGTGGTCATGGACCACTTACTGGGTTTTTGGCAAATAGAAACCTAAACAAATACTGATGAGAGTGGGAAATACGGATCATTTTAGGAGCCGTCTCAAGACAGCTGATCCTTTTTATGGGTGAGGCCGACCATGAGTCAACGGGACACCACTCTTTTTTTTAATGTTTATTTATTTTTGGGAGAGAGAGAGAGAGAGAGAGAGAGAGAGAGACAGAGGGAGAGTGGGGGAGGGGCAGAGAGAGAAGGAGACACAGAATCCACAGCAGGTTCCAGGCTCTGAGCTGTCAGCACAGAGCCTGACTCGGGGCTTGAACTCATGAACCACGAGATTATGACCTGAGCTGAAGTCGGACGCTTAACTGACTGAGCCACCCAGGCGCCCCAAAGGGGCACAACGTAAACACCTCACAAGGAAAGATAACTAAAGTACACATCTAAGGGGGCTCTAACACCTATCATGTTTCTCTCACTTTATATTTCTTGTTACTTTTGGATATCCTGGCTCAATACCTATTAAATGACACTGACTTCCCCAAAACCCTTTGCTGTTTTTACAGTAACAGCTCATTAAATGGGTAGTAACAATCATTCCTATTTGCTTAGATGGTTTTCACATTTGCATAGGATGTCCGCATATTTTACTTAGACTTGATTCTCACAGCAGCTAGGTGTGACAAGAAAAGCGGGTGGAGGTATTTCCATTTTCATTGTTATGGACATGAAGGGCTAGAGAGGCAAAGGAGTTTCTTATTGTCATATATTTAGTAAGTCAAAGAGTTCATACTCAAAGACAGGTCTCCAGGTTCAAAGTCTGGTGGGCTTTCCACAAAATAACCATCATTATAAAACCCCTTATGGCTAGGGTGATAATTTTAGTCTTGTCTAATTTGTATCACATGAATGTACCTTTCATGAAATAACCACAAATCATCAGAGATCCAAATAATTTTTAGCGTAAGTAGGGCCCATGCAATATTTGAGACCTGCTTAATAGTTTAAAAAGTGTGTGTGTGTGTGTGTGTGTGTGTGTGTGTGTGTGTGTGTTGAGAGCAACAGAGCTCAAGTTGGGAAGACGGAGAGCAAGAGAATGTCAAGCAGGCTCCACACCCAGTGCCCAGGACAGAGTTCGACACAGGGCTCTCACTACCATGAGATTGTGACCTGAGCCGAAATCAAGAGTTGGACGCTTAACCAACTGAACCTCCTGGGGCCCCCAAAAGTATTTGTTTTTTTATCTCAAATTTAACTTGATATCCTTTATTTTTTTCCTAAACCTGGCCACTCTAATTCTTATGACATCAGTTGTGTGTATTTCTATATCCCTATATGGACTTGCATCTTTTTTAGTCTTTTTAATCTTTTTTGTCTTCATTTGGTTTATCTCAAAGTGCTTTCTACTTTTTCTTGTGGTTTCTTCTTTGATCATTGGTTATTCAGGAAGGTATTATTAAAATTTCCACATCTTTGTAAATTTCCCCAATTTTTTTTTTTGTTACTGATTTCTAATTTCATTTCACTGTAGTCAGTCATTTTGTATGATTGTACTCCTTTTTAACTTTTTGATTGTTTTATGGCCTGGCATATGGTCTATCCTGAAGAATATTTCATGGACATTGAGAAAATGTACATCCTGCTACTGTTGAGTGTTTTATGGGTGTCTGTTAGGTCTAATTGGCTTATAACGTCGTTTAAATCTTCCATTTCCTTGTGGATCTTCTGTCTAGTTATTCTATCCATTATTGATAACAGGATAATGAAGTTTCCAACTGTTAGAGTTTAATTGTCTACTTCTCCCTTCACTTCTCTGAGTTTTCCCTTCATGTAATTTAAGAGTTTATCATTGGGGCGCCTGGGTGGCTCGGTCGGTTAAGCATCCAACTTCGGCTCAGGTCATGATCTCACGGTCCGTGGGTTCGAGCCCCGCGTCTGGCTCTGTGCTGACAGCTCAGAGCCTGGTGCCTGTTTCGGATTCTGTGTCTCCCTCTCTCTGTGACCCTCCCCCATTCATGCTCTGTCTCTCGCTGTCTCAAAAATAAATAAACGTTAAAAAAAAAAAATTAAAAAAAAATTAAAAAAAAAGAGTTTATCATTAGGTGCATATATTTATAATTATTATGTTCTCTGATGGTGCGACCCTTTACAATTTTTAATCTCTAGTAACAATTTTTATCTTCAAGATTATTTCACCTAATATTACTTTACCTCCTCCAGCTCTCTTTTGGATACTCTTTGCATAGGGTATCTCTTTCTGTCCTTCAATTTTCAATTTATTTTGGATCTTTGAATCTAAAACGTGTCTCTTGGAGATGGCATTATGCATCATGTGTTTTCACGGTAGTTGGATCATGTGTTTTCTTTTTTGGAAATCCATATTGCCAATCTCTACCTTTTGACTGAAGTGCGTTTATAGTTAATGTAATCACTACTTAGGTAGGATTTACATCTGCCACTTTGATATTTCTTTTCTATGTGTCTTATGTCTTATTTATTCTTCTGTTTCTTCCTTACTACCTTTTGTGTGTGTGTCAAATAGATATTCTCTAATACCACTTAAATTCCTTGTTATTTATTTTACTGTACTTTTAAAAAAGTTATTTTCATGGTATTTTCCCTAGTAATTATAATTAACATCTTAACACAATCTGACTTGAATTAATACGACCTTAATTATAATAGTATACAAAAACTTTGCTCCATTTTAGCTCTGTTCACCTCCTTCCTTCTATTAATGTCATACAACTTACATCTTTCGACTTTCTGAACTCGTCAACATAGTTTTATAATTCTTGCCTTATGCAGTTGTCTTTTAAATCAGATAGCAAAAGAAAATAGTTACGAGCAAAAATATATTCATAGTACCTTTCACATTTACCTCCATAGTTATCTTTCACCAGGGCTCTTTATTTCTCTGATGGAACTCGGTTACTGTCTACTTTCCTCTCAGTTTAATCTGAGTGACTGCGTTTAGTTTTTCTGGTAGGGTAGGTATGCTAGCGATTAGTTCTTTCGTTTTTTTGGTTAATCTGTGATTATCTTCAGTTTGTCTTTGTTTTTTGTTTTTGTTTTTGTTTTTAACGACAGTGGCAGTGGCTGTAAAGTTCTTGATTGGTAATCTTTTTCTTTCAACAGTCTGAATATGTCATCCACTGATTTGTTGAGAGATAGAGATAGAGATACATATACATATACATATACATATACATATACATATACATAGATATAGATATCTTTGAGTTTATCCTACTGAGAGTTCATTGAGCATGTATATGTAAAATAGTGTTTTCAAAAGTTTGGGAAGTTTTTGGTCATTATTTCTTCAAATATTCTTCCTGGCCCTTTCACTGACTCTGCCTTCCTTCTGGGACTACCACGATGTGTATGTTGCTACCCCTAATGGTGTCACCCAGGTTTCTAAAGCTTTGTTTATTTCTCTTCATGCTTTTCCCTTTCTGTTCACCAGGCTGGATAATCCCAATTGATTGACCGGTATCCAAATTCCCTCTTTCTTCTGCCAGTTCAAATCTGCTATGGAGCCCCTCTAGTGAATTTTTCATTTCAGTATACACTTTTCAACCCAAATTTATATTTGGTTCTTTTTAATAGTTTCTGTCTCATTATTGATATTCTGTACCTGATGAGACATCATTTTCTTACTTTCTTTTAAACATTTTTAAGTTTATTTATTTGAGGGAAGGAGGGAGAGAGAGAGAGAGAGAGAGAGGGAGAGAGAGAACATGAGTGGGGGAAGGGCAGAGAGAGAGAGAGAGAGAGAATCTCAAGCAGGCTCTGCACTCTGTGCCCGTCCTGAGCCTGACGTGGGGCTTAGTCTCACAACTGTGATATCACGACCTGAGCTGAAGTCAAGAGTCAGACATTTAATGACCTGAGCCACCCAGGCACCCCACTTTGTTTTAATTCTTTAGGTATGGTTTCCTTTAGTGATTTGAACATATTTTTAAAAGATGATTTAAGGTCCTTGTTTAGTAAATCCAACATCTGGACTTCCTTTAGGATGGTTCTATATTAGTTACTTTTTTCTGGTGCATGGAATAATAATAATAATAATAATAATAATAATTATATGTATATATAATTGTCTCACAAATTTTTTTATGGAAACTAGATGTTTTAAATATTAAGTATCCAGAAAAATAAATAAATAAATACGAAGTATCCAGATTTTCTTCTCCTTGGGATTCGTTATTGTTGCTGTTCTTGCTGTGTGCTTGTTTCGTGACTTTCCCGAATTAATTCCACAAACCATGCGTTCTTTGTCACTTGCACCTACGGAAGCCTCTGCTCAGTTAGCTAGCGGTTGCCAAATGGTTGGAGAGATACGTCCTCAAACGCAGTGAAATACTAAGTCCCCCAGGCTTTCGTAAGGCCCTCTGTGCGTGTTGAGCCACACCTGCCATATTCCGTTTCCATCTCTGCCTTCGCTTTCTCTCCCTGCTCGTATGTCGTCTCAGTGTCAGCCAGAGGTGAGCGATTAAGCCTTCTAAGCTCTTGCCTAGACGTACCCACCACCCTGCACGTGCATGTGGCCTTCTGGATTCTCAGTAATAGGTCACAGCTTTACAAAGGCCCCTGAAGACATCTCATGCCCCAGCATCTCCTTTTACGTTTTTTTGTTCAGCATCTTGTTAGTCTTAACTGGTATCACTATCACGCGCAGCCGTAATGGCAAACAGTTGCCACTGACTGTGTTTACAGATGCCCTAGGGATACAGCTCTTTGTACAGAACTTACTCTAAATCAGGTTGAATAGAGACAGATCTTGAGAATGCAGGTTTTCTGAGAGATTCCAGACAGCCTTAAAAATGACAGTTGTCTTGAGGGTGGCTTCAGGGGGGCTTCAAACTCATTCTGCCCCTTCTTGTGGCTGCTAGGTTGCTGTTTTTCACATGTATCAATGTATAAAGCTGTTGTTTTCCAAGGCTACTGTGGCGCTGGGAAGAGCAGTGAATAGGAACAGAGCGAGTTGAAATGTCACAAAGCTCACTGTTCTCACTGAGACTCGGTCATAGTCCTTGAGGAAATACTGCACGAACCATTGCAATGCTTTGATTAGTTTATAGAGTTCTGAAAAACTTGTTTTTCACAAATTTTGCCAATTTCTCATTTTCTTTGTGGAGGTTTTTGGAAGGCCTTACTCCACCATTCTGGAAGTGCTTCTCCAATACTGACCTTTCTTTCTTTCTTTCTTTCTTTCTTTCTTTCTTTCTTTCTTTCTTTCTTTCTTCTTTCTATTTCTTTTATTCTTTATTTTTGAGAGAGAGAGCAAATGAGCAAGCACAAGCAGGGGAGGGGCAGAGAGAGAGGGAGACACAGAATCCAAAGCAGATTCCAGGCTCCGAGCTGTCAGCACAGAGCCCAACATGGGGCTCAAACCCACAAACAGTGAGATCATGACTTGAGCTGAAGTCAGAGGCTTAACTGACTGAGCCACCCAGGCGCCCCCCCCCCTTACTCTTTTCAATCTCTTCTTTTTTTTTTAATGTTTATTTATTTTTGAGAGAGAGGGACAGAGCGGGAGCAGGGGAGGGACGGAGAGAGAGGGAGACACAGAGTCCGAAGCAGGCTCCAGACCCTGAGCTGTCAGCACAGAGCCCGACGCGGGGCTTGAACTCATGGACTGCAAAATCATGACCTGAGCCGAAGTCGGACGCTCAACCGACTGAGCCACCGAGGAGCCCCATCCAATACTGACCTTTTTAAGGGGCTTTTTAGAGATCGTATCTTCACTCCCAGAAGGAATCATAGCCATATGATATTTTCAGGCATCCTGACAGTTCTCTGAAGACAGCAATTTTAGGAAGGGGATGCTTAGTGCTTCTGGGATCAGTTAAAAGCATTAGATACTTGGGTGCCTGCCTGGCTCAGTTGGTAGAGCAGGTGACTCTTGATCTCAGGGTCATGAGTTCAAAAGCCCCACGTTGGGTGCAGAGCTTACTTAAATAAATAAATAATAGCATTCAAAACAAAATGAAACGATAGCATTAAAGAAAAAAGCATTAGATATTTATTGTACTTATTTTTCACACCCCCAGTAGGCTTTTATTGCTTCCTTGCTGCTGCGTATAGTCACTAAACGGTTATAATTGGTATTACCTGAATAAGAAGAAAAGATAATGGTTTACATTTCCAAATAGGTGTCAGTAAGAGGCAGACTTTTGAAAACAGTCATGATAATGAAGTACAATGGGAAGCTATTAAGAGTGATAGAATTTATGAGAGTAATTTATTTTTTATTTTTATTTTTAAAAAATGTTTATTCTTGAGAGAGAGAGAGAGCACGCAAGTGGGGAAGGGGCAGAGAGAGAGAGGAAGAGACGGAGAATCCCCAGAAGGCTCAACACAGCTAGTGCAGAGCCCAACGTGGGGCTCGAACCTACGCACCATGAGATCATGACCTGAGCCGAAACCAAGAGTTGGACGCCTAACCGACTGAGCCACCCAGGCATCCCCAAGAATAATTTAAGTATTAAGATTATTCAAAGATAATTAATTACAGAGCCCAACCATAGAATCTGTTAGAAGTAGGCTAAATGTAGAAATGTAGAAATAGGCTAAATGTAGGCAAAATGTAGAAAAACTCTACACCAGAGAATGTTCTCTGTTGACCTCTGACTCTTGAATACATATTGTTCTATTAATATACTAGTTATTCCCCTTCGAAATGCCACATGTTTGGAAGCCTAATGGGTCTACACGTTTTAGTTGTAGTTTATAAAGAAGCAGCCATTTTTAGTAACCATATTGAGGTGTTTTTATGTGGAGTTTTTATACTCCGTAGACTCTCCTATGTGGGCTTACTGAAAAAGCTAGTAAGAACAAAATGATTGCTTCAGGGGCGCCTGGGTGGCTCAGTCGGTTGAGCATCTGACTTCGGCTCAGGTCATGATCTCCGGTTTGTGGGTTCGAGCCCCACATCGGGCTCTGTGCTGACAGCTCAGCGCCTGGGGCCTGCTTCAGATTCTGTATCTCCCTCTCTGTCCCTCCCCTGCTCGTACTCTGTCTCTCTCTTAAAAATTAATAAATATTAAAAAAAATAAAATTTAAAAAAGAATGAAAAGACTGCTTGAGTAAGCTTGGAGTGCTGACATTAAGTTGAATTTTTAAACGTGTGGTATCGGCTCACTAACAATAAAGATGACCATTTCCTTTCAGATAGACTCTGAGAGCACAATAGCAGATTCAGGTAATTTATCTTATTTTTCTAGAGCATCCTGCTAAAACAGTAAGTGATCACATTTTTTTAGCAAGGTCACATTTTACTTGCATTACTCTCCAAAGCAATAAACAATCCATCCATCTTCCCACCAGACCCTAAAAACCCAAAACCAGCAAAAAACCCCCTATATTTCATGGGGTTAAAAGGTCAGCCTCACTGAGAAACACCAATGGAATCTGCTGTTTCTCTTTGTGACTGAGCCTGATTTTTTTCAAATCTATTATATAAAGGGTGAAAACAATCATCTTTGGGTTCACTCAAGCTGGTCATTCTTCCTGAATTGAATAAAAAGTCAGGAAATGAGGAAATTCACTTTCCACTCACCAGCGTCTCACTGTTCTGTGCCATTAGGAATGCCAATACTCTTCAGCAATTTGCCAGCTTTTAGAAGAGACCCCATAGTTAGTGATCCAGATTTTCTGGAGGTAAATGACTACCTGAAAGTTGAGACGGACCCTAGGATACAACAGTCTACTAAGTGGCTCTGACAAAAATGCAAAGTTCAGGCACATTTCAGATATATCCCAAAGAACAGCCAGAAGGTCTGGCCCAGACGCTCCTCTGACGTCTCACTGACTTGTCTCTTTTCTGCTAAACGGAGCAGTTGTGGGAAAAGACAGAACCACACAGAAGAAGTGAAATGTTTGGCTTTGAGAAAACTGCTAAGCAGGTTTGTTTTAAGCACTTTGAATGTTTTGTAATGTTACAATTTTAAGAAAAGCCTGGCTGCTTTCAGAGCAGAGAATCAAGATTCTAACATTAAAATGAAGGACAAATACATAAGGAAAGAGCCAGGCTGTGCCAATCATACTTCGAACACTTTCTCAAGGCGCGTGGGTCACAGAACTGTATGAATCAGCCAGGATGCTTGTTAAAAACACAGCTTCCTGGGTCTTTTCCTGCCCTCATAAATTTTAGGGAACTCTAGGACTTGGGATTTGAATTTTAAGTTGGAATTTTATACAGTCTAAAGTTTGAGAACCACGAAGAAGTCCTATTTTCTGCTTATAAGCACTTTAATATTCCAGTTAACCCAAGAGTTAAAAATAAAACTAGCTTAGGGAGCCTGGGTGGCTCAGTCGGGTAAGCATCTTGATTTTGGCTCAGGTCATGATCTCACGGTTTGTGAGTTTGAGCCCCACATCAGGCACTGACAGTGCAGAGCCTGCTTGGGACTCTCTCTCCCCTTCTGTCTCTCTCTCTCTCTGTCTCTCTCTCTCTCTGTCTCAAAATAAATAAACTTTAAAAATAAAAATAAAATAAAATAAAGCCAGCTTCTAGCACAAACTAAATACTAAGTACTTCTCTCCTTTCTTAACTATTATAACCTGGATTTTTTCTTTATGCAGCTCTCACTTGGGCTCTTCTAAACTATCTTCCTAACTTGGTTGGTCTTCTTTATAAAGATGTTCACTTTTCCATAATTTTTTAGCACTTTCTTGGTGTTCATTTGTCTTCTCAAACTCAAAAAAACCAACCTTTTTATTCTTGCTGTGCTTGCCGCATGGCAAAAGTTAAGGGCAGTTCTAGAATCACCTAGAACTAGAGCTGGGAACATTTCTGTCTATGCTAATATTAAAAGGACAAGTGACTAAGTACGGATCCCTGCGTCTCTCAATTACCCACATAGGAGCTGAGCTGAGTCACTGCATCTAAACTGCGACATCCTTCACCTCATGGCAGCCATATTGAGTGAAGAGTAGCGCACAGGTCACTCGATCGCAAACATCCACCGGCATAGGATCAAAAGAGACATTCCTGGGCTCCAACTGCCCAGCTTCTGATCGCTGAATGTGGAATGGGAGCCAGGTATCTGTCTTTTTCAAGCACACTTCCCACCCTAGGTGACTCTAGAATCTAGAGCCAACCTTTGGGCAAACTTTCATAGAGAAATTTAACTCCTATATTCAAGGGTAGCTTTGCAGTTCCTACCAAATTTCGCACTGGGGAAAATTGCAGTGGAGTAAAGAGAACCTACTTCATACACCTAACAGCCATCTGAGAACAGGCCTGGGAGGCACACTCAGGCCCCCGTGAATCACAACGCGTGAACCTCTCAGGACAAATCTGACTTGAGAATCACAGTTCGAGTGAGTTTAAGTGGCAATCAATGAAGCTTGTATAATGTTGATTTATATGTGTGACAAAGAAAGATGTACTTGACAATATGAATTTATTGGGACCTTAATAAAAATGTGTGCTTACTTTTTTTTTTGAGGGGGATTTTTGACACAAGTAGTTCTCCCCTCTACCCCTTATAATCTCCCATTCCCCACCCCCAGACACACTCACATCCGTGATACCCTCAGGTGCACTTTGGCATTTTATAGTTCTAGATGTAAAACTTAAAGATATTATTAACAACTCTGAATTCAAGCATAGGGCTTCTCAGTAAATGTTTCTAATGGTTGTAAGAAACGGGCCAGAATGCATAATCATTGATATTGCAAAAGCATTTTTTGTCAATCCGTGAAGGCTAGAGAAACATTGGCTTTAAGTAAAATGCCAAAAAAAAAAAAAAAAAAAATTGGGAAGATTTCTTGTCTGCATTGAGATTAAAAAAATTTTTTTTAACGTTTATTTATTTTTGAGACAGAGAGGGACAGAGGATGAACGGGGGAGGGTCAGAGAGAGAGGGAGACACAGAATCCAAAGCAGGCTCCAGACCCTGAGCTGTCAGCACAGAGCCCGACACGGGGCTCAAACTCACGGACCGCGAGATCGTGACCTGAGCTGAAGTCGGATGCTTAACCGACTGAGCCACCCAGGCACCCCGAGATTTTAATAGAAATATAAAAAATAAGTAGTTGTAGCTATTTTCTTGAAAGATAAAATATGAGGAGCTGTGTTGTTTTCTTCTCTTAGCCAATCGCTCACCCATACACCTGGGGTCCCTGAGAGAATCTGGCATCCTCTGGAGGTATTAGACCTCTTCTGCACCATGCTCTCCTGGGCCCAGGGATGCTGCCCTCTGGAGTGTGCGTGTCTGTCTGGCATTCCCAGCATTTGGGGGCCCCACTCTTGATGAGGTATATACGCAGGCCTTAGGGGAGGCATATGGCCCCAGTCGCACTCAGATGGCCTCTCCGCATCCCGGATGTTGCTCTAGTGGTACAGGTTCACTCTTCGGAGGTGCCGATCGAATAGTGGATGTCAGCATAGGCCAGACTCCTAGGTTCCAGGAACATTCTGGAAGAGACCTAGGATATAGGATTTCGGAGAATAACACAAACACTATTGCATCGTATCTATTGTGTTCTGTGACTTCAGTCATAGAAACGTCTGTGTATTTCTAGGTAGCGTGATCATGAGGACTTTGCGAGTGCGTGGCGTCTACTAGTGGGAACCTGAAGTTAGCACAGAAAATGCAGGTTTGGGTACATTTAATGATTCTGCCTGCGTAGTTCTGCTTGCTCAAATAGTCATGAAAAGCACATGAACATTTTTGGAGAGAACTGGGTAACTTGAAAACTCTCCCAGCGGGGCGCCTGGGTGGCTCAGTTGGTTGGGCGTCCGGCTTCGGCTCAGGTCACGATCTCGCGGTCCATGAGTTGGAGCCCCGCGTCGGGCTCTGGGCTGATGGCTCAGAGCCTGGAGCCTGCTTCCGATTCTGTGTCTCCCTCTCTCTCTCTGCCCCTACCCCATTCATGCTCTGTCTCTCTCTGTCTCAAAAATAAATAAAAAACATTATAAAAAAAAAAAAAAAGAAAAAAAGAAAACTCTCCCAGCACGCGATATCTCAAAACGGGGGGGGGGGGGGGGGGGGGGGGGAAGGGTAGAATAGGATACGGCAAAGTAAGGTGATGTGACAAAGTTAAAAGGAGGGTGCACAGATGTTTGCTACTACGGTCCCTGTTCTTTCCGTATGCTTCGAATATCCAGAAGAAGTAAATAAGGTTCGCATTTGGGAGAGCCTTTTCAGACTCATCATGCAGCCACCTTACCACCCCATATACGTTCGAATGACCAAAACACGGAAAATAACAAGGGTCAGCGAAGATGTGGAGAAATCGGAGCCCTTGTGCACTGCCGGTGGGAAAGTAAAATGGCGCGGTTGCTATGGAAGACGGTATGGAGGTTCCTCAAAAAATTAAAAACAGGATTACCATATGATCCAGCGATTCTACTTCTGGGTATTTACCCAAAAGAATTTGAAAGCGGGGTCTTGAAAAAATACCTATACACTCATGTTAATAGTAGCATTATTCACCATAGCTAAAATATGGAAGCAAGCTAAGTGTCTGTCCGTGGATGAACGGACCAAACATACAGCGAAATATTCTTCAGCCCAAAGGAGAAAGAAGTCCTGTCACATGCTACAATAGGAAGAAACGAGAACTAAGCCAGTCACAAAGGAAGAAATACTGCGTGATTCCACTTACGTATAAAGTAGCTACAGTAATCAAACTCTTAGAGACAGAAGGTAGAATGGCGGTTGCCAAGGCCTGGGGTGAGGAGGAGTGGGGAATTATTGCTTAGTGAGTTTCATTTTTGCAAGATGAAAGGAGTTCTGGAGATTGCTTGCATGACAATGTGAATGTACGTATCACAACTGAGAACCGTATGCTTAAACGTGTTTAAGATGGTAAACGTTATGTGTATTTCATCACAATTAATCATTAAACAAAATTTTAAGCCCACCTTAGATAATCAACAAAATTATCCTGGGTATTGGATGAATCCACAAACTCTTCTCCTCTGGGGATACATAGCTCAAAACAGTGGACTGGGAACATATCCTCCTTTCTCTACATAAAAATTTGGCTCCCAAGGTTAACATTCCCGGTTATGTTCCCATATGTTCTCATGCCCAAATGAGTCTTCCCTTCCTAGAGAAGTGCTTCTGATCAGTTCGGTGTCGAAGTTCTCATTCCTATCTTTGAAATGGGTCTTGTCTGGTGGTACCAGACCCACAACACTGTATGTCTCCAGACCCTCTTTATCAACCATGCTCTCGAGACAAGGGCCTCGATATCAGGGCTCAAGCCAGAGCTCTTTATTCCAGAAGAAATATAACGTGATAACTATGCCTGAGAAGCTGTTTGGGTTACTTCCCGTCCTATCCTTTTTTAAGTGTACAATTCAGTGGTTTTAGCAGATTCGCAAGGTCTGACCCCATGACATTTCATCACCCCAAATGGAAACCCAGACCTGTCATCGGTAACTCCGCACTCCTTCTCAGCCCAGGCCCTGGCAATCATTAATATGTTTTGTCTCTCTGGATTTGCCTATCCTGGGAATTTTATTTAGATGGACTCCTACAACATGTGGCCTTTTGTGACTAGCGTCTTTCACTTAGAATAATATTTTCAGGGTTCACCCATATCACTTTATTCCTTTTTATGGCCAAATAATATTATTGTATTGTATATCACACTGTGCTTATCCATGCATCTGTTAGTGGACATCTGGGTTATTTCTACTTTGGGGCAATTATTAGTAATGATGCTACGAACATTTGTTTGCAAGTTTTCGGTAGGCATACATTTTCAGTTCTATTGGGTATATACCTAGGAGTGGAATTGCTGGATGGTATGTTAACTCCCTGTGTAACTTTTTGAGGAGCTGTCAAACTGTTTCCCAAGTCAGTTGTACCCTTTTCCATTCCTACTAGCAATGTATGAGGATTCCAACTTCTTAGCATCCTTGCAGACACTTGCTCTGTCATCATTTTGATTATAGTCATGCTAGCAGGTGTGAAGTGACATCTGGCTGTGGTCTTGATTTGCAGTTCCCTAGTGAGTAATGCCACTGAGTGACTTTTCACAGGCTTATTGGCCATTTGTATATCTTCTTTGGACAAATACCTATTCAAAAACTTGGCCGATTTTTTAATTGGGTTATTTGTCTTTTTATGATTGAGTTGTAGATCTTCTTTGTGTATTCTGATTACTAGTCTCTTATCCAATACATATAATTTGCAAGTATTTTCTCCCATTCCATGGGCTCTGTTTTTACTTTCTTGATGTGTTATTTGAAGCACAAGAGTTTTTAATTCTGATGAAGTCCAATTTATCTATGTTTGTCTTTTGTTGATTGTACTTTAGATGCCATATCTAAGAAACCATTGCCTAATGAATCCAAGGTTACAAAGATTTACACCTATGTTTTCTTCTAGGAGTTTTATAGCTTAGGCTTGTATGTTTAGGTCTACGATTTGAGATAATTTTTGTAGATAGTATGAGATAGGTATCCAACTTCATTCCTTTGCATGTGGTTATCCAGTTTTCCCAGCACCATCTGTTGAAAAGACTATTCTTTCCTGATTAGACTTGTCATTGTTGTTGAAAATTAACTGACCATAAATCTATGCGACTATGAGTATTCGTTTGAAAAACAAAACGAAAACCATGTGGTCCTAAATTTGAATTGGAAATACTAGTACAAACTCATGAGATACCTCATCTTTAAAAAAGAAAATTTTTTTAATGTTTTATTTATTTTTGAGACAGAGAGAGACAGAGCATGAGCAGGGGAGGAGTAGAGAGAGAGGGAGACACAGAATCCGAAGCAGGCTCCGGGCTCCGAGCTGTCAGCACAGAGCCCGACCCGGGGCTCAAACCCACGAACCGTGAGATCGTGACCTGAACTGAAGTCAGACGCTTAACCAACTGAGCCACCCAGGCGCCCCGATACCTCATCTTTTAAAGATAAAACAGTTCCTAATTCTGTTCACTGATGTGGCCTAGAAATAGTGGCCAAGCCCGTTACAGAGTATCCTTAGGATCCACACCGAGGTCTTGAAATATCTTTTCCCTCTTAAAGAAATGGGAGCTTCTGGGAAGAACGGTTGCTCCAGGGGTGAGTTAAGAAATGTAAAAAGATGACCCTGAACAGCTTTTCATTTCGGGTGGCCCCGAAGCTGTCCCAGATTACCAGGGCAATGTCAAAAGGACTCTGGAGCCAGCTTGAGGACGTTCCCACTGAACAAAGATGGGACAATTTGAATTTTACAATGAATGTTAATTGCAGTTGGTTGAAACTCATATTTACATCCGTGAGCTCACAATGATACTTAAAAAAAAAAAACCCAAATGGTCACCGATAGAGGAGAATGGGGAACCAATTCATTATCCTGAAAAATCTGTGAAGAGTGGAGAAAAACAAGCATTTATCTTGCTTTGATCTCTACACACTGTACCACTTCGTATAATAAATGAAGATAAGCCAATCACCGTTGTACAAATTCCAGTGAAATTTCAGTATCCTGTGCCGTCCAACAGGGTAGTTACTAACCACCTGTGGCTATTTAAATCTAAATTAAAAAAAAATTTTTTTTTAACGTTTATTTATTTTTGAGACAGAGAGAGACAGAGCATGAACAGGGGAGGGGCAGAGAGAGAGAGGGAGACACAGAATCTGAAGCAGGCTCCAGGCTCCGAGCTGTCAGCACAGAGCCTGACGCGGGGCTCGAACTCACGAACCGCGAGATCACGACCTGAGCCGGAGTCGGACGCTTAACCGACTGAGCCACCCAGGCGCCCCTAAATCTAAATTTTAATTAAGTAAAATTAAGTAAAATTAAAATTTTAGCTCCTCGGTCACACTAGCCACGTTTCAAGTGTTCAACAGCCACAGGTGCTCCTGGCTTCCGTTGTGGACAGCGGATCACTGGGAACATTTCCTTCGTTGTAAGTTTTGTTAGACAACACTGTAGACATTCAGCGTCGACCTCGGCTAGCGTCAGAGTGGGAAGCAGACATCACAGCCTCCTGAGAGACCAGGAGTTTAAAACAATTAAACCAGGAGGTTAAAGTAATTTTAACATACTAGAGGGGCGCCTAGTAGGGTAACCGAGGGTGACGGGCACAGGACCCAGTGAGGGGTTTCTGGTGTGGCCAGCAGGCCCGCAAAGTTCTGTTTGTTGAGCTGGGTGCTGATCACAAGTGTTCACCTTATAACACTTCATAAAGCCATATTTTGTAATGCTTTTCTCTATCACTGTTTTATTTTAGAATTTAAAAGTTTTCTTTAAAAAAAGGAAGCTATGGGGCGCCTGGGTGGCGCAGTCGGTTAAGCGTCCAACTTCAGCCAGGTCACGATCTCGCGCTCCGTGAGTTCGAGCCCCGCGTCAGGCTCTGGGCTGACCGCTCAGAGCCTGGAGCCTGTTTCCGATTCTGTGTCTCCCTCTCTCTCTCTGCCCCTCCCCTGTTCATGCTCTGTCTCTCTCTGTCCCAAAAATAAAAAAAAATAATAAAAAAAAATAAAAAATAAAAAAAAAATAAAAAAAGGAAGCTAGGAGTGTCTGATCGGAGCACTATGCCTCTGACAAGATAATTCCTTATGATTTATGATCTTTAAATTTCCTTACTGAACCTCTTCACTAAGTGACACCCGTATTCCCCACGCTATGTTCGCTCCAAGGTACCAAGGAGCTCTAGAAAGGAGAAAAAAAAAAAAAATTACTTTCCATTTTTCTCCTGCTGTCAGCTTGTGCATTTAGTTTTCAGACTAATTTACTTCTGTATAGCTCACGCGTCTCGAAATGTGCTCGTCGAGACCTTGTTCTCAACCCTCTCTCCCGACTATTTCCAAAGGAGCTTTGTACATTTCTCCGTCTCGTAATGATAGAATGTTCTGCTGAAGACGCATTAAGATGACTGATCCCAGTCAACCCTCCTTAATACTCACGTTTGAGAACTGGGACGAAACTATTTGCCAAAAGTCGCAGAACTAATGTGGAGCAAGGTTGGGGCCAGATCTTTGATTTTTCTAGTCCCCCAGTTCTGTTTCTCTTCAAAAAAAAAAAAAAAAAAAACGTGTATCAAGATTAGGGCAGATTTTCTTTTCACCTGAGGTCCTCCCTACCGGGCTGCCCATAATTTCCAGCTTCGTTGTTAAGATTCACGTCTACCACATGCTTTCATCCCAGCCTCCCTCCCTCTTTGAGCAAGTGTTTTGATAGTAATTTCAGTGATGCATTCATGCATTCTTTTGACATCAATTTTCATTGGATTTTACAGCGTTGAGAAGGAGAAGACGGCTAGTTATGTGACCGACAGTATTACAGCATCATTAATGGGAAATATGATCATCATGAGAAGGCATGTGCAGTAAAAACTTGCCGAATACTCTTGAAGGGAAATTCACATACATATGGGGATCCAGGTGAAACTGTGCAACAGGTTAAGTGTAACTTTCGGCACCTCCAGTCCTTTCGGTGGCCTTGGCCCCTTTGGCTCCTCTCCCTCAGGTTGGGGTCCTGAGCTCCTGTGCCCACACTGTGCAGTTGCTGTGCCCGTGGGCCGGTGCCCGACGATGACAGGGACTTCCCCTCCCAGTGCTTCCTTCTATTCCCTGAAGGTTTAATCCGGTGTAATTCTTAATTTAAAACGCCTTGGTATTTTTGGCTGTCAAATTACTTCCGTATTATAAAGTCTTGAAAAATGTCAAGACCCACGATTAATATCCAACACGATTTTGCTTATTGACGCTTACCATTGCTTTCCTTCCAGTCTTGACTCCACTCTGCTTTTTTTCCTTTTGTCACCTATTCCCCTTTTCTCCCCTCCTCTCTCTCTCTCCACACACACACACACACACACACACACACACACACTCGAATATAATTTTAAAAAATGCTCTTGAGTTTAATACTCTGACATGATAAATATGTGTTTAGTCTCGACCCACCCTCCTTTCCCATTACACAGCTCCTAAAACCCTTGTAATTTCCCAAAGGTTAACTGTCTTTTTGCATGCTAATGAGATATGACTGGAGACTGGTCTCCTCAATGACCTCACCTTGAGATAGAGGCTGGTAGCCAGGGGAATCAACCCTGTGATGAGACGGTTGGAACTTTCAGCCCCACAACTGGGAGGAGAGAAGGAATAGAGATCGAGCTCATCACCAATGGCTGTTGATTGTATCAACCATGCCTGAATAATAAAGCCTCCGTAAAAAAATCTCTGAGAGCATGGGGGTTGGAGAACATCCAAGTTGGTGGGGGTGCTGGAGGGTGGCACACCCAGAGAAGCCTTGGAAACTCTGCTCCTTCCCCACTCTTCCATTTGGCTCTTTCTGAGTTCTTTTTTGTTTTGTTTTGTTTTTTTATAAACAAACTGGTTGTGCCGTAAGTGAACTTTTCCTGAGTTCTGTGAGTCATTCTGGCAGATTATCAAACCTGAGAAAGAAGCTGTAGGAACCTCCCATTTCTACACAGCTGGTCAGAAGTGCAGGTGACAGCCTGGCCTGGCCATGGCATTTGAAGTCAGGGTGGGGGTGGGCAGGCTTGTGGCAGTCAGTCTTAGCACAGAGCCCTTAATCTGTAGGGTCTGTGCTAACTCCAGGTAGATAGTCTTCGGGATAGGATCGAATCATTAGACACCCCGCTGGTGTTGGAGAATTGGTCAGTGTGGAGGAAAACGCCCTGGCATCTGGTGGCCAAAGGGAAGACATACCTACGATAGTAGTAGAGCGTAGGGAAGGAATTGGGGTCTAACTTACGCATATCATTTCTTAATACAGATGTGCCTGGAACATTCTGTGCACTTGGATAGGTAGTTTATTCTCAATTTGAGAGCACTGTGACCATTGCTATACTTGACCTTTTCATGTTTTAATGCTAACCCGGGGTTTGCTGAACTTGGGTTTTTGTTTATTTGTTTAATCTCGTTTAATACTGCTATGTGTTCAGGTAATCTGTTTGTGCGTGTGTGGTAGAAGACATGCAATATGATATTTACCACCTTAACCATTTTCAAGTGCACAGCACAGTAGTGTTAGCTATATCCACAGTGCCTTGCAACAGATCTCTAGAATTTTTTGTCGTGCTTTAAAAAAAAATTTTTTTTTAACAATTATTCATTTTTGAGAGCCAGAGAGAGACAGGGTGCACATGGGAGAGGGGCAGAGAGAGAGGGAGACGCAGCATCCGAAGCAGGCTCCAGGCTCCAAGCTGTCAGCACAGAGCCCGATGGGGAGCTGGAACCTACGAACCGTGAGATCAGGACCTGAGCCGAAGTCGGTCGCTTAACTGACTGAGCCACCCGGGCGCCCCTCGGATTTTTTTGGTCTCGTAAAACTGAAACACTATACCCATTGAACAACCCGCATTTCCCTTCATTGTACCCCTAGCTCCTGGTAACCACATTCCATCCATTTTGTTTCTGTAACTGACTACTTTAGATAACTCAGTGAAGTGGACTCATCCTCTATTTGTCTTTTTGCAACTAACTTATTCCATTTAGTATAATGTCCCCAAGATAATATCCATGTTGTAGCATAAACAGGATTTCCTGCGGTTTTGTTTTTTTTTACGGCTGACCCGTATTCCGTTGTACGTGTGCACACATTTTATCGATCTGTTCATCTGTTGATGGGCATTCAGGCTGCTCCCACCTCTTGGCTGTTGTGAATAATGCCACAGTGCACACTTGAGTGGAGATCCTGTTTGGCTCTTGCAGATATATACCCAGAAATGGGAATTCTACATCATATGGCCATTCTATTTTTAATATGTTGAGGAATCCCTTGTTTTCCGTGGTGGCTGTGCCGTTTTTCTGTGAATTTTGTGAAGTTTGTTCTTCACAACTTCCTAGCACTTGTTATTTTCAGAGTTTTATTATTATTTTTTTATATAGTGGGCATACTAACAGGTGTGAGGTGCTATCTCACTGTGGTTTTGATTTGCATTTCCCTGATGATTAGTGATGTTGAACACCTTTTCGTATGTTTGTTGGCCATTCGTTGGTCTTCTTTAGAGAAAGATCTATTCAAGTCCTCTGCCCATATTTTAGTTGGGCTATTTGGTTTTTAGCGTTGAGTTGTAGGAGTCCCATATATATTCTGGACATTAACCCTTTTTCTCTCTATATATTGTTTCCGTTGCTGCACAGAAATTTCCTCCCCACCCCCAGCTTTACTGAGATATAACTGACATCCAATTTTGTGCAAGTTTACGATGCACAATGTGGTGGCTTGATATAGGTAGGTATTGCAAAAACAATTACTGCAGTAAGGTTAGTTGACGTATTCCTCACCATATACTTACCATTTTTGTGTGCTGAGAACTTTTAAAATCTGCCGTCATAGTAATCTTCAAGTATACAATACAGAATTATTACCTACGGTCACCATGCTGTACTTTAGATCTTCAGACCTTATTCAGCTTATAACTAGGAGTTTGTACTCTGACATGTTTGTCCATTCCCCCACCCCCTTCCCTGCCACTGGCAACCACCAATCTGTTCTCTGTTTCCATGAGTTGTTTTTATCCACCTGTAAGTGAGAGCATACAGTATTTGTCTTTCTCTGTCTGACTTCTTTCACTTAACGTGATGTCCTCAAGGTCCATCTATGTTGTCACAAATGGCAGGTTTTTCTTCTTTTTGTGGCTTCTTTCTCTTTGGTTCACCATCACTAATCATCAGGGAAATGCAAATCAAAACCACAGTGAGGTATCACCTCACACCTGTTAGTGTGGCCACTATCAAAAAAAATGAATAATCCACAGTTTCTGTGTCCGTTTATCTGTTTATCTGTTAATGGACACGGGTTATTTCTATGCCTTGGCTATTGTAAATAATGCTGCTGTGAACCTGGGGCTGCAGATATCTCTCTGAAACAGTGACTTCTTTTCCTTCGGAGATATACCCAAGTGGTATTAGAAGGTCATACGGTGGTTCTATTTCTAATTTTTTGAAGGATGTCCATACTGTTTTCCATAGTGGCTACACCAGTTCACGTCGTCACTTACAGCACACAAGGCTTTCGTTTTCTCCACATCCTCACCAGCATTTGTAATCTCTCATGTTTTTTGGAATAGCCATCCAAATAGGTGTGAGATAGTATCTCCTTGTGGTTTCAAAAAGGGCTGTTGGGCCCCTTTTCATGAGACTGTCGGCCATTCGTATATCTTTGGGAAAATGTCTATTGTTGCCCCTTGCTCATTTTGTTATCAGATTATTTGTGGTTTTTTCTATTATGTGATTTGGATATTAACCCCTTATCAGATATAGGGTTTGCAAATATTTTCCCCATCCCATAGGCAGCCTCTCGGTCTCGTTGACTGTTCCTTACACTGTGCAGAGGCCTTTGAGTTTGATCCAGGACCGCCTGTGGATTTTTGCTTTTGTCGCTTGCACTACAGCTGTTCCATCTGGAAAATCCTCGTGAAGACCAATGTCAAGGAGCTTTTTCCCTCTGTTTTCTTCCAGGAATTTTATGGTGCAGATCTTACAGTTGAGTCTTTCACCAATTACAATTTAGTTTCTGTGAGTGAGATACGATAGGGGTCCAGTTTCATTCTTTTGCCCACGGATAGCCCGTGTTCCCAACAGTATTTATCGAAGATTACCTCTTCCCCATGGAGTATTCTTGGCTCCCTTGTCGAACGTTGACTGTATATGCATGGGTTTATTTCTGGGCTCTTGATTCTGTTCTACTGGTGTGTTTTTATGCCAGTACCATTCTGTTTTGATTATCATAAATTTGTTGGAAATCAGGTTACATCTTGTATGGCTCCATACTAATTTTAGGATTGTTTTTTCTGGTTCTGTAAAATATGTCAGAATTCGATAGGGATCGCATTGCATTGGCTTGGGTACTGTGGACGTTTTAACAATATTAATTCTAATGATCCACAAACATGGGGTATCTTTCCATCCATTTGTGTCTTCTTCAATTTCTTTTATCAGTGTTTTACAGTTTTCAGGCCACACGTCTTTCACCTCTTTGGTTAAATGGGTTCCTATGCGTTTTATTGTTTTCGATGCTGTTGTGAATGGGGATTATTTTCTTTATTTTTAGACAGTTTGCTATTAGTATATAAAAACACAATTTATATATGTTGATTTTGTACCCTGCTCCTTTACTGAATTTGTGTATCAGTTCTAACAGTCTTTTGGTGGAGTCTTTAGGGCTTTCTATGTATGAGATCATGTATTCTGCAGAGACACTCTGTAGTGACCATCTCAGAGAAATGGGTTCATCTGTTCTCCGGTGAGATTTGAGTGTTGTGTGTAGGGGGAAGGGAGGAAGGATAAGAGGAGGAATGAGACAAGATCCCCCCGTAGAAGAGCCCACACTTAAGCGTATCTATTCCATTACGGAGAATTTTCATCCTTGTTCATAGTTGTCACATCCAGAAGTGCCATTTCATTCTTTTTGTAGAGAAAAAATAACAAAGGTTATACCCTTCTTCGGCATGTCTGTTTTGTCACTTCTGATTATTAAGTGAGTAGGAGTTACTCTCAGTAGGGCTGTTTTCAGCACTTTTCAGTGATTACTCGGTCTGTTTCTTGCAGCCTTTCTAATCTTAGTGACCTTAAGTAATCCTGCTATATTAAAAAAGAACACACCGGAAGCGAAACTCCTTCTCAGCTAAATCCTGCATCAGCATGTCCACTGCTTGCCATTGATATTTTTATTCTGCAACATCAACATGCCACCTTCCTTACCTACGTCCCAGCCAATCACTTAAAAAAACCCTTTATTCGAGAGTGCAAGAGGTGATAGAATCAAATTCGATGAATTTAACGACTCGGATGGAATTTAAACATTCAACCCCCACCCCACCCCCCAAAAAGGGCATCCATACAGTTTTAAGCAGATCTAATGTTCTACCCAGCACTTTCAGGAAGCTTTAGGACATTAAAAAGACTGCAAAGGGCGCCCCAGGTTTTGGGTACGCCTTTGTGGTTATAGCACATGAAGCGCACCGCGGATAGTAGTGACCATGTGACTGTCACCATCCATGTGACCTCCCTAGGTCACCTCCACACATAGGCATAAGCAGGGACTGGAGAAAGGGCTCCTGTCTTGTGTCACAGGTCCCATCAAGCACGGATTGAGTGGGCCTTCACTGGCAACTTCCTTTATGAACCCATGTTCTCCTGTGAAGGATTTCATGCAAATCACTTTTGGTGAATTGAGTTTAAATTTAAATTAGCCGCTGAGGTCCAAATTAAATACGACCTGGCCGGGTCAACCACTCTTCTGATTTCAGTTGCATCTCGGTCACAGAAAGCGTTGCTGATAAACTCTAATAATGCTCCAGAAGAATCTTTACCCCTAGAAGCCCTTGCTTTGATGTGAATGTCGCCGAGACTTTAATGGCCTTTCCATGAGACAGTAAATGTAGACACAAAGAGCTGGACTCCTTCAGGTGCTGGAAGTGTCCCCATCTAGATCTGGGCACGGAGATGAACTGTGAAAGTGTGTCCCTTTTTTGTCTGGTTTTGTTTTATCTGTACTCTCATTTAACATTTTTAATTTATTTTTGCTGGAATATTTTAAGGCTGCCATCTTTTTATTTCACGGTGAACAGTTTATTGTCCAGCTCTAAGAAATAGAGGTTTAGGGGCGCCTGGGTGGCTCAGTCGGTTAAGCGTCCGACTTCGGCTCAGGTCACGATCTCACAGTCTGTGAGTTCGAGCCCCGCGTCGGGCTCTGTGCTGACGGCTCAGAGCCTGGAGCCTGCTTCCAATTCTGTGTCTCCCTCTCTCTCTGCCCCTTCCCCGCTCATGCTCTGTCTCTCTCTGTCTCAAAAATAAATAAAAACATTAAAAAAAAAAAAAGAAATAGAGGTTTAAAAGACAATTTTTATTTTAGAAAAAAATTAAGAATGGAAAAAAATGTCTTTACTCTGTGTCACTTACACTTCAATTCATAAGGAAAGAGAGAAAACCAGATAAATGGGCTGAAGTAAGAGGGTGGGAGAGGAGGGGACAGAAAGGGAATGGGAGGGAAGAGGAAGAGGGGGGATGGGGAAGAGGAGAACTCTGCCGTGTGCAGCTGGTCGGCCTTGACCTCTGAGTCTTGCTTTCCTGGCTAAGTGGGAGATGAGTTCCTACTGCTTAGGGTTGCCTGGGAGACTCACTGAGAACACGCAGGGGCACCTGGGTGGTTCAGTGAGTTGAGCATCTGACTCTTGATATTGGCTCAGGTCGTGATCTCCTGCTAGTGGGATCAAGCCCCATGTGGGGGCTCCGTGCTGAGCAGGACCCTGCTTGTGACTCTCCCTCTCTCTCTCCCCCTCCCCTATGTGCCGCACACGTGGGCACTCTCTCTCTTCCAAAATAAGTGAATAAACATATAAAAAAATGAGACCATGCAACATAGCACTTGGCCCAGTACCTGCCTTAGGGTTTCATTTAATGGCAGCTATTATTAGGAACTATATTGATCCTTCACAGTTTTAGAAAAAAATTAAAACATGATCATAACCGCCATGCTCAATTTATATTCTCTTTGAGCCATGTTTATAAAAACAAAAGCTTTTTGGCGATGTGTCTGCTGCTGCGTAAGGAGAAGAAAGCAGGACATTGTCTCTTCCCTTCCCTCCCCAAGCGACACACACAGGTCTATTGACCTTGTCCAGCTGGGCTGGAGAGACAGAGCCCTGGGGCGCAAGGCAGTGGAATGCATTGGCAGGCACTGTCTTACGAGGCCTGCACTTTGCTGCCTTCTTATCCAGCAGCCGAATAAGTTGAGTGAGGAATCAGTCCAATCAATAATCCAGGGGCTCAGATGACGTATTGATTAATAAACCAATTTTATGAGAGCTTCTTGACTAGTATAACAGTAACCAAGACTCAGACTCCGCAGACAGACCCAGCTCAAATTCCACCTGCCACGCATCATAGCTCTCGGGGCAAGTTCCACGCATCATAGCTCTCGGGGCAAGTTCCTTGACGTTTCTGTGCCTTAGTTTTTACATCTTTTTTTTTTTTTAAGGTTTATTTATTCTGAGAAAGAGAGAGAGAGAGCATGAGCAGAGGAGGGACAAAGAGAGAGGGAGAGAGAGAATCCCAAGCTGGCTCTGCACTGGCAGTATGTAGCCTGACGTGGGGCTCGAACTCACAAACCCGTGAGATCACGACCTGAGCTGAGATCAAGAGCCAGATGCTTAACCAGCTGAGCCACCCAGGTGCCCCTCAGTTTTTATATCTTTAAAAAAAATGAAAATAATGGTACATACCTCACAGATTATTATAAGAATTAAATGAGTCAATTATCCATAAAATATTTGACACCATATATACTGTTGTTTGCCATCATTATTTTCTGTATGCCAGGCCCTGTGGGTGACAAGGGGGGATACACATGTACTTTTAACGATTTTGTAAAGGAAATTACTTATGTGAAACTGTTAGAGAGTGTCCACGGTCCCTGTAAATGCTGAGAAAATTCCAGGAGGGTAAGGCCCCTGGAGGGTGGATGGTTTTGTTTTGTTGTGTGGGGTGAAGACCGAATGGAACCTTTGTAGGGAGAGTGTTTCACGTGAGGCAAAAATGAGCAGTTGATTTCACTTGCTGTTAATTTAAAGAGATCCTCATTCCCTCCGTCTGTACAATGAAGACGTGATTTAGTCTACCAGATTTTTAAGTAGGTTTCGATGAAAATTCTTAAAGCAGGCATAAATCTACCTGTTCTTGGGGAGCCTGGGTGGCTCAGTCGGTTGGGCATCTGACTTCAGCTCGGGTCACGATCTCATGGTCTGTGAGTTCGGGTCCCGCGTCGGGCTCTGGGCTGATGGCTCAGAGCCTGGAGCCTGCTTCCAATTCTGTGTCTCCCTCTCTCTCTGCCCCTCCCCTGTTCATGCTCTGTCTCTCTCTGTCTCAAAAATAAATAAACGTTAAAAAAAACAATTAAAAAAAATCTACCTGTTCTTACAAAACTCTTCCTCAAATATACAGGCAAGGGAAAGTGTTTCATGGATGCATACATATGCAAGTATCTTGATCTTTATGGACAGATATTGGGCATAGAGACAATGGTTTCTGAGAAGGGAAAGGATTCCTTTTTTTGTTTCACTCATTCATTCACTCATAGTGATGACGATAGGGGCATATGGAATACAGACAAAGTCTTAGGTAAAGGTCCTGTCGTTGATGAGCTGAAAGTCCAGCTGGCAGGGCAACACCAGTTGAGCACATGTCTAGGTAACATAAAAACAGTCCTTTGCACATGGGTGTTCAGAAACCTGTATTTTAATATTAATTTATTAATTAATGTTTTAAAATATTAGTTGGTTTTCTTTGCCTGAAGTCCTCATTTCTTAGCCTGGCTCTCCGGCTTTATTTCTCTTTACCCCCTATCCTCAACCCCCCAGCTCACGACCCGAGATTGTGCCATACTTCCCATGCTCTATACTCTGTACTCTCTGGTCCTCTCTTCTAGAACAATGTTATCTCCATTTTTTCTTCCCGATGAACTCGTATTCATTATTTTAAGAGCTTCTTAGTTGTCTTCTTCTCTGCTCAAACTTGCTTGCCCCCAGGTGGAAACCACTGGTCTGAACGCCCACAAGATGTCATTTATTTATTTTTTTTTAATTTTTAAAAATATTTATTTATTTTGAGAGAGAGCGCGGGACCGAACGTACAAGCAGGGGAGGGGCAGAGAGAAGGAGAGACAGAATCCCAAGCAGGCGCTGCACCCTCAGCTGGATGCGGGCCTTGAACTCACAAACCATGAGATCATGACCTGAGCCAAAATCAAGAGTCGGAGGCTTAACTGACTGCGCCACCCAGGCGTCCCCACAAGATGTCATTTAAACCTCCATGATGGTATTTATTGGCCTGTTACAATTTTTTTATATGTCAGGTTTCTCCCAGTGGCAGGATCTCCAGCCCCAAGCACCAGGTAAAGGAACATGGTAGAAACTCTATATGTTGAGGAATGGAAAAAGCAACAGGTGGCATATGAAATCAGAGCTGAAAATAAGCCGATAGAGAATGTGTTTTAGGAGAATAGAAATGGAAAGGTAGAAATGGAAAGAACGTGAAAGCTCTCTGTTACAGGCTGGATTAGGCCCCCCCCCCCCCCAATTCATATGTTGAAGTTCTAATCCCCAGTATCTCAGAATGTGACCGCATTTGGAATAAGGTCTGTAAAGAGGTAATTAAATTAAGGTGAGGTCATTTGGACGGGCCCTAATCCAATATGGCTGGTGTCCTTATAAGAGGAGATTAGGACACAGGCACACACGGAAGGAAGGCACGTGATCTTCAGGCATAAAGAGAAGGTGGCCCAAGGACAGAGACCTCAGGAGAAACCAACCCTGCTGACCCCTTGATCGTGAACTTCTAGCCTCCAGAACTGTGAGAAAATAGGTTTCTGTTGTTTAAGCCACCCAGGCTGTGGTCAATACCAACTAATAGAAATCTTTCCTGCCTTGTGTCTTTCATCTGCTAGAAACCAAAAGTTATTTTTTCCTGACGCTCAACTTTTCTTTGTATATGAAAACGTGGACTGTCGCACCATTGAAGTTGGTGGGAATCGTGACAGACTTTTTTGGTTTCCTGTGCTTTCTCTCACTTCAGTCGAGCACTCGTACGGCAGAGACTAGCCCTGTTCGGGGATCATTTCGCAGCCGGTCGGCCAGTGGCATTCACAGAACAACACCCGCATTGTGTTTCACCGGGTCTAAGTACCAACAATTCAATAATTGTTTGTTTCCAACATGGAGTCCCCTGGTGCTGGGGCCCACAGAGTTGGCTGTCACTCCAGAGCAGACTTAGAAAACAAGTTCAAGGTGAGGGCCATGTCCACCTTACAGAACTACCGCATTGCAGGTATCAAACCCAAAACCTGCTAAAAGAAATGGGGACGATAGGTAATCTTGTCGAGAAAGAGACAACAAAAGAAAAATCTTGTTCCTAAATTCATTACAGATGCCAGATAAAACGGATCATGAATTCAAAAGGTAACCACGTGCTAATGTCCGTGGACCCTCCTGAACACTTGAGGAATTGACTGATAGGATTTTAGTTGCACTTCCTCTCTGAAAACTATATTTCTGGGAACCTTCAGATTAGGCACAAACGCGAAGGGAAGATAAAAGCAGAAAAAAAGGGGGGAAGGAAGGAAATTTACACTTGCCAGAGTGGTGGGGAGAATAAGTAAAGCTTTTACAGCTATATCAGGGGAAGGGAATACTAGAAATTAAAGCAGATATATTAAGTAAAGGAGGAGAATGAAATATGAGATTACAAAATGACCTGGCGCTCAGATGCTCCTTTGAAGTGTCCCTTTCACAACGAAACATTGTAAGGCCCTGGCTCTCTGTTCAGTCCCACTTACCTGGGTAATGCCGGTGAAAATGTCCTATATGCGTAGCGACAGTGAAAGCTGTAGGCAGAGAGAGGAACGTTCACAGTCAAAACCGTGACTGTGTAGTCCCAAGAGAGTGGTTTGCCAAAGTGAAAAAAACTAGCCAACTAACCTAAGGCCCTAGTAAGGAAACAAAGCAAAGGTGAATGCACTAGCTTTTGATTTTTTTAAATTTTTTAATTATTTTTGAGAGAGAGACAGGGTGTGAGCGGAAGAGGGGCAGAGAAAGGGAGACACAGAATCCGAAGCGGGCTCCAGGCTCCGAGCCGTCAGCACAGAGCCCGACTCGGGGCTGGAACTCACAAACCGTGAGATCATGACCTGAGCTGAAGTGGGATGCTTAACTGGCTGAGCCACCCAGGCACCCCTAGCCTTTGATTTAAATAAGCCGGCTTTCTCGGAAAATACTAAAAACAACTGGTGTCAATGCTGTCTTTATGGAAATTCATAGAGAGAAATCACCCTCTCACCCAAGGTACCTCGATGTGGACTCTGACATTTTTAGATTGACCAGTCTCTGAATTTCACATGAGAAATACAAAAGCACAGTGATAATCTCTATATACGCTTTCTTCCATCTATTTTAAAAATTTTATTGAAGCTGTATATGTCCATGGTAAAAAAAAAAAAAAATAGATATATCCATGAGTAGAGAAGAGGAAACTCTTGTAATCATTTCTGTGTTAGCACTTTTGGGGATAACCCTCATAACTCTACACAAGATGCTGCTTGCTGTCGTTCATTTCCTGATCCATTAATATATCGATTCAAGTGATATATTTTGAGTTTTGGTATGAAAGACATTCATTTGCGTTCTCCTTAGCTCTTCTCACAATGTTAACCATTTCTGTGTTCAGTCCTTCCATTGGTTACCTTCACACCTTTGTCCCCCGACCGAAGCCTCTATTTCTTGTTCCTTCGACATTGGACTTGACCCTTCAGTAAGATGTAGCCTGAAGGCCTCAGTTAATCATTCTAGATGCTTGGGGTGTGGGGCGCTGCCTCTCTGTTAGGCACAGCCCTCAACAGGGAGCCTGCCTTTGGGGTCAGGCCTGGTGAATCTAGGGACTCGCTTTCTGGTGGGTTTGTGCAGACACGCACCCTTAGAGCAGGAAGTCTCCCTCGATGGTTCACTAATTTCTCTTTAGAAGAACCCTCCTGTTGGAGCCGGGGAGTAAATACTGGCTACTTTCCAGTAGCACTCAGGGCTGGGGGAGACATGCTGTGGCTCTGCAGGCCGACTTCCGGTCTGTTCCTGGTTTTCAGCACCTTTCCTTGTCCTTAGTCTGTAAGTCTATTGGCCCCAGGCCCAGAGCTGCCCTGGGCTTTTGCCAGAAAGAATGGCTCCTCCTCCACTCCCTCGCTCCCTCCTGTGAGTATTCTGGGCTGCAGTGGACTCCACTCAGTTTTAACCAGCAACACGCTTGCATTTGCTTTGCCGTCCAGAAATGTTTAAAATCCCTCCCCCGCCGATGAGAGCCCCCACTTTCATTCGCGTACTTGAGGCACTGTCCTCAGTCAGCCATACTGGATCGGAGCTGGGAGCTATGGAAACTTACAAAACGAGAGCTCACACTATCCATGCCCTTTTAGAGCCTCTTTCCCCCCACCTCCCCACGTGTTTTGAAGTACTTCCTACATCGTTACTGTGTTTTTAAATGTCTGCATAGTATTCCATTATATGGATAGACTGTAATTTACTTAATCAGCACCCCATCACTGGGCATTCATGTTGTTTGTAAATTTCATTCCAGTAAATTAATCTGCAGTGAATGTCTTTGTTAGAATCATTTGTGAACATCACTGGCCATTTCCTTGGAGATGCACGTCTGGAAGTGAAATCACCGAGTCAAAGCGTTGCACATTTGTAAGGCTTTTGCTACACCTTGCCGAATTGCTTTACAGAAAATGTGGATCAAATATCACTCCCGTTTGATGCTAGTTCAAATTTTCTTCCAACTCTGGATGTTACTGTACTTTTAAACTTGCTAATTTGCTAGGCAAAGACGCCTTCTTATTTTAATTGTTTGCTGACTTTATTGTCAACTCTGTCATTCCATCTATAGGAGAACAATGGCACTGGTTTCTTGGCCTGTACTGGGTTCCCACAGCAGAAGTAGGGAGTAGTCAAAGGTAGGGAGCATGTACAATCAACACAGCCATGTTCTTCTGCTGGCTAAGCCTACCTCTCCCAGAACCTTCTCAGTTGGGCCAGGCTGGAGAGCATTGATCAAGGAGAGGGAAAGGAAAGGAGGAAGCTGGTTCTAGATCAGACTTCATTCCCCTTTATCCCGTGGTATCTATAGGAATAAGGGAAAAGTGAGACCAAACCCGAGGAGTGAACTGCATGTTAGGACCAGGATTGATGGAACTAGATCCAAATTCACTTAATATTGAAATAAGTCTGTGGGTCAGCTCCACACTCCTTGACTTTCCTGAGCTTCTGTAGAGACTAATTGCTTCTCTTGAAATGCATCAGCCCTGAGGATTTGGTACCCCCTGATCTGGGCCTAAACTTTGCTTAGACCTAGAGTATGGTGGGGGAGAAGTAGGGCTTGGGGATAAATGACTGTTTATTATTCACTTATCAAGGCTTTACTGAGCTCCTACCCTGTGCCAAGCACTTTGCTAGATCCTGAGGACATAGAAATGAAATAAAGATGTCCTTGCTGGTGAAGAGCTTAAACACTATTTGAGGAATAAATATTTAATGTATGATAAATCAGTGATAATTTATAGCCCATAAAGCAGATTACACAAAGGAAGGCAGATCTTTCCAGTCAATAAGCAACTTCAGATAAGGGTATGAAGAATCGAGTAAGGTTAACACCAAGACTTTTGGACCTCTGCTAAAGACTGGAATACGTTTGTATTATCTGTGATTGTAGCCTATTCTTTTTTTTTTTTTTTTAGTTTATTTATTTATTTTGAGAGAGAGTGTGTGCACGAGTGGGGTGGGGGGCAGAGAGAGAGGGAGGGAGAGAATCCCAAGCTGGCTCCATGCTGTCAGCGAAGAGCCTGACATGAGGCTCGGTCTCACAAACCCAGAGATCATGACCTGAGCCGAGATCAAGTTTAGGACGCTTAACCAACTGAGCCACTGAGGTGCCCCAACACATTCTCGACTCCTTATTTATTATTAAAAATAGGAAAAGAGACAAGGGAAAAAAACATTTCTAATTCTAACAAAATCAACTATAATATCTTTTATCCTTTCCACCTTGATTGCTAGTATCTTAATTCAGGTACTCATTATTTTCTCTCTCCAACATGGATCTTGACCCCGGGAATCCGTCCTTACCTGGGGACTTTATTGCTGCTTTATTTTTTATGTGCTCAAATTTATCATTTTTTTCCTTTATTGTTTGTGCTTTCTTTCTTTGTCTTATTCAAAATCCAAAAGTTTCAGTTTTGAACATTTAGTCGTGTCATTTGGCTAGAATGGTTTTTGTTTATGGTATGAAATATGGATACCGTTTGCCCCGTATGACAGCTAAGTGTCTCAGCATTGGCTATTGGATGGTCCATCATTTCTACAAAGTCCTACTGCCACCTTGCCAGGTACTAATTTAATAAGCATGGGTCCGTTTGGATTGTCTATGTATTCCATCAGTCTAGTTGTCTCTGTTTCTATTCCATGCTGTTTTATTATCATGGCTTTATTCTAAGCCTTCATTTCAAATAAGCCAAGTTATACTCACTGGTTTTTCAAAATTGTTTTCTGTCCTTTACTTTCTACATACATTTTCAGAGCCTAGAAACTTCCTCAAAATGTCCTGTTGGCCTTTTGATTGAAATTGTGCTGAATTTTAGATTTGGGAGAAAATTGCCCTCTGTGTGATATCAAGTCTTGCTATCCAGGAACATTGTAAATCCCACTGTTTTATTGGTATTTTTAGTTTAGACGATCATTTTCTGTAATGGCAGCTTTCTCTTCCTTTTCAAGTTTTATTGTCTCTTTTTTCCTCTTCTTGTCTTATTCTGCTGGCTAGATCACTTGTATAATTTTGAAAACAAGTGGCAATAAGGTATCTTTGTTCTCTATTTTCTTTAAAGGGAAAATTCCTAGAATTTTATCATTTAATTTAATTTAATTTAATTTAATTTAATTTAATTTAATTTAATTTTTGAGGGAGAAAGAGGGCAAGAGTGAGCAGGGGAGGAGCAGAGGGAGAGAGAGAAAATCCCAGGCAGGCTCCATACCCAGCATGGACCCTGAGGCAGGGCTCGATCTCATGATCTGTGAGATCATGACCTGAGCCAAAATCAAGAGTTGGATGCTCAACCAGCTGAGTCACCCAGGTATTCCCTAATATTTTATCTTTAAAAAATATATTAATATATATTAACATAATATATAAATATATTAATATTTAATACATATGTATATATATTAAACAGTGTTTGTGTTCCTAGTTTGCTAACAGTTTTTACGGTGAAATCGATGTTCCAAAACTTTGGCTGCATTTAATGAACAAAACGTTTTTTCCCCCTTTATCTTTTTTTTTTTTTTTAATGTTTTTCATGTTTATTTATATCTGAAGGAGAGAGATGCGGAGCATGAGTGGGGAGGGGCAGAGAGAGAGAGGGAGACACAGAATCCAAAGCAGACTCCAGGCTCCAAGCTGTCAGCACAGAGCCCGACACGGGGCTCGAACCCACAGACCGCGAGATCATGACCTGAGCCCAAGTCGGACGCTCAACCGACTGAGCCACCCAGGCGCCCCTGCCCTTTATCTTTTAATGAGGTGAATTGCATTTATGTTTTATAATTTGCAGCTATTATTACAACTCCTACTTGGTCATAGATTGTTATTATTATCATTATTTTTTTTTTCCAAATCACTGTTGGGACACAGTTATGTTAATTTCACATGCACAGCATCATGGTTCTACGAGCTTATGCATTAAGCCACCTTCACCACAAACGTAGTTCCCATCTGTCACCATACAACATTATCACAATAATGATAGCTTTCAAAATACATTTTTGAGATTTATTTGCTAATATCTTATTTCAGCTATTTTGCCTCCATGTTCCTAATCCAGACTGACTCATGATTTTATCATTTATGCTGTCCTTGTTTGAAATTGTTATTAAGGTTTTACGAGATTTATATCCAGTTAGTCAAGGAGCATTGTCACTTTTTCCATTCTCTAGATCGTTTTGAATTATTTCTGGTCCTTGAAGGCTTGGTAAGTGGTAGTTCTTGGGTCTCCTCTAACATTCCTTGGAAGCAGCAGTTCATATGGTGGGTTATACTTCTCTCCTTGGCCTCCAGGACGCTCTCATTTAAGACAGCAGCACGCCTGCCTTTCTGCATTCCCTCCCACTGTGCTTTCCTATAGACCTGTGGCCACCTCCATGGCGGAACACCAGTGAGGACAGGCTGGCCTCTCCTCTGGTGCCTTATCCACCTTTGCAATCTCCACGCCCGGTGTAGTGCCAGGCACCAAAAATGAAAGACAGCCAATGTGTGTTGAATAAATGAACTAAATGTTCTGATCAGTTAAACACAAACAGCTCATTACAGATCCAACATGTGGTCTGTTGTCCTACCAGTTTCTAACACTGCACCTTGCCATGTCCTAGTTTATCACATAAACAAGGGTCCATTTTGGTTTCCTTATTTATCCCGTTGGTCTGATTGTTTCTATTTTTGTTCCCATACTGTTTTAATCACTGTGGCTTTATTATAACCTCAGTCCTACACTCTGTTTTCCCACTTTTTTTTTTAATGTTTTACTCATTTTTGAGGGTGAGAGAGATACAGAGAGAGAGAGAGAGAGAGAGAGAGAGAGAGACAGAGCATGAGCAGGGGAGGGGCAGAGAGAGACAGAGACACAGAACTCGAAGCAGGCTCCAGGCTGTGAGGTGTCAGCACAGAGGCCGACGCGGGGCTTGAGTACTTGATCGTGAGATCATGACCTGAGCTGCAGTCAGACACTTAACCAACTGAGCCACCCAGGCGCCCCTCTGTTTTCTCACTCTTGATCCGCAGTCTCTCCCTGTTTCCTGTCTCATTGGGCTGGGGGCTCAGTCTCTCTCCCCAAGTTCTTCAGTGTCTGGCTGCGGTGTTTCAAATTCCCTGCTCTTGCTGAAGCTTCTCACCCATGCATTTACTCTCTTATGCTGTTCCTGGTTGGGTTGCTCTGTCGCTATATTCTTGGATGCTTTCTAGACTTCTGCTCTTGTAGAGTTCATTCTGAGAGACGCCACTTAACAGGATGGGCTACTTACTGTGATGACATATGGACAAGGAAGTCTGACTTCCTGGAGGCCTGGGTGCCCAGGACAGCATCCCCCAGGAAGCAGGACAGATGCCGTCGCTGAGGTCCTTCCTGCTTCTCTTCCCTAACGTGTTCCTGGAACGCTACTGCGGAGGTCATCTGGACAACAGCCATCTGAAGCGTTCGTTCTGCAAGCCTATGTGTGCATACACCAAAACATTTTCCCTCAGCTATTTAATATCTTAGGCAAGTTATTTTGGTTCAAACCATTGTTAATGGTGACGTCAACTCTTTTTTTTTGAATGGGTGTCTAATAAGTTACTTCTGTAAAGTGACTCTGTTACCTTTTTCAATAAAACCAGAAAATAAAGTGAGTTGTATAAACACCAGCTCAAGGATGAAGAACGTATTGTTAAGTTTGCAAAGCACTCTCTGCGGTTATGGGTTTGACTTGCATGCAGGTTGCTTGAGTCATGAAAATGTTTTCTACAAGTCCGAATGTGGAAGAATAACTTAACTTCTCGTAGTGCTTCCTTGAGAAGTGCACGGTTCGTATGCAGCAAATGTAGGCTTTGGTTAGGTTTCCGGATTCAGATGTGCTGTAGGACTTACCATGGCTCTCCAGAAATAGCTTTGGGCCTGGAATAGCTTTTGAACTGCTTGCTAGTCAGTTTCTCGAAAGACTACAAAAGGATGATTGTTGTTCCTCTCTCTGCTGGTCTGTCATATCTGCTTGTGGATTTTCCTCGTTGCTCCCTGAGTGTTGGAATTGACTAGAAACCAATACTTGAGGATATGGAAGGCAACTCAGAGCGTGTGTGTGTGTGCACGCGTGTAGGAAGTCGGTGCTTTACCTCAAGTAAAAGAAGAGAGCGCTTTTACCTCAGGAGACCATTTAGTGAACAGAAAAGAAAGAACAGCGCACGCTGGGGGCCGGGGCCTCCCTCCAGTGCCCCTCTCCTGGTTCAGCAGGCTCTGGACTTGCTGCGACATCCCTTCAAGAACACTGCTCCGTCAGCCACATTTTTATTTCTCAGATTCACACAATTTCTCCCATTTTTGCTTTTGGGGAGCAGCTCAAGATCAGTCAGACTTTCTTGGTTTGCTTTTGAACCCAGCCCAGACTGGGTTCTGGAGACCGACTGAGAAGTTTCCAGAGACAGTCCATCAGCAGAGAAGATAAGGAATTGTGCCATGCGGGGCCACGGAAAGGAAAGGATCATGAAAGTTTCTCTTGGTCTGCACTTTTGATATGGTCAACATCAACAAATACATTTTTATCTTTTTTTTTTTTTTTAATTTTTTTTTCAACATTTTTTTTTAATTTATTTTTGGGACAGAGAGAGACATAGCATGAACGGGGGAGGGGCAGAGAGAGAGGGAGACACAGAATCGGAAACAGGCTCCAGGCTCCGAGCCATCAGCCCAGAGCCTGACGCGGGGCTCGAACTCACGGACCGCGAGATCGTGACCTGGCTGAAGTCGGACGCTTAACCGACTGCACCACCCAGGCGCCCCAACAAATACATTTTTAAAAGACACTTGGGTGTTTTCCTCATGAGGAGAGTTCCCTGGAGCAACCAGCTTGATTTCAAATGTTAGTTGGGTCTCTGCAGTACCTCTCATAGTAGCGATCATGGCAGTGGGGACAGCAGACTAAATTCCCTGAAATTTAGAATCCTCACCAAAGATGCATCAGATGTGTCCCATTGGTTCTGCCGTGCCTCTCAGCCTTCAGCGGGCACCAGGGTCACCTGGGGACTTGTAAATGGCAGATTGCTGGGCCCGGCCCCCAGGGGTTCAAAGTCAGCGGGTCTGGGGTGGGGATTTGCATTTTCAGCAAGTCTCTGTCGATGCTGCAGCCGCCTCGAGGACCAGAGCTTGAGAAGCAGTGCATTTGCCTGTCTCTTGAGAGGAAGAACCATCTCTGGCCACCCCCACCCCCCACCCCGCCACCCCTCACTCCCCACCCTCCTAGTGCCCAGCACATACTTACCTCTCAATAGCTGACAAGAGCAAGAGTACAAAGAACTTATTTGGGACTTACTGTGTGCTAGTCCCCGTGTTAAGAACATTGCGAAGATTCTCCTCGAATTCTCACATCTCTATCGGGGAGATACCAACCTATGTCCCCATTGTACACAGAGAACTATGGAGCCTGGGAGAGGCTAACTAACCCACAGTCACATGGCCAGTATGTAGTGGGGCCAGGAAAGATGTTTTGGGGGTTGAACCGAAACACTAAGATCCTTGGACAACGTTCTCTTTTTTTGTGTGTGATCATTTTCAAGTTCTTACCCAATCCTTGCCAAGGATAAACCCAGAACTATTTTAAAAGGAGAAAATTCTACACAAATTCAACAGAAAAACTTTGAAACCGATATTGAGAGAGAAAAAAAAATATTGACCGAACTTGCCTTTGCAAATACTACTTTTTTTTCTTTGCAGTTGCTAGACATTTTCCCATGGACCCAGACGTCTAGGAAATCAGACGTGGGGCATTTATCAGAACCTCTTGTAAAGACTCCTTTTGCTCCAACTGAGGTGAACATCATGATAACCTTTGCTTGGTGTGAGCAGCTGTCACTAGAAAAAAGGTCCTCAAAAGCGGCCGATGAGTCACTCAGAAAAACAGAACCCCTTTGCAAGGTTTTCCCAGTCTGTGCCTTCTAAATCGGCCAAAAGTCTGAACTTGTCGCTGTGCGGAGTCTTATCTCCTGTCTTCATTATAAACAGTCCTCCTGAGAGCTGAACCAGCAACCGACTGGTCAAAGCTGGGGATGGCGACCTTAGAAGAACAAGACAACTGGAGAGGCTTGCCGGGCAGATAAATGCCCTCTCTGTGTCACCAGAAGAACGGTTTGAGAAGATGTCCTGCTGGGAAATACCGTGGTGTTTTAGACAGGGTGGCCATTAGCATTACAGTGAGAATCAAATGCCGAAGTTCTCTTCAAACAGCTTGTAGTCTCTTACTTACTCCCCTCCCCTTCCCTCCCCCAAACAGCGAGGAGAAACAATCACCAAATGGTCCTTGTTCTGTTGATTTGTTTATTCCAGCTGTCTTTAGTGGGAAACTGATCAGATCCCACCCTGCTGTGATCTGTATCTGGCACTAAGGCAATCCTAGATGCCAGCCTCCGTCTGTTCCTCCCAGCCCGCAAACTCCTGGGATTCTGTCTGTTCCTCCTTTGTAAAAGTCAGGATTCTGCTTCCACTGTTTAATTTCCTAGTTAATGATTGTCAAGAAACTGGCGTGTGACTGCAAGGAAATGTTGCAGAATGCAAAAGGCTTTTTGCCTTTGCAAGTGAGACTCTCTGGGTGAGTCTCCTAGGTTACTCCCTTTGGTCCTGTGGTTAGACTCTAGGAAGATTTATGGTGTAAGTGGTCTTCCCTTGCCTTTGTCCCTACCATGCCTAGCAGCAACGGGAGCCTCAAGGAAAGGAAATGAAGTTTCTGTACGTTTTCTACAAGCAGAGCACAGTCAGATTGGATTCAGACTCTGGCTCTGCCACTCATTGGTTACTCTATCGTCCTCTGCCTCGGTTTTCTCACCTCTAAAGTGAGGATGGTGGTAGTACCCAGTTCCTAGGGTTTCATGAGAATTAAGTGTTAATGCTTGTGAAGTGCTTAGACAGATTCCGGCATAAATACTCCATAAGTGCTTGTTGTCATTATTACTATAAATGCTTAAAAGCAAAGTCAAAGTATCAGCCAGAAAGAAAAATTGTATGTGTGTTTAGGAGCTGAAGGGACTGCCCAGTGTTTTGGAATCCTTGCCCATCAGGCACTTGGAGGTTAATAGGAGAGACAGGGCGGGCAGGGGGTGGGGGGTGGGGAGTCCTTGGGGGCGCAGTCGGGTAAGCATCTGATTCTTGGTTTTGGCTCAGGTCCTGATCTCACGGTTTCTTGGGTTTGAGCCCCATGTCGGACTCCGTGCTGGCAATGCAGAGCCTGCTTGGGATTCTCTTGGGATTCTGTCTTTCTCTCTCTCTCTGCTCCTCCCCCACTTGCACTCTCTGAATGAATGAATGAATGAATGAATGAATGAACGAACAGGAGAGACAGGACCAAACGTGGACTGAGAGAAGAGTTCACTGAGTTCCACTTATGGATGGGAATTAGGTACTGCACGGCCGTGAAGGAAATGACACTGACTGTGGGAACCTTCCCAGGGCAGAAAACTGCAAGATAACAAATGAAGAAGAGGAAGTGGGAGTTGTTCCCCACTGCTCTGCTTTTTAAATTTATTTTGTTTTTTATTTTTAAAAAATCACGAAAGCAGTGAGAGCCCCCTGGGGAGTGTTTAAAACAGAAGATTAGTCACTTAAGAGTCCCCCACCCAGGGATGACCATTGTTAATTCCTCAACAAATGTCCTGTTTCAGGTTTTTGAGATCACCAGGGCAAACTGGTTATGGGAAAGGAAGGCTCGAATGCCTGTCCGGCTGAGCTACTTCCCCCGGCGGCCTGCCGGGGCTCTGGGTGGGCGGGTGGGTCCACACCAGTGTGCCAGCACGGAGCCCTGGCATTCGTCCAGATTATAACCGACTACGACCCGCCTCCTTTGCCAAGCACACCCGGTTGAGGCAGAGTCTTCTAAGCATCACGTCACACGTAAATTTGCCAAAGAAAGCAGTTATCTCAGTTCTTAGGAAATAGTCAATGATGAACTGGTCTTTGGTTTTTAAGAAATTGGCGGGGGAGGTTAAGTTTTTGTTTTATTTGTTTTGGGTATTTTATCTACACTATGGCACAATCTCATTTTCTATCTAGAAGCTTAGAAGAACCATGACCGACCCCTCTTTTTCCCTGTTACAGATTACCAGGAGGGAGGCTGTGGAGAGCCCTCTGAGGGTAGACCCAGTCTAGACCCACAGCCCCTATTTAGTTCTGAAATAACAAAGAGATGCGGTGGGTGGGGGATGTTGGTCTTGCTTTTCCAGTGCAGCAGAATATCCCATCTTCTCAAACAAAGGTATCCGCTCAGAAGGCTGTGCTCTTTTATAGACGTTGGTGAAAATGGTAATCCTGGGAGTGGATTTATTCAAAGGTCATCAAACAAGTCTGAGTTTCGGGCACTCAGCCTCCTGAAAAGCTAAATGAGCCATGTGACTAAACTTTGCCAGTTTCATTTGCATGTTTTATATTGTATAGATCCTACTTTTGTCCCCTGAAACAAACAAGAGGGCTGTACTCCAATTTTTGCCTTCTTTATATGCATCTTTATATAATCACTGGTTGATCCATTTTGCTAATTTCTAATGTTCTGTACAGACTTGTCCAAATGTCTGCAGTGGGACCAGATGTTACTAGAATGTTATCAGCTTTTTTTTTTTTTTCCTTTCTCATCCGAGCCAAATTTGTAAGAGCAAGCCCCTCATTGGGGTCAACGATCCGAAAAGGGATGAAATTCACAGGGGAATAAAGGGTAGAGGCAAAGGGAGAGGTGGTAGAGAAGGTAGTGGCAAAGCGGGATCTCTCTCCTCTGCCCCCAAGTGGCTCCATTGTCTCCTCCCCCCTCCTCCCTTCCAGCCTCCACTGTAAGGCTCCCATTTCCTGCTCCCCCATAGCTTAAGCCTGCACAGCACGTAGAGGTGGCCACAGAGGCCCTGACTCTGGGGCTGGCGTGTGATGGTCAGAACCCACCTCTTCTGCATTCTTCAAGAATGCAGTCTGTGGGCTCCCCGTGAGGGAGCTGCTGCTTCTAACAGAAGTGGGGGGAGAGGACCCTTGAAGCATCCTCTCGTTCGTTCCTAACGAGAGTCTCCTAATTGCACTGGGAAAAGAAAATTGGAAGGGACGTTTGGAGCCTGAGGGTGCGGGGAAGGGGCAGAGGGGAGACACGGGTGAGAGGAAGAGTGCTTGCCTCTTTAACAGAAGCTGGTGAGTGATCAGGTTAGGAAAGGGGGAGGGGGGGTGTACTTTGAGTTTCTCCTTCAGCACAGATAGAAAATACAAATGACCCCTTGCGGGGAGCCCATGGAGCAGTCCATGGAGCAGCTGGCTTTCCTCCACACTCTGTAATCGTTACCAGTTAGAGATCCAGTAGGTTTAAGGCCCCGGGGAGGGTTAGGGAGAGTTGTCAGTCCTCCCAGCTGAATTAATAAGCAGGGAATTTCTTCTTCATACGTGGCTAGGATCTTCATGATTCAAGGGATGGAAGTTTCTCTTGCTGGGAGTAGGAAGGAGGAGAGAGGTCATTTTGGAGGTGAGGAACAAGGAAGAAGGCAGAAGTGCTTTGGGCAACCCAAGGGAAAGGTGCCAGAAGGCAGGAGAAAAGGACACAGGAAGCCCAGCACTCTTCTCGAAAAATAATAGATGCTCCATAAACATCTGGTCAATTAGTTGGCAAGTCAATAAAGGATGAAAAGAGGTGAAAGGGAGCCCACTCTGGAATGTGGATTTCAGATCCTCCCTTTTCCCAGAGACGACTGTCCCTGCAGCTGGGAGCAAGTGTCTGGTTCAGCTTCAGGCCCCCCCCTGTGGTTCCTGGAGGGATGGGGATACAGCAGGGGAGGCAGGTGGGAGTCTTGCACCCTCCCTGCTGACCCAGCCTAGACATGACTGGAGGCTTCCTCCCCCCACCTCCAGGTCTGTTGTAAGATCCTGCTGCAATTCTGTTCCCTTCTCGGCCCTCTTGCGCTGCAGAGGCGGCCTTGAGGGGTGGAGGCAGGGCTGTCTGGAGGCTTCTCTGCTGTGTTGTGAGTCCGGGAGAGGCATCTGGAGGTGGATGTGGCCCGGGGCCTCCGGAACACTTTGTCACGGCATCCAATTAACTAGAGACAGAGGGGCCTGAGGTCAGATCTTGGTCTCATTACCGCCAGGCTCTAACCAGCTGGAGTTACTAACAGATGACTCCTCAGTAAATGTTGGACTTGAGTCATTTTCTAAAGCTGGTGACAGTCAGTGTTCCTTCTGGAGTTTCCCTAGACAGGAACAGGGGAAAGAGGGCAAAAATAGGCACATTACTTTCATTATTAACTTGGCAGCTCTTTGCTAATCTGTACCACGAAGCTTCTCTCTCCCTCCCCCTCCCTCCCTCTCTCTTTCTCTCTGTCTCTCTCTCTCTCTCTGTCTCTCTCTCTCTCTCGATTGTAATAGGAGGACCAGAGGTTATGAAGCCAAACAGAAATGGGTTGGAATGCCAGCACTTCCATGATCTTACCTGTGGCCTTGGGGAAATCCCCGACTCACCTGAGACTCGGTTCCAGGGTCTGTAAAGTTACTAATGTTCACCTCATCGTGTTGTTTGAGGATTTAATTAAATAATACCAAAAGTGGCAGCAGAAATGCCAGTCAGTCATGGCAGGAAAGGGGGACACTTGAAGAATGTTTCATAAAGGAATTATTTACAAAGGTGTAGGGACACCACCTCCAGGCTAGAGGAGGAATCTGAGAGGTCATTGCCAGAAACCCGGAGGCAGAGACAGCTGCCTTGTAGGTGCCGTGACCTTTAGTCAAGGACAGCCAGCCCACAGTGCCTCCAGCCTGACCTCATCCCTCCCTCCCTTCCTCCCTCCCTCCTTCCAGGCTGGGCTGGGCTCCTCATCGTGCAAACCCAACCAGAAGCCTGAGGGCACAAAGGCAGCCACTGGGGACACAGCAGGCTGGAGAAGGGTAACCCTAGGAAGGAAACAGAAGATATCCAGCACAGGAAGCGTTCAAGAAATGAACATTGTGACAAGTCACTTCAAGTTCAGTTTAGATCCCTCTAAACCTGTTTTCCCACAAAGCGTTAGTCCATCCCTGCGCATATAGGATGTGCCAGTGTTTGCTGAACAGTAATGAGGTTCCGGAAAGGGCATAAAATATTGACTTGTGAGCAAGCATAACATTTGCATTGAATGTAACGTTAAAGTATGATGATATACATTTAAATTGCACATCACAGATGGGAAAAAAAAGCATCAAGTCTGTTACGGCTTTATTCATTCCTTGCTTTTCGCTCTGAGTTGAGTTTGCATCCAAGCACTTCTTCCTCTGTTGGCAAAATGACAGTGTAATTAACTAACAGCACTCACAGATAAATGACTGTAAATTGCTTTGTAATCAGAGGGCCAACCCCTGCCGCACACTGTCTCTGGTGTCTGCGAGTCCCTTTGAAGTTGGAGGGGGAGACTCTGGATGGAAGGAACCTCTAACATATCAGTTGTAAACCCTAGGGTCCGGCGGTGTCGGGAGAATAAAGCGCCCTCCAACAGGCAACACGGTAGGGGTCCATTCCAGCAGTCCAGACCGGTAGGTACCCTTGCCCATAACCTGGACTCCTCAATGGCCAATCAGGCATCTTCCCATGCTCTGTGGGGCCGTCTGCCTATGTGCACTTGTCAAGCCCTGGAGAGGAAATGACATCCAGGGCCTGTTCTGACCTCTGCCTCTGCCGGTTCTGTTGGGAACTTACCTACCCTGCTCTGTAAAGATTTCAAAACATTTTAAAGCACCAACTTAAATTTATTCTAAGCCCAATGCTCGGTCAGATTTTTCTGGCTTCTGGTTAGCTGTTTGAAGAGCGGGATAAAGCTGAGAGGTAACTGAGTAGCAGGGCAGAGCAAGCAGGAGGGTCCGTTGGATGCTGCCCAGGCCTCATGTAGCTTACTAGCAATTAGCCTGTCCTTCCTTGTCCTAAATTACAATTTTACAACCTAGCTGGTCCCAGGCCCATGAATCTGCATTTTTAAAGCTCCCCGTTGATATGGACATACAGCCTTGTTTGTTGGAAACCGGATTCCTTGGAGTGAGAGAAGCAAAAAATATATTCAAGGAGGATTTTAGCATCAAAATGTCCTACCTTATAAGAAAGTGCTTACTTTCCACTAAAAATATGACGTAAAGGTCAGCCTTTAGTGTATCTTATTTCTGGAATGATTAATTTTGTGCTTACCTTTCCAATACAATGACATTTTTACTACACATGGATCTTTAAACCCGGTAAGAAAACAAGTGATCTAAAAACCTTTTTATTTTTTCTGCCATTCAAAATTAAATTATGTTCTTTATTTAGGATGATAAATAAATGGTTACACTAAAGTTTCAGGAGAGCAACGATCTAATGTGACCACAGCAGACGCTGGGCTAACTCAACACCAGGGGAGCAACCCTCCTTTGTGTCACCCTGAGGCTCCCGGCCATCAATCTACTGAGACCCTCTAATGACCGTTTATGTTACTTTAAAAGGTGACTTCTGCAAGGCAGGCCTTACATCCAAAGTCCTGGTGGTATCTACTGAAAAGAGAGACCGTCTGAACTTTGGTGGCAATGTCCACTTTGCACAGCCCACGCTAAAATATTGAGGGTCAGAAGAACATCCAATGATCAAAGAATTTAGTGGGAAATCTGTCCTGCGTGGGAGGGAGGGAGCAAGAATCCAGCCTGACTTTAATCCTTAAATTCCCACGGTCTATCCTTTTAAAGTTAACTTTTGTGTTTCAGGATTTAAAGTTAAAACACACACACACACACACACACACACACACACACACACACACATCGGGGCCTGTCTGGAGAGACGTTAAGGCTGTGTCAGAATGTCTGGAGAGATGTTTAAGGCTGTCAGAAGAGCCCAAGGTTCTTTGCAGCCCTCAGAGCTAGCACTAAAGACCAGACACTCGCTGGAGGCCTAAGCAAATTAGAAACTTTAATTAGAAAGTGTTGGTTTGTTCTGCTAAACAGTCACCTGTCTGATTCCCCTGATGGTACCTGCTGACGCTGACGTTGGATGAGATGGATGGTGCTCTGTGTCTGGGGCAGAAGGAAGAGCCAGTAGCTTCTGATCCCTGCAAGGATTTCTGGCTATTTCTGCCTATATACTCAGTGTGCCCAATTTACGTATCATTTATTTATCATTCAGGACTTACAGCAAATTTTTGTCAGGCATGCTTCCTCCTAAGAACTGAGCCAGTCGCACCCAGCTCCTGTCTGGGGAGTGATACCGATCATTCCCCCGTCCTGGGGACCAAAGCCCATCAATGGCTCTGGGACCAAAGTGGTGGATTAAAAATCCCGTGAACCTGGCCAAGAGGTCAGGACCCTAGAGGGCCCCAGAGTCCTAGCCCTGTGCTGCTTCCTGATGATCTGTTGTCTTTTCCTGAAGCAGAAAATCACCTCCCGCTCCCCAGCATTTGGGGAAAGTTCAAAGAGGTGGGTGAGGTGGCCTGGAGGCTGCCCCACCCCACCCTTTCCTTCAGGATGTTTTCTTTCTGCCCAGTGCTGGCAGTGAACCCTCAGGCTGACCTCATCCCCAGTTTTAGGGCCTGTCATTGCTGGAGGCATGTTTGCACCGAGCTCTATGTGTGCCCAGCGGCTTGTGTGAGCGAATCGTGCCAGGGAAATAAGTGCCCATAAGTGCCCAGGAGTCCACACCGGAGAGCCACCGGCTGATGCAATAGAGAGTGGCTTTGCACAAAGAGGCTAATGGTTCTGGTGACTAAGTGAACAGAGCCCAGACCTTCGCGGTCAGAAGGAAAAATCCTGCCAGTACTCAGTATGAGCCAATATGGACACCGACCTATAACTGGATTGAAAAGGAGACTGCTTAGCAAACATGAGTCGAGCCACTGTCCCAGGGTCCAGCCAGGAGGAGAGAAAGCATGAACAGAGAAGAGAGAAAATGAGAAAAGGTCAGAAATAAGGCAAAAGTAAAGCTGAGAATTCTAGAAGCACATGGAAGGAAGAGTAACTTTTCTGATTTATTGGCTACGTTTCAACTCATCTTTGAGTGTCATGAGAGCAAGGTGTTTCTCAGACAAGACGAGACGCTTAAAGGTGGCCAGCTTTGTAGGATTAATCGTCCCAAATCCACATTCCCTAAGCAGATAAGTAGATAGTTCTTTGTGCTGATAGCACGCTGAAGGTTTAACTGTTTTTCAGGATAAAACCGACCACATGTGAAGAAGTGACCACTTATCGCGTAACTGAGGGGACAGAAACCAACAGAATCTGTAAACACACTGTCGTCCTGGACATAAATAAAGGTCTGTTCAGATGTTGACGGATTTTAAAATTCTTTACTTTTTTCTCTATAGGCTTTACTTATGTAACTAAGGAGCTGGGACTCTCAGCAGGTGAACTTGCTGGAAAGAAAGCTGTGGGGAGCTCTGCAGCAATCCTGTATCATCCTGATTCACCTGTGTATCTTCATAGACGTCCCTGTATGCTCACAAAGAAATCCTAAAGGACAATGATTTTTTTTTTTTTTTTTTTTTTTTTAGAAAGAGAGCGAGCCAATGCGTGTGTGAGTGAGGGAGGGGCAGAGGGAGAGAGGAAGACTCTTAAGCAGACTTCATGCCCCGTGGAGAGCCTGATGAGGGGCTCAATCCCATGACCCTGGGATCATGACCTGGGCTGAAATCAAAAGTCAGATGCTTAATCGACTGACCCGCCCGGGCGCCCCAAGGACAAGGGTTTTTCAGTGAGCAAATTCAAAAGATTTTCCCAACCACTTGAAAGTAATCCAGGAAAGGAACTGCACTTGAACATACTGCATTTGGAAAGGAACGCTTGGAACAAAGGCTGCGTTGTAACGTCCACTTAGTGGCCACTTTGAGAAAAACCAACGTTTGCTTGAGCTTTTAAGTTTTCGTGCATTTGTTTACAGCAAAAAAGAGGAGAATTCATACCATGCTCTGGGCAAACCTTGCCCGTGTCCCATCAAATAGTCCTCGTGCTTGTTCCTTCGTGCACACACCAGTGTCCCTCCTCTCTGGGCCCCATGAGGCATGGACTCAATCCACAGAACCATCCCAACTTACCCGACCAGGACACTGGACTGTCTCCCCACCCAGAGAGCACTTGGAAGCCATGGGGTCTTGCCTCATTCACCTCGGCATCCCCGTTTCCCGGAAAGACCCCAAGATCAAGGCATGTCGGACAAAGGCCTTTTGTGCTACTTCCGGATACCCAGGAGGTCAAGTCTGGAGGCGCAAAGGTTGGGGTTTTTACAGGCCATTCCAGTTCGTGAGAACGTATATTTTGGTTTACGGAGGACCACCTACTTGAAACGGGAACTATAACAAAATCCAGGGTGGATAAAGCTTTCACGGAGTCGTATTAATTACTTTCGTGGAGTGTCGGCCCTCTAACACTTCCTTGAAATAGTTTTGCTGAGAAACGGGCAACAATCGGAGAACCTGGCTCTCCCGGGATATTGTAACCCTTTTGGGGGTGGGGAACCGGGGTGAGAGAGGACAAGGAGATGAGGAGGCCCGGCGACGATGCGACCACCCACAATAAGCGAAGGTGGAGGAGAGAGGAAAGCCGTCGCGGCAAACACGGCCGACCATCCCCGGTTCACGACAGCTCAGGTTTGCGGCTGGGTGCCAACGTGCCCAGCCTAGTACCTCCAGCCTCCCAGACGCCCTCGCGGTTAGGCTTGACCAGCTGACACGCTTCAGCCAATGAGGTGCGAGAGGGGTCGCTGGGCGGGGCTTCCAGGAACGCTTCGGAAAGGAGAAGTAACTGATAGCCGCCATGTTGGCTTTCGCCGCCTGCCCTTCTTCGTGGAACACGGAGCTAGTGCCTCGGCGGTGGCAGTCATTTTGCCACCGCAAGGAGGAAGACGACGTGCGAAGCGTGACTGAGCAGAAACACAGAAAGAGCCTGGAACCCGCGGACGGCATGGAGCTGCCATGTCGGCCCTGGATGTAACGGGAGAGGAATGGACCGCTGTTGGGCTCAGCCACCCCACGCAGGCTTCGGAAGGTCCGCAGGGCTGGCCGAACGCAGTCCTGACGTGCGCGGGGCTGGACAGAAAGGACCCAGAGCCCGAGTCCCAGCCCTGCTTCCGGGCCTTCCTGTGAGTGTGCGACCTCGGTCCGTCGTGTACCCGAATGCGAAACTGGGGGGGGGGGGGGGGGGGAGAAATCGCCGTCCTGACACCCCCACGGGCCGTTTTAAAGTCCAAAAGTTAGTTGAACACATTTCAGAAGCATAGTGTTATATATAAAGTATTAATCCCTTTCCTACTAAGGCACGAAAAGGGGTTAATATGACGGGAACGGGCTTAGGAGAAAACATTAGGAAGATGCGGTATTTGGAATTCGAAGTCTCGGAAAGGCGACTTCAAGGGGTTCCCATAAAGGGAAACTTCTTAGAAGTCGGGGCCAGATTCTTTCATTTTCATGCCCTCTGTCGTGACTATGTGCCAGCCTCACAAAGTAGGCCCTGATAATTCGGTTTCATCTGGAAGCGAGGCGGAAGTCGGTACTTGAAAGCAGGACAAACCTAGGACGCGCCCGAGGGAACTGAAGCTGCGGGGCAGGAAGTCCCGGGAGGGAAGGGAAGGGAAGGGAAGGCAGGGAGGCGGGAGGCAGCGGAAGAAGTTGCTAAAAGCCTCCTCCCCTCGCAGGCCGAGGGCTGCGGACTGACGACCGAACCCGAACCCCCGCAGGTTCTTGAGCAGGAAAAGGGACGTAAAGGAAACGATGTCCTAGCACTGCGATCTGGCAAAGGGTGACTGGTTCCTAGAGACAGCAGAGAAGGGGGGAGAAGACGGAAGGTAGACAATGGAGTTAGCATTTGCCTGTGGATTCAGAGCTTACAAAACTGCGTTAGATGAACGGGAAACTAGTACACGGGGAAAAAAAAAAAAAAAGCTTATGGTTGGACATATGGTAGGTTGGTTTTGATGCTGAGAGCTAGAGAAAAATCACGGATGGACCCACATCGTGCTCTGTGTTCTTCTGGCCCTATTCTTTTTTTTTTTTTTTTTTTTTTTTAATGTTTGTTCATTTTCTAGAGAGAAAGACAGCATGAGTGGGGGGTGGGGACGGAAAGAGAGGGAGACACAGAATGGGAAGCAGGCTCCAGGCCCCGAGCTGTCAGCACAGAGCCCGACGCGGGGCTCGAACTCACGAACCCTGAGATCATGACCTGAGCTAAAGTGGGACGCTCAACAGACTGAGCCACCCAGGCGCCCCTCTTCTGGCCCTATTCTTGGGCCTGAGTTCTAGGAGCAGGTCTCTGTCTTCATCTCGAGGTGTAGGATTTCCACTAGACCCCAGTTTTCTCAAACAATCCCTGTGCCTGGGTCTCTCGTTTGCTAATTCGTCAAACGCTGGAGTCAGAAACCTTGCCTCTGATCCCCAGTCCGGTGGTAGGTGCCCTGCTAGCCCGGCCAAGTTCCCCGAGGTTCACTGCCTGGCTGCCCGTCTGAATCTAAGAATGCTTTCAGCTCCAGAGGCCCCATCGCAGGGTCTGTGTGTGTTGTCCATCTGCCCAAGCACTGTTAGGGTGACTATTTCACCCTCAGTGTGAGGAGCAGACATTTAGAAGCTCCAAGGAGGTTGGAAGGGGATCTAAAACGCAGAGAGGGCTCTGGTCCCAGGTCTCATTTGTGTGGCTGTCTTGGGGCAGAGATGGTAGGTGATGGCTTCCCTCTTGCCACATCTAGGTTCCCATGGGTTGGAAATGGAGGTGGGGGATCCAGAAGTTGCTACATCTCGGTATGTAGATAAGCAGAGAGAGCTGGTGGGCCCATGAAAGACTTGGTGTTTGACAAGAGGACACAGCACACATGGGTGTTACCGCTGAGGGGAGGGAGGGAAGCCAGCATCCTTGATGGACTCCCGCACATCCCAGTGGATGGGTGGTCCAGCAGCAAGTGCAGCCAAGAGACACGGGTGCCCAGAGACCAAGGGGATGAGACTTTGAGGCCTGTGTGGACCAGGTGGTAACACAGAGGTCAGCCACTCTCCCCTCCTGCCCCCCGAAACCTGCCCTATGCCCAGATGGTGCACAGGGAATGGGAAAGAGAAACTTGAAACACTGAGGATTCACCCCAGAGAGACCGAGTCAGTGTGGTAGAGCCAATTACAGCCACAATAACTGTGCTATGCTTTTTTTCCCCTCAGTGGAGATTGTGCTCTCAGGACATTTGAGATCAATTTTAGGAAACAAAGTTTCTGTATGTCTGCAACATTGTATGTAAATTTCAACACCGGCACCCACAGCTTCAGAAGGGCTCATTTCAGTGGGCACAGGGAAGACTGACAGAGTTAGAAATGGAACCTCCTACTGAGGGGGGGCAGGTGCTAGATACACCTGATGGTCAGGGAAGAAAAGCAGGTCATGGGATAAGCAGGGGATAAGCCAGGGATAAGCAACAGGTGGTGGGTGGACCAAAAGGTGTCCTAGGGTTCCCTAACAGGTGGGCAGGTGGAGAGGCTGAGCAGAGAGCTCCAGAGACTGTAGCAGATGGTGGGGACTGGGGCACTGGCCCCACCCACAGAACCGGGGCAGAGGGCAGGCAATAGTTCAGGGCCACACAAAGGAAAATGGCAAAAGAAAGCAGAGTTTTGGTCCGAAGGGGCAAGGGAACGGGACAAGTTATCAAGCCAGGGACATAAGCACTGGAACTACATCTGGTGCAGATGTGGCTTCCAGAAGAGGATGCAACCCAGTGTTGGACCAGACAGACAGCACATCGCCTGGGAGTTTCACTAGAGCTTCTTAGTTTTCCTGGTCCGGGAGACAGCTGGCTCCAGATCCTGGTGTAAGGCTGACTGCACAGACTTTCCAGGGCCACGTGGGATTTGTGGTTGCTGGCAGAAAGTCGAGAGTGGGTAGGGACAGGTATCAAATGGTCCAAAGTGAAGACAGAGGTAGAGTGGTGCCTGGGTGAGACCCTGCCTGGCAAACTAAGCGAAGGGAACTTCGGAAGCCGTGTGATTGGTTGTGGCTTCAGGCCCGATGAATTCCCCCCACACACCTTAGGATGTCTGGGCCTTTTTCCAAGGAGTGAGCAGGTAGACAGTACCTGCTGGAGTTGTTATGTTGGTCTCAGGGGCCTGTCCAAGTCGTGAATACCCAAGTGCCCAGCCGTCTTCCCAGTGAGTAGTCTTGCCCTGGGATCCCGGGGGATCTGGTGTGCAGCTCAGGGACAGATAAGCCCTGGGACTAACTTCTGCCTGTGGTTTATCAAAGGGGTGGGTGGGGAAACACCTGCTAATTGGAGGTTGAACCAATTGCCAGAGTGGCGGTTTAGGCCAGGCGTAGATCTGCAAAGGGATCCCCTTGGGAAGTGCTTCCAGGAGAGAGGAGACAAGACAGTGGCTAGGGGGAGAAGAGCAGGGAACACCAGTGGAGACCCTGGATGTGTCACTGTGGTAGACCGAGGTTCTAACTGGTTTAAGGACCACTGACCTCTAGAAACTGATGAAACACTAAAGACCTTTTCCCAGAAAAGCAAGCACACTTGCTCATACGCATGAATTTCAGTGGAGTCGGGAACATTCTTTGAAGGATCTTCCCTCCCCAAGAGACATTGTTCTTCAGCAAGACAGCTACTGAGTCCAAACTTTTCAGCCATTGCAGATAGAATAAGAAGGGGCAGCAAAGTAGCTCAAAATTTCACCTGAGATTCATGAGAGGTTAGATATGACATTATATTTAGAGCTGAAAGCGACCTTTGCCATCTGTGGGAAACTTGGGTCTTTGATCTGGAGAAGTAAACCCTGGACGTGGCCTTGGGCGTCTGAAGCTGTGGGTCACAGTCTTGGCCCTGGTACTTGTTCAACTAAGACCTGAGCTGGTCACTCCACCTCTCTGGGTCTCAACTTTCTCATCCACGAGAGGGGGCTACTCTCTGATGTACGGGGTCCTGGTAAGGTTTCACTGAGATGATACAGACGACAGCGGAACTCTTGGCAAAAGATGATGTTCTGTGGGAAATGTAAATTATGTCACCAAGTCACCTGCCAGCTTGTGGCCCACAAGGACGAGACTTGGCCCTTCTGAGCCCAGCAGTGTTGCCCTCAGACCCCCCTTGTTTCCCCGAGAGCCTGGAGGAAAAACCTGCAGTTTCCTAATTGAAACTCACCGTCCTGGCCTTTGTAGCACCAGCCTTGCCTCCTGGGCCTATAAAACACAAAGCCTCGGTTCACTGGGTTTATGAGCCTCAGGATTGCTTCACTCATTGTTCTGGATTGAATTGTGTCCTCTGAAACCTCCAGTACCTCAAAATGTGACCTTATTTGGAAATAGGGTCCTTGCAGATATAGTTTAGATGAGGTCAGTAGGGTGGGCCTAGGTCCAGTATGACTGGTGTCCTTATAGAAAGGGAAAACCCGGACAAAGAGACGGACACATATAGAGGGAAGATGATGCACACAGACACAAGGAGAAGATGGCCATCTGTGAGCCGAGGACAGAGGCCGGGCACAGATGCTCCATTCGTGGCCCACAGAAGGGACCCTGCCAACACCCTGATCTTAGACTTCTGGCCTCCAGACGGTGAGAAAACAAAATTCTGCTCAAAATTTTAGCCACTCCGTTTGTGGTGCTTTGTTATGGCAGCCTTAGCAAACTACTACCAAAAAAAAACCACCCCAAAAAAATAACAACAAAAAAAAAAAACCCAAAATGAAAACCAAAACCAGCTCCTTTCCTTTCTCTCCTTTCTTTCCCTCAGATTTGCAACAATTGGCCAGGAAGCAGCACATCAAACTTAGACAAATATGTATTTTTACTGGAGGTTGAAATTCTGCGTGTCCTATGAAATCGTATTTGTCCAAGGTTAAAATCATCTCCTAAGTTAGGAGTTAGTTCCTTTTACAAAAGACCATCACTCAAGATGCTTCACTTCCCACCTTCCCAGTAAAGTTAGAACTCATTTTCCCCACCCGGGAGATTTTTGCTTGATCCCGAGAATTACTGCAGGATAAAGGGGAACATAATGAAATGCTAATGGTATTTACTGAGGGTAAACACTGGCAAGCTTAGGAGCCTCTGGCATGATTCATTTGCCTGACGGAGACAAGCCTATTTCTCTCACAAAAGTTTGCAAACCTAGCACAATCTGAAAGACAATGAGGACAGGGATACTTCTTTTTACATCAGTCTTTTGATCTCCGGAAAACAATGTGTTCACTTTCCTGAGCCAAATTAAGAAGTTCTTGGTTGCCTTTAAACAGCAGTGGGCCTCAGAAGCTGTTCAGGGAGCATTAAGCTCAGCTGGGCCCGTGTGTGGGAGAGAAGTTTTCCTAAGCAGATTATTAACAGGAAATTATTTGTCTGAGGTTCCAAATGGTCTTTCACCGCCAGGCCACAAAAATTCCTTATTTTTAAATGATCATCATGGGCAGAAATAACTAGAATATTCAGAAAATTCACTAGATAAATTCTAATTCTAGACCTCCCAAAGTGAAATTGACGGGCTCGGCTTTGGGGACCACAGTGTCCCCCAGTGCTGTTGACCTCTGGGCCCACTGGGCTTAGACAGTAGCCTCCAGCGCAAGGCTGGCACCCGGTAGGTCCAGAAACGCTGGATGGATTTAGGTGCCATGTGAGCTGATGGAAATTGGATGAAGTACGTTCCGTTACCTTTGAGAGATACGGTCACGCAGCACAGATGTCAGATGCAACACCTTGGCATTGGCGTGTGAACCTGGCAAAGTTATGTAGCCTCCGTGGGCTTCAGTTTCCTCAGAGTAACTTAGCTTCTAAGTCTCTTTGAACCTCGAAAAGGTCATGGCAAAGACTTCCCTCGTGTCACGGTGGAGCGCAAGACCACTACAGACCGAAATGACAAGACATGGGTTCTGGTCCCGGCTTTGCCACCAGTGAGTGAGCCCAGGGGCCCCCTTCAATCTGCAAAATGTTTTGGTGCCTCAGTTTCCTCTTCGGTAAAGTGGGGAGGACTTCTGTGAGAAATCACATCTGTAACAGAGGAAATATCTTTTACTCTGAAGGCTTGTAGAATGGGATCTGTATTACCAGTTTTAAGACTCGAGTGGGATTTTGGAATAAGGCCTCCTTAAATTCAGCTTAAGTAAATTTTTTTTTTTTTTGGAATGTTTATTTTTGAGAGAGAGAGAGAGAGACAGAGCATGAGTGGGGGAGGGGCAGAGAGAGAGGGAGACACAGAATCCGAAGCAGGCTCCAGGCTCCGAGCTGTCAGCACAGAGCCCGACGCGGGGCTCGAACCCACGAACTATGAGATCACGACCCGAGCCGAAGTCGGATGCTCAACTGACTGAGCCACCCAGGTGCCCCAAAATTCAGCTTAAGTGTTATCAGGAAGGGATAGTAAGTGAGAATAATATTCTCAAGAGGCCATATTGCTCACTATCAAGAAGTGCCTGTACTCTCAGACTTTAATTTGAGCATCTTATGTGCCTCATCACAGAGTGGGTCATCAGACCCAGAAAGGGCTTGGAGGCAGGCAGCTGAACTATTCTATTTTATGAAGTCTGATACTTGGCGATGTGTCCAACCACCTCTTGTTACTGTGTGTTCTTGAAATTTTACTCCTTCCTTTTGGACCCGATCATCAGATGCCCAGAGGTGCTAGTGACAGTATCCCTGAAACAAACTGTTTCTCGGGAGGGTCGTACCAATTCTGCACTTCCTCTAAGACGGTTGTAGCTTGTTAATTTCCCCACAACTGGACCGGCATTGACTATTGACATTAGGCTGAATTTTGCTACTTGAATAAAAGACCTACCACACTGGTCTTTTAATGGGCATTTGCTTCAGTACATTGAATATATTTTTTTCAATGGTTGCTTACCAGTTGTTTGTTTTGGTCCTAAGATATCTTTTTCTATTCTCTATCTATTGGGGTGTTAATGGCTTTCAGCATCTTATTTAATAACATGCTTGGATTACTTTCCTAGGGGTGTCATAATAAATTGCCACGAACTGGGTGCCTGAACGCAACAACAATTTGTTCTCTCCCAGTTCCAGAGGCTGCAAGGCTGAATCAAGGTATCGGCAGAGCCACGCTGTCTGTGAGGGCCCTGGTGGACTTTCCTAACCTGCCTCTCCCAGCTTCTGCTTGTTGCTAGCAATCTTTGCTGCCCCTTGACTTGTAGACACATCGCTCCCACCCCTGCTTCCATCTTGACACAGCCTTCTCCCTGGTGTCTGTGGACAAATTCCTCTCTTAGAAGGACACCGGCCATGTTAGGACCCACCCTAATCCATTATGACCTCATCTTAATTTTACTGCATTTGTAAGGACCCTATTTTCTTTCCTATTTTTTTTTTTTTTAATTTAAATTCAAGGTAGTTAACACACAGTGTAGTCTTGGCTTCAGCAGGAGAATCCAGTGACTCATCTCTTACATGTGACACCCAGTGCTCATGCCAAAAAAGTGCCCTCCTCAATGCCCGTCATCCACTCAGCCCCTCCCCCCACCCACCACCCCTCTAGCAACCCTCAGTTTGTTCTTATTTAAGAGTCTCTTATGGTTTGCCTCCTCCTCTGTTTTCATCCTCTTTTTGCTTCCCTTCCCCTGTGTTCATCTGTTGAGATTCTCAAATTCCACACATTAGTGAAATCGCATGTTATTTGTCTTTCTGTGACTGACTTATTTCACTCAGCATGATAGTGTAAGGACCCTATTTTTAAATAAGGTCTAAGGCATTATTAGGACTTAAACCTATTTTCTTTCGAGGGGTGGTACCTTTCAGCTCACAACAATACTGGAAAAGAAAATATGGGCGGAAGGCTCTTCTGATGGGGAAAGAGCAGAAAACTGGCAGGTGAGTGACAGAATCTGAGGACAATCTGTGTAGGTTTATTACCATCTGTTACATCAAGGTAACGGAGAAAGTTACGTGTTTGAAATTTTAAACTATTTGAATTTGAAAAACATATAAAGTAGGTCTCAAGATTTCAGTGCTTACTAACCGCTGGAATTATAAACATCAACTCTGCCAGTCTAGTAAAGTAGAAAGCACATAGCTACATGGAGTCAAGCGCTTGGGTGGTTTCCTGGTTCTGGGCTGCTTAGCTATGTGACGTGGAATCATTTGCTGAATTGACATCATCTATTCTTGTTCCGAAGTCGCTAACATCGAGCCTGATAAAGGGCTCGAACTCAGAAACTGTGAGATCATAACCTGAGATGAAGTCAGACACTTAACCGACCGAGCCACCCAGGTGTCCCTAGGGCTTTTAATTCTAATCTGAGACTAATAACCTATGATTGCAAAGGCCATAATAAGTTAAATCCATTTGGTTCTGTTTTCACGTCTATGTTTGTAGGGGTAAATGGCTCTCCAGCTTTATGGTTACTAAACACAAGCCTGGTAGTTTAGGTTAAAGTTAGTTTATATTTAAAGCGTTGTTATCCTTGAATACTGTGTTGGATTTGGGGAAGGTCTAGAACTCTGTCAGATGCTGAGATGCTCAGATAATCAATCCACACTTTGTTCTTTCCACAGGAAGAGAGGATATTTTCCAAATATAAAGGACTCATTGATGTTGGAAGTGAAACTAGTGATTCAACTATAGAATTTCATCTTCAAAGCACTTTCTAAACAAGAGAGTTGGTGGGACCTGGGGTGAGAGATTCCGGAACCCAATACAAATAGGGTCAGATGTAGAAAGATCCAGAGTCAGCCTCTCTCTGCTGAGGTCAAATGTGCTTGTTGAAAAGTTTGGTTTTATGTGTATTTCTGTTTGTGTGTAGGTCCTTGTGAAACGACTAAAATTAAGCTAGGTATTGTTTGTGGATCTCTGCGGTTCACTGAAGTGAAAAAGCCAAAAATGATGATATAATGAGGCAGTGGGCCCACAAAATCTGGGCTAATTTTCTAAGTTTTTTACTGGTAAGCTATTAAAGAGTTTATATAACATAATGACGGTAGCCTCTGTTAGAACATGAATACTTCAGAGGTGCCTGGCCGGCTCAGTCGGTAGAGCCTGTGACTCTTGATCTTGGGGTTGTGAGTTTGAGCCCCATGTTGGGTATAGAGATTGCTTAAAAAAAAAAAAAAACATGAATACTTCATGAGGAAATGGTTTGAGTTCTTTTTATTTTTGCAGCCTTAGTCCCTTGTATACAGGTGGTATTTAATGGATGTTCGTTAAGCAGGTTACAACTAGGGCAACCTATAAAAGTTTTATCTCACCAACTGTGGAGCCTCATTTGGAGAAGAAAAAAGTGAACACCGTCGATTTTTTTTTTTTTTTTTCCTAATTCCTGTGTCGCTTCAGGGACAATAATGTGTTCTGTCAGACCCAACTAACCACCACTTTGGGGAAGTCTGGTATTTTCTTGTCTTCAAAACTGCCCTCTAACTTGTGTTGGCACATGGGGTGTTAGGTCTTCACGTAGCTACTTACCCACCTGGCTCAAGCATCTCAGATGAACTTGGTAGAAACAACCCCTTAAAAAACTGTTTGCAAGGGTGAGCTAACTATGACTTAGAAGTTCTACTCTGGATGTTCCAGCTTGTGTGTGATTATAAAAGGTAGACCAGGCAGTGTTTCCCAATCCCCCCCCCCTTTTTTTTTTCGCTTTTTACCAAAAAAAATCCAGCAAGTTTTTTCCAGTTATGATTCACAGTCCTGGTCTTAGAGCAATTTGGACAGTGTTAATCATTTGTAGGGGATGTTTTTTTTAACCTTTATGTTAAACTAATTTTACACTGACAAAGACGTGGTAAAAATAGTACAGAGTTCCTGTGTATCCTTCAGCAGCTTCCCTAATGTTAACGTCTAACACAACCACAGCACGATGACCCAAACCGGGATATTGACATTGATTCAACACTATTTTTACTAACCTGCAGGCTTTATTCAGAATTTACCATTTTTCCCACTCATGTCCTCTTTCTGGTCGAGGATCCAATCCAACACCCCGCATTACATTCAGTTGTCAAACTAAAGTGTTTGCTCCAAACCATTCCCCTTCTTCAGTCTTTCTGTGTCTTTCATGACCTTGACACTTTCAAAGGGCACCAGCCAGTTATCCCCTCAATTTGGATTTCTCTGATGTTTCCTCACGTTAGGCGGAGGGTATGCATTTTGGGCAGAAATGCCACAGAAGGTACTGCGCCCTTCTCAGTATCTGTAAAAAAATTTCACATTCACGTTTTGTGTGAGTGTGGGAATTTGCTCCTTAAAAGATAATTACTCCCTAAATGTGTATATATACATGTATATGTATATGTGTATGTATATGTGTGTGTGTGTGTGTGTGTGTGTGTGTATATATATATATATATATATATACATATATCTTAGGGATTTGGCATATATATCCCTTAACGACTTAGTTTGGAATCATGATCTATGGAAAGATCCCCTTCGAAGAGCGTGCGTTTCCCTGCCTCTGGGGACACTGGGGAGAAGATGGAGCAGACATGCTTTCTCTTTACCCTGTTAGTAGATTCGTCGTCAACCAGGGGCCTTTTGCTGCTGAGACAGCTGGCGGTCCGTTCCCAGGCTTCGACTGATTACAAACTGCTTCTTCGGTTGGGCTCATCCAGAAGCCGCTGAGACCACAATTTGAGTCTGGGTCACTTACCTGGTGGCAGGGCAGCAAGAGAGGGAAGAAGACTGGGGCGTTTAATCTGCAGCCCCTAGCTGTCATTGCACGAGGGCTGCTCCCAGGGCACTTTTTTTCTGGTGTTCTGGCCCATTCCAAACCCGAGAACACCTCCAGGTAGAGAGTCACTGGGACCTGCAGTAGAATGTCTAGAAAGTCCTTCATGTTTAAGGCAGTTGCAAGTGTCTAAAGATCTGGGAGGGATACTACGGTGCCCTTTCTGCCTTCCCCTTCTTGCTTGCTCTTTTTCCTCTCCGCATGTTCTCTAGTATTTAAAAAGCAAAATAAGACAAAAAAACAAATACGTGGTAGATGGAATGAGGAGAGGAGGGGAGGGCATCAGAACGGAAGTGCTGTGTAGGTGACAGTCCTCAGCACCCGGCAGTGCTATCATTAATATACTCTTACACTTATGAATCAGTTGGTGCTGGGTTCTATTTTTAAAAGACGAATGACCCAAGGCAGAAAAAAAAACCCAAAAAACGTGTTTTCTAAACTTAAAAAGCTGTTGTTTTCCAAGTTGTGGTCTTTCTTCCCAGGCTTTCGAACAGTGAGGCCAGTTATAAAGAGAGATGCCTGAGTGTGGGGATGTCCCAGTGGCACCCACACTTTGCTCAAAACACCCCACCAGATGAAAGCATAGAACACCCAACACGGGGGGGTTACTCTTTTCAGAAATGTTCTGGCAACTCGATGCCACATCTCGCAGTGGGATAGTCCCAGAAGTTCTGAAATGGCCCCCAAAAGTGGAGGAAGGGCTTAAAATGGGGGTCGGAAACATGGAGCTTCAATGCTTTGCTCTCTGGCCAGATGTCTTGAAGTAAGTTGTTTATCTGATTTCCTCACCCGTAAGATGGGAATAATCATACCTATTTCTTTTTTTTTTTTTTTTAACGTTTATTAATTTACTGAGGCGGGGAGGGGCAGAGAGAGAGGGAGAGAGAACCCAAGCAGGCTCTGCACAGAGCCTGATGTGGGGCTCAATCTCATGAACCTGAGATCAAGAGTTGGACGCTCAACCGACTGAGCCACCAGGCATCCCAATCATACCTATTTCGTGTGGTGGCCCTGAAATTAGATAAGGTCATGTCTGGTCCAGGCTCGGCCAGAAAAGGCTCTTAGCACACGGTGGGTGGGGGTGGGGAGGCAGCTTCTCACTGAATCTCAGACTTGCGTCATCCATGAGCCGTGAGTGCTCTATCCCAGGAGACCCTAATCCTAACCTTGTGAGGCCATTATTATTATCCTTACTTTGCAGAGTAGAAACTCGGTTCCCAGAGACATTGAGCCTCCTTCTTCTGGTCATATGACTGTCCGTGGGCGAGTTAGGATCTGAACCCACATCGGTCTGATTCCGTGATCCATTTTGCCACGTGTTTCCCATCCTTTGGGAACATCATACCAAGGTGAAGAGAGCAGATACCCACCTTCCTCCAACCTCTTCCCGCATCGAGATGGACAAATAAAGAATGCCTGTAAGCTCTACCTCCTAAGCCAAAGGGACAAGGGCACAGAACATGAACCATGTGACTCAGCACCGAGCCCCAGGTACGCTGCTGGGTGCTGCATGGAAGGCATCTTGTTTGACAAGGGTTGGGCACAGCAGGATGACCATCCTGTTCGGCTGCTTTACGGCACCAGCTGTGCCGGGCCGGCCCAGGAAGGCTTCGTTCCGGCATGGCTGAGTCGCTGGTGGAGGTCCCCCGGTCCCTACAGGTGGCTGTGGTCCTGCCCCTCATTGGCACCTGCATGTGGTTCGCCGGTCGGCTGCAGCTGCCGCTGAGATCCTGTTCCCCGTTCCCAGGCCGGCCCTGGGTGTGGGCACAGAGACCGCGCTTCCAGGCTCCTTTGGCGGCAGTGTTTAGACCATGGATGACAAGCTGATTTCTGGCTCTTGGCCTCCCTGCCCTTGTCTCCCAGTTCCTGGCCGGAGCTCGCTTTCAGACTTAAGGTGCTGACCCCTCTCCTGAGAGCCTTCATTCCTGCCCACTTTGAGACTGACTTTTTTTTTTTTTTTTTTTTTAAAAAAAAGCATCTGATTTTTTTTTTTTTTAATTTTTTTTTTCAATGTTTTTTATTTATTTTTGGGACAGAGAGAGACAGAGCATGAACGGGGGAGGGGCAGAGAGAGAGGGAGACACAGAATCGGAAACAGGCTCCAGGCTCCGAGCCATCAGCCCAGAGCCCGACGCGGGGCTCGAACTCACGGACCGCGAGATCGTGACCTGGCTGAAGTCGGACGCTTAACCAACTGCGCCACCCAGGCGCCCCGAGACTGACATTTTAACAGAGCTGTGACCTCACGGGAGATGAGGAAATGGGTGTCCTTTGGGTTGGGATGAGGTGGCAGAAAGTGGAGAGGAAAGGGGCAGTGTAAACATAGGCAGCGTTAAGCGGGCAGCCATTCGCCACAATGGGCCACTATTCAAAACCAGGCAAGTCAAAGGAGACCTGTGCCAATGACCTTCTTCTCAGCTCGCGGCAATGCTGACATGACTCCAGTTTGGGTATTGGTGATGGCCGTGAAGAGAGAGTGTAGAAAGGCATGGACAGGTTACTTGATTAAAATGTATAAATCCTACTGCCTTGGAGGAATTTGATCTGTTACGATGGCCACAAAATCCCAACTAACTGGACAGTAGGTGGTGATCAGATTTCTTTTCTTCTCTTAATGGTACTAGGTAGGGCTGTCTCTGTAACAGCCATGGCATTGTAAAATAGCTTGAGGATTCCAGCCCAACACGGACTTTGCAGTCTTTGGACAATGTTTAGAGCATGTCCCTTCAGAGGCAAAGACTAATGTAGTCCCAAGAAGCTGACTATAGCATTCCTCTTATGGTGTTCTTGGTTAATTTGAGTACACAGAGGACATAAGCCCAGTGAAATGTTAAGAGATGCAGAGAAAGCAATGCCAGGGCCCAGGAAGAAGAGTCAGAGGGTAGAGGCCAGCACCTGAAAAACAGCATTTGTATAGCTAGATTTGTGCTAGGAACAGAGAAAGACTGGGAGATAGATACTTCCTATAATCCTTAATTTACAGGTCGCAGAAGAAAGGTATTAATAGCCTCGATGGGATTTGTTACACTCTGGGGAGGAGTTGCCTAGTGAAAGTGAAAAGAAAGCCAGTGCATGCTGAAGAAAAGGGTGTTAGAGTACTGTGTGCTTTAATTTTTTTTTTTTTTAACATTTACTTTTGAGAGACAGAGACAGACCACAAGTGGGGGAGGGGCAGAGAGAGAAGGAGACACAGAATCCGAAGCAGGCTCCAGGCTCTGAGCTGTCAGCACAGAGCCTGACGTGGGGCTCAAACTCACAAACTGAGATCATGTGATGAGCCTAACTGCCTGAGCCACCCCGGGAACCCCAGAGTACTGTGTGTTTTTAAAGACCAATAGAATGTGGCTTTGCCTGTTACGTGATGTAGTCAAGAATACAAAAAGGAAAATGCTTAACTCAGTGAGAGTAGATACTTAATGTATCTAAGATGACTCAATCCATATTTCTGGAAGATGCTCCACTCACAGGTGGAGAAAAGTGTGCGTGAACAAAAACTAGAGAGCCACTAGATGTCAACTTGGTGGCACTGGCCAGGAAGGTGTGAGGAGGACTAAGAAGGGAAAATCCTCGTGGACGGCATTGGCCAAGGCCTCACGGAAGAGAGAGAACGCTATGTGGTCCTGGAGGAGAGAAGGTCTTATGCTGGCAGAGCTGAGGAAGAGGATATTGCGGATGGGAGGAAGGAGACTGAACGGGTGGTGAGGGGTCGCTTTCTGGAGAGCCTTGGAGGCGAGGGGGGAAAAGTGGATTTGGAAGTCTTGGCAGACTGGGCAGGAGAGCAGCATGTGGGTTAATGGTATTTTAGGCAGTAACTATCCACACGAGGTTCAGGATAGGGGGAACCTCAGGCAGCAGACTTCGGTTACCCGGATCCCACTGACAAAGCCTGTCCTAATTCAGAAATGACGGCTAGGGATTCCAGCCAATTAAGTATGAGCATTCCAGCCCCAGCAGCAAGGCCGTTCCTATTGTGGGCAGAAGCATCAGGCCCTTTAAACCCCACACAGTGAATCATCCGATTCCACCAACGCCCCTTGTCTTCATGCCAACCACTCATCCCTGTGCTCGTTAATGTCGCTTTTAATTTAAAGATGAGCACTGATAACTAAAATTGCTAAGGAGATACATAACCAAGTAGTCCGTAGTTTTATCTCTATAGCCTTAATAAGAGAAGAAATAACATGTAAACTGGTGTGAGTGGACATTGAGGAATGTAGGCTATAAAAAATGTTCTCTTAGATGTCATTATAGAAAGTACAGAAATTTTTTAAATTGCCAAGAATTTTCTTTCAGTTGCCAGTAATTTTCTTTAAATGCCCCTGGGCATTTTTAAAACGCCATGGTTATGTTATACATTCAGTTAGCATATCCCCTTGTATCTAGAGCCTTTTCCACTGTGGTTGGCAATGTGCTAACGGTCCCCGTGCCCTCTACAACACCGTAGCGTAGCCATCCCACCAATGGGCTGGTATTTGTTTAACATTCCCCCTAATTTTGACTGTTTGTGCTATTTCCTCCCTTTTTTATTATTATTTTTTTTTACATTTATTTATTTTTGAGAGAGACCCAGCAAGAGTGGGGGAGGGGCAGAGAGAGAGGGAGACACAGAATCTGAAGCAGGTTCCAGGCTCTGAGCCGTCAGCACAGAGCCCGTCGCAGGGCTTGAACTCACGAACCGCGAGATCGTGACCTGAGCTGAAGTCGGATGCTCAACCGACTGAGCCACCCAGGCGCCCCTGTGCTAGTTCCTCCTTTAAGAGACGTTGTTCGGGGGCGCTTGGGTGGTGCAGTCGGTTAAGCGTCCGACTTCAGCCAGGTCACGATCTCGCGGTCCGTGAGTTCGAGCCCCGCGTTGGGCTCTGTGCTGACGGCTCAGAGCCTGGAGCCTGTTTCGGATTCTGTGTCTCCCTCTCTCTCTGCCCCTCCCCCGTTCATGCTCTGTCTCTCTCTGTCCCAAAAATAAATTAAAAAAAAAAAAGTTTGAAAAAAAAAAAAAAAAGAGACCTTGTTCGGACATAAAATGCTTTCTTCCTAGAAAAACTGTGTGTTCCACATGGAAATAAAGGGAGGGAAACTTTGGCGGTTCTTGATCGCTCTCAATAGACTCTTTTCCCTAGAGGCCTCTGGGTGAGTGTGTTATTTTCTAGAGGCTGTAATACCACACATTTTGGGGGTCGGTGGTTCCTGATGCGTAAGATGATGTTTTTACCACGAAGAGTGTAATGTTTTCCCACGTAAAGTAAAGTGTGCTTCAGGAAGACTAGTCTGCTTAATGGGCATGGGGGTCGATGCCTTGATGTGTGGCATTTTTAGTAATTTAGACCAAGCCCGAGGCAGCCCGACGGAGGTGGAACCATGGCTTGATTGAGCAACTTGGTCATGACGGCGTAGTATGGTCTGCTCTGGAAGGTGCTGTGTTTCTGTAAAGTGGTGTAGCTCAGTGCGACCAGCAAACAGGGAAAGAATGTTAATGTGATACAGAAGTTGTCCCAGTTCATGGAGATTCCAGAAGGCTAGGGTCTGGTGCCTCCGAGAGCAGCAGCCCCGCCAGGGCCACATGCCTGCTCCACAGCCTCCTTCGTCGACTTCTGTGCTCGGTTCTTTCAATCTGTGTGCCTTTTGCCCTTATCCCCATAACTCATCGGTGTCGACTTTTCCGTCCCTTCCGTGGAGCTACTCATTTCTTACTCTTTAAATCGGAGTAAAATACCCGGAAGATAAAGTTTACCATCTTGATCATTTTCAAGCGACCAGTTCAGTGGCTTCAAGTACATTCACATTGTTGTCCAGCCCTCACCCCCACCCACCTCACCAGAACCCTTTCATCCTGCAAAACCAAAACCCCATATTCATTAGACAATAATTCCCCTTTGCTCCTGTGTCCAGTCCCTGGAAAATACCATTCTCCTTTGTGTCTCTATGGTTTTGACTAGTGTAGGGGGCGCCTGGGGGGCTCAATCGGTTGAGCGTCTGACTTCGGCTCAGGCCATGATCTCGCAGTTTGTGGGTTCGAGCCCCGCGTCGGGCTCTGTGCTGGCAGCTCAGAGCCTGGAGCCTGCTTCAGATTCTGTGTCTCCCTCTCTCTCCGCCCCTCCCCTGCTCGCACTCTGTCTCTCTCTCTCTCAAAAATAAATAAACATAAAAAAATTTTTTTAATAATAAAAAAATGATTTTGAGTACTGTAGCTCATGTAAGTGGGAATAATACAGTATTTGACCTTCTGTGACCATCTATTTCACTTAGCAAGATGTCCTCAACGCCCCTCCGTGTCGTAGCCCGTGTCAGCATGTTCTTACATTTTAAGGCTGAAGGATACTCCATTGTATGAATATATCACAGGGGACACTTGGGTTGCCTCCACCTCTTGGCTACTGTGAATGACGCTGCTGTGAACCTGGGGGTAAGATATGCTTTCATTCTTCCCCATGTGTAAAGATGAAGTCCTCTGTTTTCTTTACTAGGAACCTACCTTGCCGTTTTCACCGTATCAGTCCTTTTACTAGGGTCGTTACTATTTCCTTAGGGCTCTGGTGAGAAAGTTGCAAGGGTCTGAGTGGTCTGCCTCAGCCCTGCTTCTCCTTCGAACCCTGCCATCTTTTGTGCACAGTTGAAGAGAGCAAGGGAGGTGTTCGTTCAGAAATGCACGTCTGTGTCACGCCAGAGCGGAAAGGCTTATAGAGGCAAAAGGAAATAAGCTGGGGTGCAGCTGTGTGCTATGCCGCTTATTAACTACCTGGAAACCTTAGAAATGTAACCAAGCCCGGCTTTCTCCTCCGTAACACCGGCTGCCGGGGCTCCTGGAGGAGTCGCTGACATGAGCCACTGAATCCAAGCACCTGGTCCTTACCTCACAGGGGTTCAAAACGCCATCATCTGTCACAGGACCCAGCAGAGGCTGCAAACCAGAGAGGGAACGTGGTTGCAGAGTTGAGCTCTGTAGGCGGTTGGCTCAGCCCTTCTCCTGTGCCCACGCCTGTCTACTTCGTACGAGGGCTTGACCGATCGAACAAATTAGATAAGTAAAAAACGAGAACGTGATGCTCTGTTCTAACGTGAGTGTGTATACAGAGAGATCTGGAAAGTTCGTGGAGGCCAGGGAGGGGTGGATGGCAGGAAGGAGGATCACAGCGGTTGCTGTCAATTTGGGTAGAGCTGCTGGTTTAGTATTCATGGTTTCCAGGATTGTCTACCATAAAGGCTCTCAGTGCACCGCAGAGGACTGTGTGATTCAGTGGTGCTGACTAGTCTTGCGGGAATGTAAACTCTTTCTACAAAGACGAAGGAGGATGAACGCTTGAATGCCGTATTTGACCGCTTGGTAAAATCATTTGTGACTCAGGAAGTAAGGGGCTCAGAGACCCACAAAGGAGTCCAGGATTTTGGTTAAAGCTCACAATCCCGAGGGCCCAAGAAAGCTATCAGTCCAGTCCTCTGCACAGTTAGGCCTGAACAATCACCAAAATTGAGTTCTTGGGCTTTCTGCTTTATGGAAATATTAAAACAGAAGAGAAAAAGAGCCTCCTTTTTGGTTTTTTAATTATATGACATAGAACATATAATGTCAGTGTTATCATATAAATAATATGTCCTGTAACTTAAAGTTACAAGTAGAACTTGCCAGAGAAAGGGGAACAATACCTAATTGTTAGGAAGGCAGACGAAGAGGACCTCTAGCCGAAACCGACCGTCTCTGCACCAAGGAGGAAGAGAGTGGGCTGAAAAGGGAGAAGGAAGAAAAGCACCAGAGGGACGGGATGTCACATCCTTGCCCTGTTGTGGTTTTCACATTACAGATCGGATCGGATCGGATCAGATCGCTAGAGTGTATCCGACTAGAGGAGTCACCCCGTAGCGAGTCTACCAGAACCCAAGAAGACAACAGCAGACAGAATAAAGAGTATCAGAGTGTGTTGCATGAGCTAAGGGTCAGCATTGTTTGTAAATGTCTTCTCCGGGTGTCTGTGTTCCTGAAGGTGTTTACTGGATTATAATGTAAAGTACTTTTCTCGCTCTGGGTTGTGGGAGGAGTTTGAGAAACATTCTGACATTTTGCCTGTCTTCTGCTCCTGGACCTTCTTTCTCAGTCAGTGAAAGTTTGGGGTCTAAATTTGGCTACTGTTGCACTTGAAATAGATGGTCCCTGTTTGTCTCAGATGGTTGTGAATGTTCTACCGCTGTCACTACACAGGGATCGGGGATTGTCCCGTGGGTGCCCCACACTGCCGGTACGTCTGTCAGCTGTGGTATAAGGAAGCCTCCTGAAATAAAGCTAAAAACTTGGATTTGAATCTCAATTCAGCCATTTATCAGCCATGTGAAGATAGATATTGTTGCTTCAAAATCTCCCCAATCCAAGGCAATCTTTAATTCAATGAATGCTTACTGAATACCTACTGAATACAGACCATGATACTAGGCACCAGGAACTGAAGAAGCTTGCAGGCTGATGATGAAGATAAACACATAATTCTAAAAGAACTATGGAGGGGCGCCTGGGTGGCTCAGTTGGTTAAGCCTCCGACACTTGGTTTTGCGATCTTACGGTCATGGGATCGAGCCCCAGGTCGGGCTCCTTGCTGGTCGTGGAGCCTGCTTGGGATTCTCCCTCTCCTCTCTCTCCCCCACTCATGCACATGCACTTGCACGTGTGCTCTCTCCCCCTCTCTCTCAAACTAAATAAATAAAAACTTTAAAAACTAAAAAATAAAATAACCGTGGGAGAGAGATGAAGGGATACTTAGTCCTGTAGGAATTAAGTATGTGGAAGGGTGGGATGTAGCGTGTGAACTGAGCCATGAAGAAAGACTAGCTTTAAATTGCCGCGTGGAGAACTGCAGAGCTGGCTTTCCAGGCAGAGGGACCGCCAGAAGTAGGTCACAGGCATGGGGAGCACTGCCGAAGAAGAGTATGGCCCCAGGTATGGCTGAGATTTCAGTTTAGACGAATGGTCAGGAGGTCATGTCAGAAAATGGCCAGTGAATAGAAGCATAGGCTTTGAGAAGTTCCAGGCCCTTCCTTTGCTGAGCTGCCTCAGCTCTACAAGGCTTTCCATCTCCTCCTCTCTCTTCTACCACAGCTTCAGCCTCCCTGAACAGCCCACATTCCCTCCCCTCTCCAGCCCCAGCCCCAGCCCCAGGCACACCCCCTGGCTCCCGCACATCCCTTGGTTGGTATGCTACAGAACTCGCTTCCTGCCCGTCAGCTAGAGAGCAGATTATTGCCTTGGTTACATTTTAGCTGTCTTCATTTAGCATCCGGAGCATTCAAATCCTATCCGGTGTCTCTGACTGGTACATTTTTACTCTTCCGTGGGACTCGGTTCAGGCAGGATTTCCTTTTTTGAAGACTTTCCAGACTTGCCTTCCACCCCTGCATTCATTGGGATTCTCCAGAGAAACAGAATAAGATATAGAAATAGAAATAGAGACAGGCAGACAGAGACAGTGAGAAGGAACCACTCACGTGGTAATGGGGACTGGCCGGTCCAAAGTGTGTGGGGCAGGCCGGCAGGCTGGGAACTAAGGCAAGGCTTCTATGTTGCAGTCTTGAGACTCAATCCCTTCTTCCTCCAGAAACTTCAATGTTTGCTCTTAATACTTTTGATTGGATGAGGCCCACCCACATTATGGAGAATAATCCACTTTATTCAGAGTCTCCTGATTTAATCTTAAAAAGACCATCAAGGCCATATGGAGACTGGTGTCTAACCAAATAGCTGGACACCATGGCCCAGCCAAACTGACACATGAAATGAACCATCTTGACCTCACCCCCTCCCCACTCCCATGTACACACTAAAGAGCTGACAAGCTCTTGTCTGGGCTTTCACATATTTTAATCTATTCTGTCAGTAATCCTGGGAAGATAGAGAATTCTCACTGTTTCACAGATGTTGACATTGCAGTTCACACAGGTTAAGAGACTCACCTCAAGTCCCAAAGTTCTGGAAACGGAAGCCAGGTCATGGCCCCCAGATTCTGAGTGCCTCCTGCTGCGGTAGGCAGTGACTATGCTGTGGATGTGGTGAGGGGTCCTTCAGCAGAGGGGAGCTGCAGGATGTCCATACTGGGTATGCTGGGGCTCTGAAAGTGAAACACCTTGACTTGAACCCTGGCTCTGCCAAACACATGCGGCTGAGGACCGGGGGGGGGGGGGGGGGGGCCTCTCTGTGCCTTAACTTTGCCCATTCATAAAATGGAGATAATAGTAAAGTTTACCTAGTGTGGTTTTAATGATGACGTACACAACACAGTGCCTGGCATGAAGTGATCAGGCAGCAGACAATAATAACGGCAGGAATAACAAGAACATTTAATCATTCACAACTGATATATTTGGAGAGAATGTAAATATTCATTTGTATACCTGAAAGTTCTGTGTCTGCCAGGGTTTCATAAAAAACATTTTGAGTTGTGGGAAGCTGGTGGAAAAGGAAGACGGTGAGCTCACATATAAACTAGACACGCACACAGATGTAAATAACCCAGAAAGGACCTGAAGCCTGGTGGAACAGGCTCCGTAACTAAAGGTAAAGAAAAGGTCACATCGAAAAGGGTAGGAAGGGCAGAGACACAGTGGGCACAAAACAGACTTGCGGGACCATCCATAGGAGGGACGGAGCAGTGGGCACAGAGAGGGGAAAGAAATAGACCCTCACACTGGGCAGCCTGCAGAGGGAAGACGAATCCCCTTAGCATTTGGCTTTGAAAACCAGACGGGCCAAATTTTGTGAGTTCTTAGAATGAATGGGACTTAAAACCCGGAATTTTAAAACTCACAGGGCCAGGCTCTGGGAGACCTGGGAGGGCAAGAGGAAACTGAGTTCCCACCATTACAGAGACTGCACAAGAAACAGCCCCCAGAGATACAGCGTAGAAGCAGCAGTTAGAAAAACACCTACAGCTCACAGGAGGAAGAGTTATTTACTAATCTCAGAGTAGCTCGGGGACTTCTCCAGGAGCAAAAGAGCTGGCAGGCACCATTTCCCTCCCCAACTGTCCAGCAAAACACACTATAGCCGCCTGCTGAAACCAACACTGCACTTCCTGGATTTGCTCCCTCCAGCCAGGCTGGCCTCAGTCCCTGTCCTGCTAAAACTGCTTGTCCTGCCCCTGCACATGTTGTGAATCTGCTGCCTCCAATATGCTCTTGGCTGGAGCCCATCAAAACCAGGGCCACAAGCCTGGCAGTTTGCAAGCAGCCCTGATAGGGGCCAGGACCACTCCAAAGTGACTCCTGCCTCAGGGAGAGGAGAAGATTACCAGACACCAGAGTCAGATGGAGGCCCAGCAGTGGGCTGGGGGCAGGTCTGATTACCAGACCCACCCACCAACAGAGGGAAAGCGCCCTACAGTTTGGTGCTACTGCATCTCTGACAAATGCCTGGTTTGACTTAACTCAAGCTCAAGATGACCCCAGACTTGTCCACTACACCACAGGGACCAAACACTGTCCAGAACAGGGAAAGAAAGCCACTTCAGATGCTGGACTAAAGGAAAAAGCAGCCACAGTACCAGAGTGCACAGAAGCAACATGCATAGGAGACATCGCTGAAGTGCCAGGTTCTGGTAAGCGGGGGATACTGCATGCAGGGCACTACAGGACCTCTTCTTCATAAGGCCATTACTTTCCAGAGCAGATGTAGCTGACTTTCCTAACGCACAGAGACAGACACAGAGAGTTAGACAAAATGAGGAGACAGAGGGATATGTCCCAAATAAAAGAATGGGACAAAATCATAGCAAGAGACCTAAGCAAAACAGAGATAAGTAATATGCCTGACGGAGAATTTAAAGTAATGATCAGAAAGATACTGGACTTGAAAAAAGAGTGGAGAACATCAGGGAGACCCTTAATAAGTAGACAAAAAAACACATTAAATGAAATTGAAAATACACTTGATGGAATAAATAGCAGACTAGAGGAAGCCGAAGAACAAATCAGCAACCTGGTGGACAGAGTACTGGAAAGTAATCAAGCTGAGCAGCTGAGAGAGAAAAACATTATGCAAAATGAGAATAGACTTAGGGAACTCAGCAACACCACCAAGCATAATTACATTCCCATTATAGGGATCCCAAAAGGAGAAGAGAGAGAACAGGGGGCAAAACTTCATTTGAAGAAATAATGGCTGAAAATTTCCTGAATCTGGGGAAGGAAACAAATTCAGGTCTATCTAGGAGGCACAGAGATCCCTCAACAAAATTAACCCACGGAGGTCCATACCAAGACACATAGTAATTAAAATGCCAAAAAGTAGTGATAAAGAAAGAATTTTAAAAGCAGCAAGAGAAAGAAAACAGTTACATACAAGGGAAACCCCATAAGGCTATTAGCTGATTTTTCAGCGAAACTTTGCAGGACAGAGGGAGTAGCATGATATATTCAAAATGATGAAAGGAAAAAATCTGCAGCCAAGAATACTCTATCCAGCAAGGGTACTACTCAGAATTGAAAGAGAGATAAAGAGCTTCTCAGACAAACAAAAAAAAAAGAATTGATGGCCACGAAACCAGCCCTACAAGAAATGTTAAAGGGGACTCTTTGAGTGGAAAGGAAAGACCTAAGTAAGAGTAAGAAAAGTAAGAAGCACAAAACCTGTAAAAATATACATATCTGCAGAAATCAATCAAGAGACTCACAAGATAAAAGGACATGCAGTATGATACCATATACCTAAATCATGGTGGGGAGAGTAATAAAGAAAGGATTCAAACGTAAGCCACTATCAACTTAATATAGACTACTATAAGCAGAAAGTATTACACCTAAACCTAATGATAACAACAAATCAAAAACCAGTAATAGATCTGCAAAAAATAAAGAGAAAAGAATCAAAATATATCATTAAGGAAAGCCAACTTATTGTGAGAAGAGCTCAAAGAAAGAAAAGAATAGAGAAGAACTACAAAAACCACCATAAAACAAGTAACTATAGGAACAAATACATACCTATCGATAATTACATTGAATGTAAATTGACTAAACTCTCCAATGAAAACACATAGGGTGATGGAAATGGATAAAAAAACCCAAGACCCATCTACATGCTGCATACCAGAGACTCATTTCAGACTTAAAGACACATGCAGGTTGAAAGCGAGGGGATGGAGAACCAAACCAATTACCAGCAATGAAATTGACTCAGTAATAATAAAAAAAAATTCCCGACAAACAAAACTCTAGGACCAGATGGTTGAATTCTCCCATTTAAAGAGGAGTTAATACCTATTCTTCTCAAACTATTCCAAGAAAGAGAAGAGGATGGTAAGTTTCCAAATTTATTCTATGAGGCCTGCATTATCCTGATACCGAAACCAGATAAAGACACTACAAAAAAAGAAAACTACAGGCCAGTATCTCTGATGAACATAGATGCATAAATTGTCAACCTAATATTACCAAACTAAATCTAACAATACATTAAAAAAATCATTCACCATGATTAAGTGGGATTTATGCAAGGATGGTTCAGTATATGCAAATCACTCAACATGATACATCACATCATTAAGAGAAAGGATAAAAAATAGATGACCATTTCAATAGATTTAGAAAAAAGTATTTGACAAAGTACAACATCCATGCATGGTAAAAAACCTTCAACAAAGTAGGTTTAGAGGGAACATTTCTCAACATAATAAAGGCCATATATGAAAAATCTACAGCTAACATCATACTCAGTGGTGAAAAACCGAGAGCTTTTCCCTTAAGGTAAGGAAGGAGACAAGGATGTCCACTCTCACTACTTTTATTTAATATCATACTAGAAGTCCCAGCCACAGCAATCAGAAAAGGAAAATGAACAAAAGGCATTCAAGCTGGTAAGGAAGAAGTAAAACCTTCACTGTTTGCAGATATATAGTATCATGATACTATATATAGAAAACTCTGGACTCCACCAAGAAACTACTAGAACTGATAAATGAATTTAGTAAGTTTGCAGGATACAAAAATCACTGTACGGAAATCCACTTCATTCCTATACACTAATAATTTTAAGCAGCAGAAGGAGAAATTAAAACAATCCCATTTACAATTGCACCAAAAAAGAATAAAATACCCAGGAATAAACTTAACCAAGGAGATGAAAGACCTGTACTCTGAAAACTATAAAATGCGGGTGAAAGAAATTCAAGATGACATGAACAAATGGAAAGATATTCCATGCTCATGGATGGGGAGAATGGATATTGTAAAAAATGTCCATACTACCCAAAGCAATGTATACGTTTAATGCAATCCCTATCAAAATACAAATAGTATTTGTCACAGAACTAGAACAAACAATCCTAAAATTTGTATGGAACCACAAAAGACCCTGAATAGCCAAAATAATTTTGAAAAAGAAAAGTCGGAGGTATCACAATTCTAGATTTCAGGTTATATTACAAAATGTAGTAATCAAAATAAAATGGTACTGGCACAAAAAATAAACACATAAATCAATGGAGCAGCATAAAATGCCCAGAAATAAACTCACAATTATGTGGTCAATTAATCTTCCACAAGGGAGGCAAGAATATGGAATGGGAAAAGACAGTCTCTTCAACAATAAATGGTGTTGGGAAAACTGGACCGCTACATGCAAAAGAATGAAACCGGATGACTTTCTGTAAGAAACACACAAGAATAAACTCAAAATGGATTCAGGATCTAAATGGGAGAACTGAAACCATAAAAATCCTAGAAGAGAACACAGGCAGTAATTTCTCTGATATCAGCCATAATGACATCTTTTTAAATATGTCTCCTGAGGGAAGGGAAACAAAGTCAAAAATAAATTATTGGGACTACATCAAAATAAAAAGCTTCTGGGGGCGCCTGGGTGGCGCAGTCGGTTAAGCGTCCGACTTCAGCCAGGTCACGATCTCGCGGTCCGTGAGTTCGAGCCCCGCGTCAGGCTCTGGGCTGATGGCTCGGAGCCTGGAGCCTGTTTCCGATTCTGTGTCTCTCTCTCTGCCCCTCCCCCGTTCATGCTCTGTCTCTCTCTGTCCCAAAAATAAATAAAAAACGTTGAAAAAAAAAATTAAAAAAAAAAAAATAAAAAGCTTCTGCACAACAAAGGAAACTATCAACAAAAGTAAAAGATAACCTACTGAACGACAGGAGATGACATATCTAATAAAGTATTAGTATCCAAAATATATAAAGAACTCATACATTTCAACACCAGAAAAACCCCAAACAATGCAATTAGAAGTGGGGATGGGAATGCAAGCTGGTGCAGCCACTCTGGAAAACAGTATGGAGGTTCCTCAAAAATAGAACTACCCTATGACCCAGTGATTGCACTACTAGGCATTTATCCAAGGGATCCAGGCGTGCTGTTTCGAAGGGACACTTGCACCCCCATGTTTATAGCAGCACTATCAACGATAGCCAGAGTATGGTAAGAGCCCAAATGTCCATTGATGGGTGAATGGATAAAGAAAATGTGGTGTATATATATATATATATATATATATATATATACACAATGGAGTTTTACTCGGCAATCAAGAAGAATGAAATCTTGCCATCTGCAACTACGTGGATGGAACTGGAGGGTATTATGCTAAGTGAAATTAGAAAAAGACAAAAATCATATGACTTCACTCATATGAGCACTTTAAGAGACAAAACAGATGAACATAATGGAAGGGAAACAAAAATAATATAAAAACAGGGAGAGGGACAAAACAGAAGAGACTCATAAATCTGGAGAACAAACTGAGGGTTACTGGAGGGGTTGTGTGTGTGGGGGGGTGGGCTAAATGGGTAAGGGGCACTAAGGAATCTACTCCTGAAATCATTGTTGCACTATATGCTAACTAAGTTGGATGTAAATTTTAAAAAATAAAAAATAAAACAAAAAAATAAGTAAAACACACAAAAAATAAAATAAATTTATGTGGGGAAAAAAACAATCAAATTAGAGAGTAGATTTCAGTACTTACTACAGAGTAAATGCTCACTTAACAATTGAATAAATTAATGACCAAAGAATTTTGTCACACATCAGTTTATGAAACAATAAAACAGGCTCCCTTAATAAGAAAGAAAGAAAGGAAAGAAAGAAAGAAAGAAAGAAAGAAATGGGGAGAGAACAGGAACAGACATTTCTCCAAAGAAGACAGACAGATGGCCAACAGATACATGAAAAGACGCTCATTATAACTCATCATCAGAGAAATGCAAATCGAAACCACAATGAGATATCACCTCACACCTGTCAGAATGGCTAAAATAAAAAACATAAGAAACAAGTATTTGTGAGGATGTGGAGGAAAAGGAATGCTTGTGCATTGTTGGTGGGAATGCAAACTGGTGCAGCCACTGTGGAAAACACTAAGAGGTTCCTCAAAAAATTGAAAATAGAACTCCCATATGATCCAGTAATCACACTACTGGATATTTACCCATGGAATACAAAAACATTAATTTGGAAGGATATATACATCCCTATGCTTATTGCAGCATTATTTACAATAGCCAAATTTTGGAAGCAGCCCAAGTGCCCATTGATAGATGAATGGATAAAGAAGATGTGATGTATATAAAAGGAATATTACTTAGCCATAAAAAAGAATGAAATCTTGCCATTTGCAACAACATGGATGGATCTAGAGCAGAGTGCTGAGCGAAACAAGTTAGAGAAAGACAAATATCACTTGATTTCATTCATGTGGAATTTATGAAGCAAAACAAATGAACAAGGGGGAAAAAAAAGAGAAACCAAAAAACAGACTTTTAACTATAGAGAACAAACTAATGGTTGCCAGAGGGAAGGTGCGGGGGGAGGGGGGGTGAAATACGTGATGGGCATGTATTCATGGGAAATACATGATAAGAGCACACTTATGATGATGAGCACTGAGTAATGTATAGAATTGTTGAATCCGTGTATTGTACACCTGAAACTAATATAACACTGTGTGTTAACTACCCTGGAATTAAAAAAAAAAGAAATGATATAGATGTTTTAAATTTTAATTTTAATCTGATTTGTTGATAGTGTATGGAAATGAAACTGTTAATTGTGTACTGATCTAGGGTACTCAACCTTCCTAAACTTACTGATTAGTTCTAGTGGTCTTTAGTTTTGTAGAATACACCAGATTATCTAAATAAGAGATCATGTTATGTATAAACAAAGCTTGTTTTATCTTTTCCTTTGCATAAAAAATGTTTCAAATTGTGCATGCATATACAGTGCATCCCGGATTATTCCATAATTTTAATAAATGACATACGTGTCTGTTTATTATTTATCTTACCATTCCTAATACGCCTTCACTTATTCCCATATACGTTTCTAGTTGTTTATTTATTTTTTTTTGAGAGAGAGAGAGAGAGAGCCCGCGTGCGTGGACACTAGCAGGGGAGGGGCAGAAAGAGAGGGAGAAAGAGAATCCCAAGCAGGCTCCGTGTTGCCAGCACTGAGCCCGAGGCAGGCTCGATCCCACAACCAGGAGATTATGACCTGGGCTGAAATCAAGAGTCGACACTTAACCGACTGAGCCACCCAGGTGCCCCTCTACTTATTTATTCTTTAGTAGGTGCTTCCTTAGTGAGCACCAAACCTTTGTGTTCTGGTAGTCTGCTGAACATCTAATTTCCTTTGATGGTTTTTTCATATTTAGTCTCTGATTCTGTGGTGTTTTGTTCTGTTTAACTTCCTAGAAGTTAATGTCCATTACTGAGGCACATTGTTGTAAGAGGGTGGGGTCTGGAGGTCAACTGTCTGATTTCACATTCCAGCTATGTGTCTTCCTGGGTAAGTCTCCAGACTCCCTGGTGAGACCTTGGTTTCCTCATCTGTAAAGTGGGAACATCAGCAGTTCCCACCCCATAGGGTTTATGCCGAGAATCAAAGGAGTAAAAACATGTAAAATGCTTAAAACAGAACCTGGCACATAGTAAGTATTAAATGGACATTACCAGACATCACTGTTTTTTCTACCCTTATAGTTTTTAATAGTACTAAGCATTACGTATGCAATGCTTGACTAACTCAGTTGCTATACGTGGCCCGGCGTGAGGGCAGCAGAGAGAAGAGAAGCGTGTGTTGCTGGAGAGTCATGATTCAGCTCTCGGGGAAGACCTAGTTTTGAAAGGTTGGCGAACCTGTCAGAAACAGCCAGCACAGGCGGAGAGCAGAGCCTGCCATCCAAAGGCGCAGGTGACGCTGTGGGACTCTGCGGAGGATGTGGTTAGGACTCTGCTGCCTCTGAGCCTCTCCCTGCCCCTGTCCCGGAGAAAGTTACAGGTCTTGAAACAGTTTTGTCTCTTCCCCCGCGTTCAGGGCCTAGTGTCGGTTCTCTGCGTTCCTTCTCACTTTTGCATCTTAAATCGTAATACTCTTTTCATTGCTGACTTTTCCGAATTTCCACACACGGTGCAGTTGAATGTGATAAAGGCGACGTGCAAATCAGAGAACCATCCTGAATATGTGTCTGAGAAGAAAAATCTGTATTACATCTGTTCTCATGTCTAATCGTGTTCTCTGAGTTGCGACTGGGGCATCCTCCCTAGACATTGTCCTCGATCTGATTTGATTCCATCTGCAGTTTTCCTCCACAAACATGAAATCAACATTAGAAGAAACATTCCAGTGCGTTACAAACACGTCAGCCCTTTGGCAAATGAGCCTGGATGCTAGACCAGCCGTGTGGATTTCCAGACAGGCTCTTGTGTGGTCCTGGAGCCTCCGATGTGGGAGCCACACCGTCCACCTACTGTCCTGTCTTTGGGCTGCATGGCCCACCTCACCAGCTTCTCCCTCGCTGCCACCCGCACAATCCTCACCTTCCATTTCATTGCCTTCATTTATGGATGCAACTTGTTCTTGTCGTGTAGGCAAGGAGGAAATAATAGAGCAAGTAGTCTGTTAGTGTGGGGCAGGAAAGTGAAGAAGCTGACAATTTAGGACCAACCGTAAAGTAAGCTCTTTAGACGAAGAAATCCACAAAGGCAGCCAAGACCACTTTCAACTGAAGGTATTTGGTGGCTGGGGCGCCTGGGTGGCTCAGTCGGTTAAGCGGCCGACTTCGGCTCAGGTCATGATCTCGTGGTCCGTGGGTTCGAGCTCCACATTGGGCTCTGTGCTGACAGCTCAGAGCCCGGAGCCTGTTTCAGATTCTGTGTCTCCCTCTCTCTGACCCTCCCCCATTCATGCTTTGTCTCTCTCTGTCTCAAAAATAAATAAACGTTAAAAAAATTTTTTTTTAAAAAAAGAAGGTATTTGGTGGAGGGAACGCGCCACAGAAAATGGCAATAAAGAGCGTGGGAATTTTCTGTAAAAGAAATCGCAGACACCCTCCACATTGTGGGCCTGCAATTCTATTCGTGTTTTATGTCACGTAGAAAGAACACATACTTCCTGGGGATCTGTGGAGGAGAATGGGGTCTAAGAAAAAGAGATCATTTTGAACTATTTGTGGGGATTGATGCCCACTAAAAATGTCTGGGAAGTGGCCTAGTGGAAGAAGGTGTGGTGGAAAGAGGGTGGCGTTTGGAATTTCTCCCTTGGGGTTTGAATCCCGGCCCAGCCACTTCTACCTGTGTGATCTGGAAGCCAATAAGGAAATAAATGTCTGCTATTAATCAAGCAAGTTCAACTTTATGAGGACATTTGCATATGTTCTCACTTGATGTTCACAGCGCTAGGTGGTGGGTCCTCTTGTTATCCCTATTCTTCTGAGGCTAACACGATACCAAGTATTAATGAGGGCGGCGGAGCACCCAGAAGTCTGTTATGTCACTCGTGGGAATGTAAACTGATACAACCACTTTGAAAAAATGTTTGGGGGCACCTGGGTGGTTCGGTCAGTTGAGCGTCCCGCTTCAGCTCAGGTCACGATCTCACGGTTCATGAGTTCCACCCCCACATTGAGCTCACTGCTGCCAGCATGGAGCCAATCTTGGATACCCTCCCCCTCTCTCTGTCTGTCCCTCCCCTGTTCACGCTCTCTCAAAAGTAAATAAACCTGGGGCACCTGGGTGGCTCCGTCGGTTGGGTGTCCGACTTCAGCTCAGATCGTCATCTTGCGGCTCGTGGGTTCGAGCCCCGCATCAGGCTCTGTGCTGACAGCTCAGAGCCTGGAGCCTGCTGCAGATTGTCTCTGTCTCTGTCTCTGTCTCTGTCTCTCTCTCTCTCTGCCCCTCCCCCGCTCACACTCTGTCTCTCTCAAAAATAAATAAATGTCAAAAATTTTTTTTCAATAAATAAATAAATAAATAAATAAATATGTAGGGGCACCTGGGTGGCTCGGTCGGTTGAGTGTCCGACTTCAGCTCAGGTCATGATCTCACTGTCTGTGAGTTCGAGCCCCATGTCGGGCTCTGTGCTGACAGCTTGGAGCCTGGAGCCTGCTTCCCATTCTGTGTCTCCCTCTCTCTCTCTGCACCTCCCCCACTCGTGCTCTGTCTCTCTCTCTCAAAAATAAAATAAAAACATTAAAGAAAAGAAATACGTAAACCTTTAAAAATATTTGGCAGTATGAAACAAGGTAAACACATGCAAACTCTGTGACCTAGCAATTCCACTCCTGGGTATAATTTTTTTTTTCTAGTACAGGCACATTCAACAATGTTCCTGGAAGCGTACTAACCGACAATAGCAACAGCCTAATTGTTCACCGTGAACAGGACTTCGTATGTTCAAACAGTGGGATACTACACAGCAATAGAAAAGAATGAACTACTGTTACATGGACCGTGGATGAAGCTCACAGGCACAGTGTTAAGAAAAGAAATCAGACACAAAAGAATACACACTGCATGATCCCATTTATATGACGTTCAAAAACAGAAGTAACTTATGGTGATGGTGGTTAGAATCATCTCTGTCCTTGGGGTAGTGGGCATTGCTAACGGGGAGGGCACATGAGGTGCTAGAGATATACTATCTTTTGATCAGCCTTGTGGTTACACTGATACTGCAGTCGTTTTCTGTGATATGAAAACAAATCACCACCAACTTAAGTGGGTTAAAACAACACATAGGTATTTCCTCTCAGTTTCCATGGATCAAAAGTCTGGGCACAGCTCAGATAGGTCCTTGGCTCTGAGTTGCAATCAAGGTGTGGCTGGGCTGTGTTGTGACCTAGAAGCTTGAGTGGGGAAGAACTTGCTCCCAAGCTCGTTCAAGTTGTTGGCAGAACTTACTTCCGTGCAACAGTATGGTGGACAGCCCCAGCTTTTGTATGGAGATCGGCTGGAGAATGCCTGCCCCCCACCCAGGTCCTAGAGGTTGCTCACAGTTCCTTGCCACATGGGCCTCTCCAACGGGGCCACTTTGCTTCACCGAGCCAACAATGAGTGTCTGTTAGAATGGGGTCTTTATATAATAAAATATCCTATCACTCGTGCCATATTCCATTGGTTGGGTGGAAGTCGCAGATTCTGTCTGTAGCGGTAGAGTGACTTACATAAAGACAGAAACATCAAGAGGCAGGCATCATGGTGGGTCATCTTGGGGTCTGTCCAACACACACACACACACACACACACACACACACACTCACTCACTCACCCAGCTATACATGTAAGATTTATGTACTGTACCATATCTAAGTTATACCTCAATTTTTTAAATATTTAAGGCTAAGAGATATAAAGTAACTTGCTCTAAGTCACTTAGTTACTAAGTGGCAGGGGTGGGGTCCAAATTCAGTTGTCTTCTACCAAACCTGTGCTCTCACCCTGAAGACTGAATGAAAAGATATAGGTAGAGATCGAAGTCTACTCTGATGCAGGGACCGGCGGCTCTCTCAGTGATGGTGAGACATTTCCATTTTATTACTTGTAAACATTTCCAGTTTAATTCTGCAAAGTGTTCAGGGGGCAGTTTGTATGTCTCCAGCAATGCAGTAAGTCCAAGCAGGTGCCGGAACCCTGGAGTCTAATTGACTTTGGTCAGTGGATGCCTTTACTGCCGTTTTCTTAAACCTCTATGAGTATGATTCTCTTATCATAGTTCCTTTCCCTGGCACGTCCATTTATTCATTTTCCCTCGCTACCCAGATCTAGAGACTTACTGTGAATATTCCTCAGTTAATATTCTGGTCTGGGAAGTAGCCCTCTGTTAACATTTACTATAACTGTCTCCTTAACTTGCTCCTCATTATTCAAAGTCTACTTCTAAGTGAACAGTGAATCATCTTGTTCTCTCTCATTTGTTCTCCTTTACTTTTGAAGTTGGTGGGGGGAAGAAAAAAGAATTAACTTGGGTTTTAAGCGGAAAGTGTTTGGTCAGAGCTGAAATTCAAAACTGGTCACGTGATTCATCTCAAAATTATAGTTGTGGGCTATAGTGGTTATTAGGAGTTTGCTTAGAATTTTGGAGTTGAAAAGAATTATTGTTTTAATAGGACTTATAAAAATGAGCCAAAAAGAATTGGATGCCTGCCTAGACTGTCAGAACCCTGAATTTAGAAACTGGTTTTTAAAAAAAAATTTCATTCTTTATGTTTCTAATATGCTTTAAAGCATATACTAACATCTAAAGTGTATTATTATTATTATTATTATTATTATTATTATAATACTGTTGAAGACCGAGTACTTACTATGTACCTAGTAATGTGGAGATCCCAAAGGAAATAAATAAAGTAAAAGAAAAAAATGTCTGCCCTTAAGGAGGTCATAATGTCTTTGATCAGTGCTGAAACACATTTGTGTCTGAAGTCTTAGGGTCATTAATGTTCGCCAAGGCTAAGTACTGTATGACTCCAACTATATGACATTTTAGAAGAGGCGAGACTGTGGACATGGTAGAGAGAGCAGTTAGAAGGGAGGAATGAACACGTGGAACACAGGAGATGTTTAGGGCAGTGAAACTATTCTGGGTGAAACTGTGGTGGTAGAGACATGACATTCTGCCTTCTTAAAACCCACAGAAGTGTTGAATGGGAAGAGTGAACCCTGCCATTAACGATGGACTTCAGTTAATAACAATGTGTCAATATGGGCTCATCAGTTGGAAGAAACGTAGCACACTGATACCACATGTTTATTAACAAGGAGAGAAACCGTTCCCGGTAAGAATAAGGAGGTATGTGGGGACTCTCTGAACTTTCTGTTTAATTTTTCTATACACCAAAACCTGCTCTAAAAAAGACTATTAATTAAAAAATTGTATATATAAATACACACACACACACTGCCTCAGGGCGCTCATAGTGTCTTTGGTTAGCACTGAAACAGAAGCGTGTCTGAGGTCTTAGGGTCCCACAGAATGGAAAGTAACAAACCCCACCTAGGGAAGTCAGGGAAGACTTCAAAGATGTGGACTTGAGGTGAGCCTTGAGCAAGACTCTGGAGGTCACCAGGCAGGTCTGGGTTTGCCTGTGTGTGTACTCTTAGCAGCCGTTCATATTACATACTCTCTGTAGGTCTGGCGGTTCTAAAGTCTTCGCAGAGATCGTCTCATGTGATCCCTACCACGACAGGGCACGCATTATTATTTCTACATTACGGATGAAGAAACTGAGGTTCAGGAGAGCTTACTTACCCAAGGCCAGCTGGTGAAAGGTGAAAGGGGGCGCAATGGCAGCTGCCTGCCTCCGCAGCCAGGGCCCCATCACCAAGGTAGAGATCGCATCGCGTGGAGGAGCAAGGGCACGCTGTGACACAGTGAAGGGGCCAGAGCGATGAAGCAAACATTGACAGAGGAGGGGCTCAATCATGGCGATGTGATAAGACAGGATTCAGGAGTTGTTTGACTGAGGCGGAGAGAGAGACCGTGTTTGTGGAGAACTGCTCTCGGAAACTGTCCTCCTCAGTCGAGTCAACATACACCCTGGAAACCCAGATTCCCGGTTGGGAGAGGGGCAGAGGGGTCTTGAAGAGCTTTCAGAACCACGTGGGAATCGGGCTGTTGCAGACAGCCACTCACCCCTCACGCTAATAGCTTTGTGCATATTCTGGTTGGCCAGTAAGGAAGCTGGGGACATGGTTTTACTGCCCATTCTCCTCTCTTCCTTATGGCCACCTGGCCCATCACATTTTCTCCAAATCCTTTGGATTTCCTCCAGCATCCTTTTGGCTGAGCACACAGGGAGGGCACCCTAGACCAATGCTGGAGCCGGCCCCTGGGCAAAGAATAGGGAAAATGCCTTTCTTTCTCTGTCCGAATCAGTTGGGCACTCCTTACCCTCCCCCAAATAGGTACTTATGTGCCCAAATAATGTGACAAATACCAAACATCATTCTTTTTTTCTTTAATTTTTTATTAAGGTTTTTTTTTTTTTTTTTGAGAGAGAGAGAAAGAGAGAGAGACAGAGCATGAGTGGAGAAGGGGCAGAGAGAGAGAGGGAGACACAGAATCCAAAACAGGTTCCAGGCTCTGAGCTGTCAGCACAGAGCCCGACATGGGGCTCGAACTCACGAGCCACGAGATCATGACCCGAGCCGAAGTCAGACGCTTAACTAAGCCACCCAGGCGCCCCTACCAAAGATTATTCTGTCATCCTAGAAAGCTTAAATTAGAGAGACGTCTGCTCTGATAAACTGTAAAATTAACGACAGCAAATCTTTCTTATCCATTCTGATCAATGATGACAGCCACCATCTTATTTGCATTTTACCATGTGCCAGAAAGTAAGCTGGGACTTTACATATATTATCACACTTGATCTTTACCAGAGTGTGTCACAGAGAAGGAGAAGGTCACAGAGAGGTTCGACAATTTTCTCAAAGCTGCAGCGCTGAGGTAGAAGAGGCCAATGCTCTTTCAGGCTTTATCTTCCACCCCAGGGACAACTGTGGGCCAGCCGAGCCCTCTTTCCTTCCCTTTCTGCCTTCACAACCAATTAAGAAACAAGATGCAGGAGACTGACAGATGAGGACAAAAATGTCAGTGATGTTCCTGATAAAGTCTGGTAGAGAGTGTGACTTTGGGTCTGTGCGAAGAGTTCTTACTAATATAATCTGCATGTTCTTCCTGCCCCCCCCCCCCCCCCCCCGCCCCCGCCACCTTCATGTCAGATGACAACCATCAGGTATCCTGTCCAGGTGACAGTCTGGCTCTGGAGTTGTCTGGGTGGAGAGGTTCGAAAAGAGTGAATCCTGTGCTTTTAATAAATTATTAATAAATTAGGTGGACCAATGGATTTCTCCCACTTCTTGGGCAGTAGAGGGTGGGGCCCGAGGCCAGAAGGGTTACTTTTTGGAAGATCCTTAAAGAAAAAGTATCTAAAACAAGGAGAAAGGAGTTTCCTTTCTGTATTAGTCAGCTTGGCCGCCATGACAAAAGAGCACACTGGGCGGCTTAAACAACAGGAATTTATGTTTTACATTTCTGGAGGCTGGGAGGTCCAAGATAAGCCACCAGATTCCTGGCTTGCAGCTGGCCACCTTCTTGCTGTGTCCTCCCAAGGGAGAGGCAGAAGGAGAAGGTAAGACCCAGAATTCTCTTCTTATTAAGGCACTAACCCCATCATGGGGCCCCTCCTTCATAACTTCATCTAAACCTTCTCTCCTGCCAAAGGTCCTGCCTCCTAAACCCATCTTACTGGGAATGGGGGCTCCAACATGTGAGACTACAGGGGGAGGCGTGGGGGAGATGTACAGGGGATAAACATTCAGTCTGGAACACTTTCCTCCCTTATCCCTTCTCCTGAAAAACCCCTGAGGAGTGGGGACTGTCAGGGGACCGAAGACAGTAATTCTTCTTCAGAACCCTGGACGAAGCCTCAATACAGCCGCCTTCACAGAGTTTAAAAGCAGCAGCATGAAATCAAACCTGGCGCCATCATTTTTTACTGGCTGGGGGACCTACCATAAGCAATGCATTCCCCTTCTCTGAACTTTGTTTTCCCATCTATAAAACAAGAATGATAATAGCACCTTGGGGGCTGTTTTGAGGCTTTAAGGAGATATTGAATGTAAACGACACAGCATATTAAGTGCTCAATAAATATGAACAGAAACACACATTATACTTTTGGAGACGTAATTATGTGGGGGGAAAAAGTGCACCGTAAACTTGGTGGAAAATGGTACTTTCTGTCCCTGGACATTATCCTGCAGAAAGCACCAGTGATGTTACCATGAATCTTTGGTCAAAGCTATGGATTGGCTACTGTTAGAATTTAAGCGGCTAGTCTGGTCCAAGGAGATCACAGAGAGGAAAACAATTCAAAGAAACCTTGGGACTCGGTCTTTTGTGGGGAGGGTAGAAGGCAGATGTCAGCTTTGTTTGCAGGGTGGTGAGTGATGGCTGGTCCTGCAGGCCGAGAGAAAGGTCACTGGAGGGGATTTAAACCTTTTTACTCAGAAGCCACACTGACATTCCCCATGCAGTGATGGAAGCTGAAGGAAGCTGAGAGATCGCTGGTCCAAATCTCTCATTTAACCAGTTAGAAAAATGAGATGCAGAGAAGTTTGGTGATTTATCCACTTAATGCTTCTAGCTAGTGATGGTCAAGGGCCCAATCCCCACTCCATGTCACATGGATGACGTTTCTCTTGAAACATCCCTGCCTTGCTCCAATAGGTTATTACATCAGGAGCTCAAGACTCTCATTAAAACACTAAAAAATGTATTTTTTAAAGGACAGGAACTCATAATTATCAAGCACCTGTACGTGCTAAGATACCAGGATTCTTCTATGGGCTAAAGTTGGGTATTTTCCAACCAATCCAGAGAGCGAGGTTTCCCTTTTCCCTGAGAAGGAAACTGAAACTCAGGCAAAAGGCTTGCCTATGATCCCAGGTATCAGGACAGCAGATACCTCGAACTCTGCAGAGATCCAAGTATCCGGAGGCCAGGGACTATTTCCCCCAAGAACGTGGTTTCGAGTATAATGTTTTTCTTCACTAGAAAAAGTGTCGCGTGTAAATATTAATAGTGATTTCCAAGCAGGCAGAAGTGATTGTTTGAGACCCAGATTTTTTATAAAGAAAAATAAAAATGTTCTCCTCAGGTTTGTGCTAATTCTCAAGAGATCATTAAAAAAATTTGCCCTTGAGATTTTTTTTTTTAACAATACTAAAATAGATTTAATTTTTAACACTCGTAAGGGCTTCAGGCAGATTTTTTAAAGTTATGCAAAATAGAAATAAGTGGGATATTTGATATTAGCCTCTCATGCTGTCTCTAAAATTTTCCACAGTTTATTTATGTAATATTTTTTTCTGCCTTAAAAATATGTGCTCATTGCTGAAAATTTGGGGATTTCAATAAAGGTTCAAACAAAAAATTTAAAATTTGTCCACATTTCCACCACTCAGAGTTAATTGCCATTAATATTTTGGTGTGTGTGCTTTAATTAATAGACTTTTTTAGAGCAGTTTGAGTGGAAAGTTCTCATATACTCCCCCCCAACTTCTCCTACTATGGACATCTTACATCAGTGTGGTACATCTCTTACAACTGATGAGTCAATATTTATACATTATGAGGAACGAGTTTACATTTGAGTTCACTCTTGGTGTGGGTTTTGACAAATGTATATGACATGTATCCACCATTTGATATTACAATTTTTTTCACTATTTAAAAGAGTATAAAGTTAATTTTGACTCTTCATTCGGTAGTTTCATCATTTTATGTTTTGTTTTTTTTTTTTAATTAATGTTTATTTATCCTTGAGAGAGACAGAGACAGAATGTGAGCGGGTTAGGGGCAGAGAGAGAGGGAGACACAGAATCCGAAGCAGGCTCCAGGCTCGGAGCCATCAGCACAGAGCCCTAGGCGGGGCTCGAACTCAGGAGCTCTGAGATCATGATCTGAGCCCAAGGCGGACTGAGCCACCCGGGTGCCCCCATTTTATGTCCTTAGTTTAAAAATAGTTGTTATTGTTCCTTGATGACAGAAGTAATCCATGTTTACAGTAGTGCTGGCGCATAGTAACCATTCAAATGAATCACCTAAAAACTGGCAGCTTTCGAAAGGGTATGTTTACTTTTAAGTTTCATCAGTTGCATGTAAACATTCACAGACTATTTGGGGTCCTCATCCTAGCACAGGAGGGTTTGCTTCGCCTCTGTGGTTTTCATGCGAATTAATGATTAGCCCGTGAGCCACACAGAAAAAGGTGGCAGTGCTTTGAGTGGGTTCACTGAACGGCACACATAAGACTTGCCCTAGTTCCTGGGGAAAAGGGTAGGTTTAAAAACCCTCACCTAGTGTTTCCCTTGCTCGGAAATGCGCGCAGCCACGGTGCCTTCGCTCCACGCCCAGGCAGAGGTGGGGCGAGTGGACGGGGGGGGGGGGGGGGGGGGGGGGGGGGGGGGGGGGGGGGGGGGGTGATCCTGATGGGGGATGGGGGATGCTGTGGGGGGTTGGGAATGGCTGGGAGGATGGTGGGGACAGCCGGGCTGTAGGCAAAGGCAGCCTTAGCGGGGGGGCGTCGCTGGGCGGGGGGCGTGGCCTGAGAGGGTGGTGGAGGGAGAGCCTGGTCGGGGCGTGGCCTGAGTGGACAGAGACCCGCGCTGGGGGCGTGGTCAGGGCCGGCCGGGGGCGTGGCTTGGGTTGGAGGGATGGCCCGTCCGCGGGCGTCGAGGGAGAGCTGGGCTGGGGGCGTGGCCGGGCGGGCTGGGGGCGTGGCCCGGGGAGCCGGGTGGCCGCGGCGCGGGCGGGATTCAGCAGCGCGCTTTCTCCCGGGGCAGCCCCGCCCGCCGCCAGCCCGGAGTCAGCGCGCGGGTGCAGAGGCTCCCGGGGAGCCCGGCGTGCTCGGAGCTCGGCGGGACCGGGACCGGCCCCGTGTTCGCAGGGACGTGTTGGATCCGCTGGCTTTGGAGGCTCCGCCGAGCGGGGCCCACGCGAGGTGAGGCTGCACCCGGGCGTGCGGCTCTGCGGGGTGGGCGCGGGGCCGGCGTCCAGGGCTGTTAGCTGGGAGCCCCGGGAGAGGAATTAGCCCCAGGCGATGGCTTTCGTAGTCCGGGGACGCCCCGCTCAGTCCTCCTGGCCGCTCGTCGGGCCGCCCGCGCTGCCCACCTGTTGGTGCCCTGCGGCGGTTGCTCGGCGCTCCCCGGGCTCGCCAGCGGCGTGGCCCGGGGGAAGCGTGTGCCGGCGGTGCTCGTGGGAGAGGCCGGCTCCTGCACGACCCTTTCGGGGATTACCCTGAAACTACCTCGCGCTCCCGACTCGCCGGGCCTGGCCTGCGAGGTTGCGCGGGGCGCGCGGACAAAGGTTCGGGGAGCCTGGTGCGGCCAGTGTTCCCTCCCCGGCTCGGCTCCCTCCGGCAGCGTGACCGGTGCGGCGAGCGCCCGCCCGGGGCTGCTGCGGCCGGCGGCCCTGGAAGGGATGCGGTCGGAGAACTTGGTTTTGGAAGCGAGTTTCTCCCTGGGTCCCAGCTGGGGCTCATTTCACGAGAAAGAGCGGTGGGACCCGGCGTCTGTCGTCTGTGGATCGGAGGGAGTTGCTGGCGTCGGTTTGGTTCCGTTCGTGGTTGACGTGGTGAGGGAATTTGCATACCAGCCCCGGGAAGGTAGGAGCCGCCACTGCTGCCCGCGTCAGGGGGAACTCAGGTGACCTGTGCTGGCGGGCCACCCATCTGACTGTGCAAAGTTACAGAGCCTGAGCAAATCTCCCCTCCCTCCAAGTGCAAAAAAGCAAACCAAACCAAAGCAAACAAGAACTCTCCGGGTTAGGTGCTTCCCAGCGTTGGATGATAATGTTAGAACAGTAATTTGAATTTACTTAGCATTTATGACCAGGGCTATCCAAAATCAAAATCAACCCCCCCCCCCCCGTTTTCTCTGCACCCCACCTCGTTTTCTGTGTTGCCTGATGTTTTCTTCCCCATAACCCCCCTTCAAGAGTCCCAGTTCTTTGCTCTCCTTTGCCAACAGGCACAGAAATCTCACTCCGGTTTTGTATTTCCACCTTTCTTAACAAATGCACCTTTTTTCTTCATGTCCCCCAATTTGCAAACCTCCTCACTCCATTGTTCTCCTGGTGTCTGTTAATTATGCACTCCTCCCGCTGCTGAACCTTGTTCTCTGCCTCCACATCCTTTAGAGTTTTATGTGACTGTTTCTTACACATACTGTAATTTTCATCTACCTCCTTCGGCCCCCACATTTGCCATCATCTGTCCACCCAGTTTGATTATCCACTTTTTCATTTGTGCCACACAGGCGTGGGCATCCTGATTCTGTATCGTGAGTTTCTCCCACATGGTGCTTTCTTGCTTTTTACCTACTTCTTTCTCCTTGACAGGTGCTTTTTGCCAGCACAGCCTGCTGTTGCCCTCACAGCACCCCTCGTTTCACCGTCTTTGGTTGTGATTCTTCTATGCCATCACCATCCATCGGTTCCTTTTCCTCTTTTCCAATCAGTCGTCCGTTACCTTGCAGACTTCTTTATTTCAGACCCCTGAAGGGGTCAGGAGGTAGAGGTTGGGGACAGCTGCATCTCCCCAGGAGTGCTGTGGATTTCAGGCTCTTCCTGTCTGCTCTAGTATCATATACATAGTTCTGGAATTATGTTACCATTGATATCAATACGAATGTTAGGTAGCACTTACCAAAACACTTAACATGGGCCAGGCACCCTTTTGAGGGATTTACATGCAATAAAGCTCACAAATCCTCCTCTCCTCCTTGGAATATAGATATTATTACTGTCCCCATTTTACAGATGAGACCAGAGAGGCTGAGAGAAGTAACAGGCCCAGTTTCTCATGGCTACGTAGTGGTGGACCCCTCCTCACCAGGCGCTGAGCTTCCTTGCGGTAGGAACTCAGACATGGGCTGGAATTTGGCTTTGGAAACCAGGTCATCATTTGCATGCTTTATTTAGTCTGCAGTTGATGACAGTTGAGGGCAGACTGTCTCTACCTGTAGAACAGTATATGGGGAAAACCTGATGCCTAATGCCCTTCAGCAAGACTGGGGACACTGACCAGGCTGACTGTCATTTCAAGCTCACTTTCAGCCTGCTGCCTCAAGAGAACACCCTGGGCCCCTTAGCTACAGGAACTCGAGGAGAAAGAAAAGACCATTGCCAACTGTCTCCTGTGCATTGAGGGTTCAATTCCATTTTCAGCTAGCTGGCCAGACCTCTAGAGTCCCTGATAACCCTGTGATTTTATGAGTCTTGTTTATTTCTAGTTCATTATATAACCTTAAAGCCTTGTTCAAATACTGTCTTGTTGGTCTTCACCTTCCTGAAAGTTGGAGGCAAATATTTTTTTGGTGATACTGAAGCAGAGTTGTAGGCAAAGTTTTATCCTCTGATGGCAGGAAGGGATCTGACATTCCACAGGTGAGGAAACTGGGACCCAGAGAAAAAGTGACGCGTCCAAGGGAAAGCAGCAAGACAGTAGAACTGGCTTTAGATCCCAGATCAGTTGACTTCGGGTCCAAGGCTCTCCGTGCCTGGCCCTGCGGCTTGGTGGGTTGACCTCTCTGCTTGCTGCTGAAAACAATGAACCGTCTTTCCTCTTCCTTTCCTGAGCTAAGAGGCTTTGGAAAGATTCATTTAGAATGGAAATTGTCAGGGGTTTTCTCTGTGTCTCTCTCTCTCTCTCTCTCTCTCTCTCTCTCTCTGTGTGTGTGTGTGTGTGTGTGTGTGTGTGTGTTTTGTCTGAAAGCTAAAACCCTTAAAAATGTTTGCTTTTGAGATACGTGATGGCATACGTGGGATCATAAAATCAACGGAAGTTATCAATTCAGATGTCTTAGAAGTAATTTTGTTATTTTCAAAACACCAAGAGCGAGCACCAAACGTACACTGCTTCCTAGAGGCGAGTCATATTATACACGGCAGTTTAAAGATCAGTAACTGTAATGTTTAATTGTATTTTCCATTTGCAGAGAGAAATGCATTAGGCACAAAGTGCTCACATGATTTCCTCCATCCTGCGTCTCAAATGAAACAGAAGCGAAGGGGGAGAGCCTGTCGGGTTAGTTTCTGTTTTTGTATTGCCTCTGACAAGCCCACCCCCCCCTTCTCTTGGACCGGGACTTACACCCATGCCCTCCTGATTCCCGGGTCCTTCCTGTCCCTTTAATCCCTTCCCCCAGGAACCCTCAGGAAACCTGGAGGGTATTCTTTACCCATAATGCTCAACTCAGCTCATTCTGTATCCGTCCCTCTTGACAGAATTAAACCCTAATGCCCTAAGGTATACGTTGTATGTAATTAGCTTCCCTCTGAGGCTTCTAGAATGAGAAGGGTGGTTAGGTCCCTCCTTGGGAGAATCGAGGGAATGGTCACTCAAATTGTTGTCTGTGTTCTGTGGTTCAGGTGAGGATCGTCACAGCTGAACAGCAAGTGAGGTTTTCCTGGTCCCCTTTCACAGTTGAGAGGATGGAGGTCAGGGACGTTGTCATGGCCAGAGCCCCATAGTAAGTGACCAGAGTGAGACCAGAGCACAGGGCTGCCTGGCCCAGGAAATCCGGGCGTCCGCTTCCCTGTGTCTGTCTGCCCTGTGGCCTGTGACTCCCTCAGGCAGCACTGTTTCCCAGAGGCTTCTACAAAGTGATGGTTCCTGCTTGCTGAGCTGCAGGTGCGGCTCGAGGGTGGGGGGCCGGGGCTCACAGAAGTTCCAGGGCTTTCTGGAACTTCTCTGCTTCACTCGGGTGAAGCACGCAGTGCTTTCTCACCGCCTGAGAGGGCACCGGGGAGCTGTGGCAGTGTCCGGGATGAAAAGACAATCGTGTCGGGCGCCTGGGTGGCTCAGTTGGTGAAGCGTCCGACTTCGGCTCAGGTCATGATCTCACGGTCCGTGGGTTCGAGCCCCGCGTCGGGCTCTGTGCTGACAGCTCAGAGCCTGGAGCCTGTTTCAGATTCTGTGTCTCCCTCTCTCTCTGCCCCTCCCCTGTTCATGCTCTCTCTCTCTCTGTCTCAAAAATAAATAAACGTTAAAAAAAAAAAA